>NW_020664561.1:8916930-8964009 GCF_002925995.2 Terrapene triunguis | reverse complement strand
GAGGTGGGCAATGCCAACAGCCTGGCGGGGAGGCGCAGGCACCAGGGCTCGCCCCTCCGGAGCCAGAGGGCCAGCTTCTGGGTCCCCCCTTCCCATGGACACAGTTGTCAGGGGGCATATGGCTGGGCTCAGAAATGCCTCCTTCTGCAGCCCTTCCTGCAGGTGATGATGGGGGAAGCCCAAGGAGCCCATGGGGACCAGGGGCGATGGGGAAGGTGCGCCCATGGGCACCAGGGATCCCAAAATAAAGTTCACCCAGGGTACCATTTTCCCTAAGGCCAGTCCTGCAGTCACCGACTGCTGTAGCCCTGGGTGTTTTGTGGCTGTGCAGCTTTGGTTCAGAGCTCTGACCCCAACAGGCTGCCAGCAGGACACAAGCCTCATGCTGGCTTTGCCCAACCTGGTTACTACTCCTGGCAGGCAGACCTTAGTACCCTTCTAGCCCTGAATTGGCTCACAAATCATCCTACTGCAGGGACCAGAAAAAGACTTTACAGACACAGTAAAACATTCCAACCTGTTAGCTTTCTAGAAGCACACACGGTACAGGTCTTACACACCACTGATGATTAATAATGAAAGCAAAACAAGTTTGTTAAAAAAAGAGCATGGATTAAGTGATACCAAGTAAAAAAGGATAAAGGCAGAGATGGTTACAAGCAAATAGTTAAAACATGCATCTAAAAGACTAAAACTGAATCTAGAATGATAGTCTTTTTTCAAGATGGTTTCTCTAACTCAGTCTCCTTTCCAATTTTTACTGGCCAGGACCTATCACAGAGATCAAATCACTTGGTTCCTTTGTCTCCTAAGGTGAAGGATAAAGATGGAGTCTCTCCCTTATATCCCCAAAAGGATTCTCTTTGTCTTACAAGTCAGGAAGGCCTCTTGGGGATTCAGTCTCCTGTGTCTCTCTGGGATACAAGACCCATGGTAATTCTCTGTCTCTTGAGTTCAGGATCAGGATAACCCCCACCAGTTTAGCTGGACAGCCTTGTTTATCATCTTTACCTAAGCTAGGCTGTCTGGTCTTAAACATGTTCTAGTAACATTACAGAAAGGAAATCCATAACTTCATATATAGCATTAAACCATGCATTTTACAGTGATATTAATAACCAGCGTGTTATTAACTTTCACATGATATCTCCCAAGGCATATTTTGTCCAAACATTATTGCAGTAGTGTGTAGGGTGTGAATACAGGGATGCCTACGGTCACAGTAAGGATACGTGCATATAAAGAAGAAGAGAGCACTGAAGGAGAGGACACTATAATGGAGTGAATCAGGAAAGAGGTTTGAAGGATAAACAAAGGAGAAATTGACTGGATAGCATTATGGAGCAGCTTTGCCACACTGAGGTGTGAGCCAAAGAGCAAACAATCAAAATACCATTATACATCATGGTATAAAAGTTACATGTCATGATAGCACGAATCAATACAGCGTTTCCATTACATTATCTCCTATAGCTAAGAGAGTCCAAAGGAAAGTACATTGGGCATGATCAGTACTAGCTCCTCCAGAAAAACAGCTTGTAATTCTCTCTCTGAGGACCAAACACACAGAGACTTGGTCAATTGCTGCAGTGGGATTATGTTATTGCATTGTAAACCAACTGCTGTGCTGAATAATTCATCCCCATTTCCACAAGCATGAGTAGGATTAAGAATAAACTATAAACTAGATGACGAAAAAAAAGGAAGTGTCCAGCAATGAAAGGTGCCATGTCACAAATGACGTGGATCCGCCTCCAATGCCTCAGTTTTTATTGGAAACATTGACACCCACTTTGAGCCTGTGAAATAAAACACAACCATGTTTGCAGAAACAGGTGAGTGCCGCATTTATTTTTGTTTGGTTCTTTGTACAATAAGATTATTAACCTAGACAAACTGGGATATTGATTTCTCTGCAACATATTTGATTCTTCCTATTAAAAAGTCACAGCAGTTGTTTCTCCATCAAATACAAGCTGCTTTAATCAGAAAATGAGAAAAAACAACATGCCTCAAATTAAATTGTGCACTGCAGATACTCCAAGCCAAACAGCTGAGAAGACTATTTCTGCCAATTGCTTTGTATCCCTATAGCATAGTGCCTTTAACTAGATGTGTAGGCATGGAAGTAGGTCACCAGCATATTCCATTATACCCGGTGATACAGAGAATGAACTCTCCAAAAATAGCTTTAATTTTCATAAAATTTACAAAAGTGCAAGAAATGAAAACACTTGATCTGTAAAAGACTACCAATCTGAAGCCCCCAAATGAAACTTATAGAGTCAGTAACTGCTGGTTCTTTTCTCATCACCCATTGCCATCTTCAGCCTTACAAGTTCATTTTTAGAGTCTTAATTTCATCACACAAATGTGCTGCAACAGAAAAAGCTTCACACTTTCCTGATTCCCTTCTATTCTGAAGAGATTAAGAGAAGAAACAAGAACTGACAGATCCATTAAAACATGGCAGTGAGCTTTTAAGTCTTCCTTCTTATCTGACGGTTCAGATCATTTCTCATTTCACTGGGGCACAGAGAAACTCTCTCCTCTCCAGCTTTCTACTCTCCTATTGCAGAAAACAGAGACCTTTCCTGGCCCTATTAAACAGCAGCATTCTTCAAATGTCTCCTGTTTTCACATCAGGAGAGCAGCAAGAGTGCACAGTATCTGTTAAAAGACTCTCTCTACTAAAAAGCGGCCAAGCCATTGCTTTCAGCACTGAAGGTTTTCATGAAATCATCTCTCTTATAAGCAAGTTCATTAACTTTTAAAAATTGTTCTTCTAAAACTTGACAAGGTTCTTGTACTATGTAACAAACTCAGGACCAGATCAGATATAGGCACAATAGGCACATTCCCAGGGCCCTGGCTCACAGAGACATGTGATGCTGTCAGACTGAGTTCTGAGGTTTGGTTTTTTTAAATTATGTTTCTAGCCCTTATAGTACTGTCATCAGGTGGCTGTCTCCTGGGTGCCCCTTTGTGGCCTCAACAGCCCCCAGCCTCAATTTCCCTCTTCCAGGCACTGATCGCCCATATTCTCCACCATATGTGATAAAGCGGCCATGCTTGGCAGGTGTACCTGAAGCAGGCAATGGCACAACCAGCGCACTAGCCTCAGTTTCCTGTTTCTTCCAGAGTCCCCAATAACTCCACACAAGCTTTCCAAGTATAAATACCTATTATCGGGGTTAATTTATTACAAACGGTCCCACACAAACACAGTTCAGATTTCCCCAGCACAGTCAGAACAGCACATTCATTCTCTCAAATCCCAACACACCACGTACAGCTCTGAATATCTCTCACCAGCTCCAGCATCTCTCTTTAGACTCTCAGGTACAGCCCTGGCATTTCTCACCACACCTCCCCCAGGTACGGCTCTGGTGTCTCACACTATGCCTTGCCCCAGCCCCACTAGCTATGGTGCTTCTCTGCCCTGCTTCATTCTCAGGTCTGGCTCTAGCTCTCACAAGGAGACATCAGCAAGTTCATCATTCACCAGCATTGAGCCTGCTCTGGCCTTTTGGCTTCAGCTCTCTGGCTCAGAGAGCCAACAGGCATCTCCGTCCTCTGCTCGCAGCCTTCAGCCCTGGGCATAGCTCTCTGACCTGGAGAAGTTTGTAGGTGACTCCCCTAATTTACTTTCTGACTTCTGCTTTCACCAGCCTGATTTGGCTCCACTGTTCACCAGTGAACTCTCCCTCCTTCAGCGACATCCCCTTGCTAAAGCTCTCAATCTAGTCCTGCTCTTCTTATGAGCTTTGAGCTCTCTCTTGACTTTGGGCTGTCTCCCACTAGCTTGCACCTGGACTACAACAGAATAACTGAGACCGATTTCATATAAAGGGCCAGTTATTCTGTTACAAATGTGAATAAGAGCTTGAAAACATGACCTTGAGTGCAACTAATGCAGCGATGTCTGCACAAGTCTGCACGGAGCCTGCAGCAGAGGTAGGAGCAGCACTCACTGGGGCCGACCAAACTATTCTAGGAGGGCACTATGCCAAGGTTTAAGGGGCATCCTTCCATTGCTCAGAGAGCCCTGCCAGTACTCTCAGCAAGGCTGGAGGGTCAGGGAGCAGTCAAAGTCATCAGTCCAGAGGAGAGGGAGCCTCCTGGTTCCTCCAGGCAGCTGGGGTAACAACAGGAGCAGCCTGGGGAAGAAGCAGGCTCCTGCTGCAGGGGTCCGTATGAGCAAGAGCTCCAGTTACTGGGGGAGATGGCAAGGGTCATTGGTTCTGGCACTCTACAGGAGGTGGAAAGGGGGCCAAAGTCACTGTCACATCTCCCAGTGGTCAAAAGAAGGGAAGGTCCAGCATCTGCAGTCCTTGGCTGGCCAGGAGGAGCAGGGGTCCCTACTGCCTGCAATTTCCAGCTTTTGGGGGTGGGGGGGGGGTTGGGCAGGGGATGTCCTCTACTACTGCTCCTGGGAGAAGGGAGAGCCTGACATCTCTGCTGCTCCCAAGCTAGCTGGGTGGAAGCCTAGGGCTTCCCCTCGCCCTTGTCCCTCCCTCCCCCCTCTTTTTCTGGATGCACAATATCTGTCAGCAGTCAAGTTGAAAAACTAGAAGCAAAAGCACTGGTGAGGAGCTGATAATGAAGATGGAGTAGGAAATGGACAGGTCGGAGGAATGAGTTTATGAGAAGGTATATAGAATCACAGATTTTCAAGCCAGACTCACTGTGATCATAGAATCATAGAAATGTAGGACTGAAAGAAATCTTGAAAAATCATCTAGTCCCATTCCCCAAACTGAGGCAGGACTAAGTATTATCAAGGTCATCCCTTACAGGTGTTTGTCTAACCTGTTCTTAAAAATCTCCAATAACAGAGATTCCACAACCTCCCTAGGCAATTTATTCCAGTGCTTAACTACCCCGATTGTTAGGAAGTTTTTCCTGATGTCTAACCTAAATCTCCCCTGCAGCAATTTAAGCTCATTACTTCTTGTCCTGTCCTCAGTAGCTAAGAAGAATAATGTATCACCCTTCTCCTTACAACAACCTTTTAATACTTGAAGACTGTTATGTCCCGCAACTCAGTCTTCTCTTCTCCAGACTAAACAAACCTTTTTTCCCCCTCAATCTTTCCTCATGTCATGTTTTCCAGACCTTTAATAATTTTTGTTGCTCTCCTCGGGACTTTCTCCAATCTGTCCACATCTTTTCCGAAGTGCAGTGCCCAGAACTGGACACAATACTCCAGTGGAGGCCTTATCAGAGCTGAGAAGAGTAGAAAAATTACTTCTTGTGTCTTGTTTACAACACTCCTGCTAATACATCCCAGAATGAGGTTTGCTTTTTCTGCAACAGTATTACAATGTTGACTCATATTTAGTTTGTGATCCACTATAACCCCAGATCCTTTTCTGCAGTACTCCTTCCTACGCAGTCATTTCCCATTTTGTATTTCTGCAATTGATTATTCCTTACTAAGTGTAGTACATTGCATTTGTCCTTATTGAATTTCATCCTATTTAATTCAGACCATTTCTCCAGTTTGTCAAGATAATTTTGAATTTTAATCCTGTCCTCCAAAGCGCTTGCAACCCCTCTGAGCTTGGTATTATCTGCACACTTTATAAGTGCACTCTCTATGCCATTATCAAAATCATTTATGAAGATATTGAATAGAACCAGACCCAAGACAGATCTCTGCAGGTTCCCACTTGACCTGCCCTTCTAGCTTGATTGTGAACCATTGATAACTACTCTCTGAGTATCATTTTTGTCTTAAGATCTAGGCTATATTTCTCTAGTTTCTTTATGAGAAGCTCATGTGAGACAGTATCAAAAGCCTTACTAAAGTCAAGATATATGACATCTATGCTTTCCCCCATCCAGAAGGCTTGTTACGCAGTCAAAGAAGGATATTAGATTGTTTTGACACGATTTGTTCTTTTCAAATCTATGTTTACTGTTACTTATTACCTTATTTTCTTCTAGGTGCTTACAAATTGCTTATGTGATTATTTGCTCCATTATCTTTCTGGGTATCCAAGTTAAGCTGACTGGTCTACAATTCCCTGGGTTGTCCTTATTCCCCTTTTTATAGATCTAATCAAAGGCCTTGGTTAGGTCGATGAATGCCATGAACAGTTCCTGGTGTTGCTCTCCTCACTTCTCCTGAATCGGTCGTGCCATGAAGATCATTTCAGTTGTGCCTTGGGATGGCCTGAAGCCACACTGTGATTTGGGTAGATGGGAGGGGGAGGAGAAGGCGGAGGTTTAGTAGGATCCAGGAAAGGATCTTCCTTGCGATGGAGAGGATGGTAATACCTCTGTAATTCCCGCACAAAGATTTGTCCCCTTTCTTGAATACTGTAACAATGGGTAAGCCGCTTCCCTGGTCATGATGCCCTATGGAACTTGCTGTGTAAGTTTGGCTGTCCACAGAAATTCATTTCCATCATCAGACTACTCCATGATGGGATGATTGCCACCATTCTGTGCAACAGCTCAGAGACCAAACCATTCATCATTCACACTGTTGTCAAGCAGGGCTATGTCACTGCTCCAACACTCTTCTTCATTTACCTTGCCGTGATCCTGATTTTCATCCGCAACCACCTTCCTGATGGAATTGGAATTGAGTATTGTATGGATGGCCAATTCCTCAATTTCCAAAGTCTCCAAACAAAATCTAAGATCATGAGAATTGGCATCACTGATCAGTATGCAGATGACTACGTCATTCTCTCACACACAGAGGCCGACCTACAAAGCACCCTAAATCTTTTTGCGGATGCCTATCACAGCCTGGGTCTCCCTCTCATCATCGGGAAAATCAAGATACTCTATCAGCCCTCACTGGCACAGACTACTCTTCATACTCCACAAATCGTCTTCGGCGGAGAACTCCTGGAAAATGTGGACCACTTTCCATACCTTGGTAGCCATCTCTCCCAAACAGCCAGCATTGACACAGAAATTGAATACAAGATCTGCTGTGTGGAAGACTACTCAAATGAGTCTTCAATGATAGGGATCTGCTAACAGGCACCAAGATCTTGGTTTACAAGGCAGTTGTCATCCCCACCCTTCTCTATGGGTGTGAGACCTGGGAAACCTACAGATGACATCTCAAGCAGCTGGAGAGGTTCCAGCACTGCTGCCTCAGGAGGATTCTCGGGATCAGCTGGGAAGACTGATGCACCAACATCAGCGTGCTCTCTGCAGCCCACATCAGCAGTACAGAAGTGCAGGTCATGAAAACCAACTCCGCTGGGCTGGACACTGTGTACGTATGCCTGACACTCACCTCTCGAAGCAAGTACTCTTGTCTCAGTTAAGTCAAGGAAGAATGGCTCGCAGAGGGCAGCAGAAGCGCTTCAAAGACATACTGAAAGTACATCTTAAAAAGAGAGGCATCAACCCAACAAACTGGGAGGACTCGGCGCGGAACAGAACACAGTGGCGTCACACCATACACAAGCCACAGCTGATTTTGAGGAGAACAGATGTGCTCATGAGACAGAGAAGTGGCAAAGGAGGAAAGAAAGGGCACAATTGTCCAGCCAACAACTATGTCTCCTCCAAGAGTACACCTGTCACGTCTGTGGGAAAATCTGCAGGGCATGTGTGACAGGTTGCCCCACTTCAAGGTGCCACTTGATGTGCTGAGATACAACTGAGCCCATGTGTTCTGCCAGCCTGGGCCCCCTTTACCCTGTCTTGTTGAGCCAGGCTCTTAAACCTCCTCTAGCACACACACAGGCAGGGCCACACCCAGCTGCAGAAAAACACAGACACTGAGATTAGCTCTGGGAAGACTCAGCTTAAGGGACTTGCCTCAGCACTTAGGTACTCACCTCCCTTAGAGTGTAGACCCAAAGGTATATTGTCTTGCACTGTATAAAAGAATCTGCACAGCGCGAGCTCATAAAAATTTGCCCTCTTCCTCAATATGAAGAGAGATATGCACCCTTTCTTGCCCCCCCAGTTAAAAATTGCACAAACTGGGTTTAATAATAAATAAAACAAATTTATTAACTATAAAAGGCTGATTTTAAGTGATTATAAGGGATAGCAAACAGAATAAAGCAGATTACTACAGCTTGGTCTACACTAAACCCCCAAATCGAACTAAGGTACGCAACTTCAGCTATGTGAATAACGTAGCTGAAGTTCGAAGTACCTTAGTTCGAACTTACCTCGGTCCACACGCGGCAGGCAGGCTCCCCCGTCGACTCCGCGGTACTCCTCTCGTCTAGCTGGAGTACCGCAGTCGACGGCGAGCACTTCCTGGTTCGACTTATCGCGTCCAGACAAGACGCGATAAGTCGAACCCAGAACTTCGATTGCCAGCCGGCGAACTAGCGGCTGGGTGTAGACATACCCTAAGCAAATAAAACAAAACACGCAAACTAAGCTTGATTCACTAAAGAAATTGATTACAAATAGTAATTTCTCACCCTAAATGTTGTTTCAGGCAGATTACAGAGATCCTTGAAAGCCCACTGCACTGGCCTGCGGCTTGTAACTTCAGGTATTACTACTCACAGGCTAGACACCCTTCCAGCCTGGGCTCAACTCTTCTCCCCACCCCCGGTTCAGTTCTTGCTTCCAGGTGTTTCCCAGTGTCTCTTTGGGTGGGGAGGCAGAGGAGAACCACGATGATGTCACTCCCCTGCCTTATATAGCTTTTGTGTATGGTGGGAACCCTTTGTCTTCCAGTGGAAAAACACTAGCATTCCAAGGGCGGGGGAGGAGGAGAGTCCCAGTACCAGGTAACTCAGACCCATGTCTCTGCAGGGTGGTAGCAGCTATTACTTGCAGGCTGTCTGGAGCATCCACAGGAAGACTAAGCTCTTTCACAGTCAATTTTCTTTACTAATGGGCCATCAGCCCAGTCTGGCTTTTTCATTGTTGTACCTGAAGGGCTAGTTGTGGGTGACACCCAAAGTAGCACATTTGAAATACAGATACGTAGTCAATATTCCTAGCTTCAGATACAGAAATGATAAAGGCATACAAATTGGATAACCACATTCAGTAAATCATAACCTTTCCAATGATATCTTACATGAGCCATCTTGCATAAAGTATATCTCAGTTATGCCATATCCATATCATAAGCATATTTCCATAAAGAATATGGAGTGTAATATCACAGCATGAATTGGGCTCCTCAGCCACTTAGAAACCCACCAATGAACCCCCTTGGCAGACATCATCCTCACATCGAGGGATACCCGAAGAGTTTATATATAGGTATTATATTTGCCCTTTTTCAGTCTTCAGGTATCTCTCCGATCCTCCACTAGTTCTCAAAGGTAATCGCTAATGGCTCAGAGATCTCTTCAGTCAGTTCCTTAAGTGTTCTAGGATGTATTTCCTCAGGCCCTGCCGACTTGAAGACATCAAACTCATCTAAGTAATTCTTAACTTGTTCTGCTATTTTAGCCTCTGATCCTACTTCATTTATACTGTTGTTCTCTATGTTAGTCATTGATCAATGCTAACTTTTTTGGTGAAAACTGAAACAAAAAAAGGCATTTAACTTTTCAGCCATTGCTGCATTTTCTGTTATTGTCTTTTCCTCCTCATTTAGTAATGGGTGTACCCCATCTCTGGTCTGCCTCTTAAATAAAAAAATATAAATAAATATATGGAGATATACCTATCTCATAGAACTAGAAGGGACCCTGAAAGATCATCGAGTCCAGCCTCTTGCCTTCTCTAGCAGGACCAAGTACTGATTTTTGCCCCAGATCCCTAAGTGGCCCCCTCAAGGATTGAACTCACAACCCTGGGTTTAGCAGGCCAATGCTCAAACCACTGAGCTATCCCTCCCGCCTTCCCATGTATTTTTAAAATGTTTTCTTGTTACCCTTTATATTCTAGCTAGTTTAATCTCATTTTGTGCCTTGGCCTTTCTAATTTTGTCTCTACATACTTGTGTTTTTTTAATACTCATTCTTTGTAATTTGACCTCATTTCCACTTCTTGTATGAATCTTATTTGAGTTTTAGGTCATTGAAGATCTCTTGGTTAAGCCAGGGTAGCTGCTTACCATACTTCCTATCTTTCATACGCATAGGTATGGTTTGCTTTTGTGCCCTTAATAATTATCTCTTTGAAAAACTGCCAACTGTCCTTAACTCTTTTTTCCCTTAGACTTGCTTCCCACAGGACCTTACCTACCAGTTCTCTGAGTTTGCTGAAGTCTGCCTTCTTGAAGTCCACTGTCTTTATTCTGCTGTTTTCCCTCCTACTGTTGCTTAAAATCAAGAACTCAATCATTTCATGATCACTTTCACACAAGCTGCCTTCCACCTTCAGATTCTCAACTAGTTCCTCCTTGTTTGTCAGAATTAAATCCAGAGTAGCCCCTGCCCTAGTGGCTTTCTCCACTTTCTGTACAAGAAGTTGTTTCCAATGCATTCCAAGAACTAATTGGATAATCTGTACCCTGCTGCAGTTGTCTGGATAGTTGAAGTCCCCCATCATCATCAAGTCCTGTATTCTGAATGATTTTGTTAGTTGTTTAAAAAAAGTCTCATCCACGTCTTCTTCCTGGTTAGGTGGTCTATTAGAAACCCCTACCATGATATCACCCTTGTTCTATACCACTTGTATCCTTACTCAGAGACTTTCAATCGATCTGCCTTACACTTCTGTCTCAACCTTGGTGCAAGTGAATACATCTTTAACATACAAGGCAACACCTCTTCCCTAACTGTCCTTCCTGAACAAGCTGTATCAGTCTATACCAATATCGTCTAGTGTGATCTATGGCACAGGCCATAGGACTTCCCTGAATTAACTCCTGTTTGAATTACAGTAGATCTTTTAGCAAAACATCCAATCTTGATTTTAAAATGGCCAGTGATGGAGAATCCACAACCACCCTTGGTAAGTTGTTCCAGTGATTAATTACCTTCACTGTTAAAAATGTATGCCTTATTTTCAGTCTAAATTTGTCTAGCTTCAACTTCCATACATTTGCTCTTGTTATACCTTCACTAGATTGAACAGCCTTGTACTATCAAATTTCTGTTCCCCATATAGGTATTTATAGACTGATCAAGTCACCCCTTAACCTTCTCTTTGATAAGTTAAATAAACTGAGCTCCTTGAGACTATTACTGAAAGGCATGTTTTCCATTCCTTTAATCATTCTTGTGACTCTTCTCTGAACCCTCTCCAATTTATCAATATCTTCCTTGAATTGTGGACACCAGAACTAGACACAGTATTCCAGTAGCGATAACACTGGTGCCAAATACAGATGTAATATGTAACTTCTATACTCCTACTCAATTTTTCCAATTATACATCTAAACATCACACTAGCCCTTTGACCACAGCATCACACTGGGAGCGCATGTTCAGCTGATTATCCACCAAGAGTTTGTCAGAGTCTCTGCTTCCCAGGATAAAATACTGCATCCTGTAAGTACGGTCTGCATTCTTTTTTCTTAGATGTATGAATTTGGCCATACTGAAATGCATATTTGCATGCACCCAGCTTACCAAGCAATCCAGATCACTCTGAATCAGTGACCTGTCCTCTTCATTATTTACCACTCCAATCTTTGTGTCATCTGAAAACTTAGTAAGTAATGATTTTATGTTTTCTTCCAGATCATTGATAAAAAACTAGGGCTGTCAATTAATCGCAGTTAACTCACGCAATTAACTAAAAAAAATTAATCATGATTAATAGCCGTTTTAATCGCACTGTTAAACAATAGAATACCAATTGAAATTTATTAAATATTTTGGATGTCTTTCTACATTTTCATATATATAGTATTTTGTGTTATAATTGAAATCAAAGTATTATTACAAATATTTGCACTGTAAAAATGATAAACAAAAGAAATAGTGTTTTTCAATTCTCCTCATACAACTACTGTAGTGCAATCTCTGTCATGAAATTGCAATTTACAAATATAGATTTTTTTTTTGTTATATAACTGCACTCAAAAACGAAACAACGTAAAACTTCAGAGCCTACAAGTCCACTGACTCCTACTTCTTGTTCAGCCAATCGCTAAAACAAACAAGTTTGTTTACATTTATGGGAGATAATGCTGCCCTCTTCTTATTTATAATGTCACCAGAAAGCGAGAGCAGGCATTTGCATAGCACTTTTGTAGCCAGCATTGCAAGATATTTACATGCCAGGTATGCTAAACATTCATATGCCCCTTCATGCTTCGGCCACCATTCCAGGGGACATGCTTCCATGCTGACGACGCTCGTTAAAAAAATAATGTGTTAATTAAATTAGTGACTGAACTCCTTGGGGGAGAATTGTATGTCCCCTGCTATGTTTTATGCACATTCTGCCATATATTTCATGTTATAGAAGTCTCGGATGATGACCCAGCACATGTTGTTCATTGTAAGAAACACTTTCACTGCAGATTTCACAAAACGCAAAGAAGGTACCAATGTGAGATTTCTAAAGATAGTACAGCACTCGACCCAAGGTTTAAGAATCTGAAGTGCCAAAATCTGAGAGGGACAAGATGTGGAGCATGCTTTCAGAAGTCTTAAAAAAGCAACACTCTGATGCGGAAACTACAGATCCCAAACCACCAAAAAAGAAAATCAACCTTCTGCTGGTGGCATCTGACTCAGATAATGAAAATGAACATGCGTCGGTCCGCAATGCTTTGGATTGTATCTAGCAGAACCCGTCATCAGCATGGACGCATGTGCCCTGGAATGGTGGTTGAAGCATGGAGAGACATAGGAATCTTTAGCGCATCTGGCATGTAAATATCTTGCGACCCGGCTACAACAGTGCCATGAGAACGCTTGTTCTCATTGTAAACAAGAAGTGGGCAGGATTATCTCCTGAAAATGTAAACAAACTTGTTTGTCTGAGCGATTGTCTGAACAAGTAGTAGGACTGTGTGGACTTGCAGGCTCTAAAATTTTCCATTGTTTAATTTTTGAATGCTTTTTTTTTTTTTACATAATTCTACATTTGTAAGTTCAACTTTCATGATAAAAGAGATTGGACTACAGTGCTTATATTAGATGAATTGAAAAATACTATTTCTTTTGTGTTTTTTACAGTGCAAATACTTGTATTCAAAAATAAATATAAAGTGAGCACTGTACACTTCGTATTCTGTGTTGTAATTGAAATAAATATATTTGAAAATATAGAAAACATCCAAAACTATTTAAATAAATGGTATTCTATTATTGTTAAACAGTGTGATTAATCGCGATTACTTTTTTTAATCGCCTGACAGCCCTAATAAAAACATTAAATAGCATTGGGCCAAGCATAGGCGCCGACTCCGTGGGTGCTCTGGGGCTGGAGCACCCCTGGGGAAAAATTAGTGGGTGCTCCGCACCCACCGGCAGCCATGCTCCCCCCTCCCCGCCTTCTTCTCCCCGCCCTCCCCCTGCCCCAGCACGCCGCGTCCCCACTCCTCACCTTCCCTCCCAGCGCTTCCCACCACCTAACAGCTGTTTGGCGGCGCTTAGAACTTTCCAGGAGGGACAGGGAGGAGCGGGGATGCGGCACGCTCAGGGGAGGAGGCGGAGAAGAGGTGGGGCAGGGTTGGGGACGGGAAAGCAGCGGGGACTTTGGGGAAGGGGTTGAATGGGGGCGGTGCAGAGGTGGGGCCAGGGGCGGGTTGAGCACCCACTGGGAAGAGGGGAAGTCGGCGCCTATGAGGCCAAGAACTGATCACTGCAGGACCCCACTAGAAACACTGATGATGATTCCCCATTTACAATCACATGTTGAGACCTATCACTTAGCCATATTTAATCCATTTGAGATATGCTGGAGTTTTTTGTGCATTGTTCTAGTTTCTTCATTATAATGTTGTGTGGTACCAAGTCAAATACCTTACTGAAGTCTAATACTATTCCCTTTTTATCAACCAAATTTATAATCTCATCCAAAAAAAGTTATACAAGATCTATTTTCCACAAAACCGTGTTGATTGGCATTAATATGTTACTCTTCTTTAATTATTAATTGAGTCCTGTATCAGTAGTTTCATCATTTTTCCCAAGATTAATTTCAGGCTGACAGACATGTAATAACCCAGGTCATCCTGTTTATCCTTTTTAAATAGTGGCATATTAGCTTTCTTCTAGTTCTTTGGAACTGTCCCAAGACTCATTGAAAAACAATATTAACATTTCAGTGAGGTCCTTGGCCAACACTTTTTAAACTCTTGAATGCAAATTATCTGGACTTGCTGATTTTGAAATGTCTAAATTTAGTAGCTGATGTTTAACATCTTACTGGATTACTGTTGGAATAGAAAGAATTTCGCCATCATCATATAATTTGCATATATCATCCAGCTATTTCCCAAATATAGAACAGAAATATTAATTGAACACTTCTGCCTTCCTGCATTATAATAGACAATTCTACCATTTCTGTCTAGTAATGGAGTGGAGGACGAGACAAGTAACAGGGAGAGGGAAGGGGAGTGGCAGAGGCAGTGCCTCTGCAGTTATTCATTCTGCACACCAAAAAAAATTAAAGGGAATACTGGATGCAACCCCCACTCCCTTGCAAAAGGGGTCCCTAGGAAAAGGTGCAAGTCCCATCTTTAGGAGCATGGATCACTATGTCAGAGGTCCCCCAGTGATGTCACCCCAGCAAAAGTCTTTTTGGGGGCACAGGTTGTCACTACTTTCCCCCACCCCATCCTTATAAAAGGAGAGAGACACAATTAACACACTTCTGGCTGCCTACCGGAATAGGTATATATCGTTTAAAGCAGAAATTTAAGATCTCTTGGGGTGTAAAAATATGAAGTGTGTGTGAAATTTGTCACCTGCTCAAACTGGCTTTAGACAAGTGACTTACATAAATATTTGGGGGATGGATTCCTCCTCTCCAACCCACAGAACACCTGCACAGCCACTACATTTCTCATAAACAGTGAAGTTTTAGCAAATGGATCCATAAAGTTTGTAAATCTACTGGTTATCCAGCCACTCCATCTAGGCCCACATACAACTCCACTCTGACCTGTCCTGGAGAGAACTGTCAAAGAATGCAGCACTCCCTGCATGACCTCTCTTTGGCCTATTCCCCATGCAGCAGAATCATAGCTCTCTTGCTCTCTTTGCAAACCTGTGAAAGGAGCCCCCTGTTTTTGATAACTGGATAAAATCAAAGATTGTAAAGGGTAAAGGGAAAGACCTTTGTACTGGTTACACTCGGTTACATTAAATCAGATCTCTGAAGTTTTTTTTACTGTGTATCACAGGGGTGGGCAAACTACGGCCCGCGGGCTAAAACCAGCCCACCAGCCGTTTTAATCCGGCCCTCGAGCTCCTGCTGGGGAGCGGGGTCTGGGGCTTGCCCCACGCCAGCTGGAGAGCAGTGTCGGGGGCCCCACCACACAGCTCCTGGAAGCAGCGGCATGGCCCCCCCTCCAGCTCCTACGCTTAGGGGCAGCCAGGGGCCTCCACTCTGCATGCTACCCCCACTCCAAGCACCGCCCCCGCAGCTCCCATTGGCCAAGAACCGCAGCCAATGGAACCAGAGAAGGGACATGTCGCTGCTTCCGGGAGCCGCTTGAGGTAAGCGCCGCCCACAGCCTCCACCCCTGAGCCTCTCCCTGTGCCCCAACCCCCTTCCCGCTCCCACCCTCCAAACCCCTTGGTCCCAGACCGGAGCACCCTCCTACACCCCAAACTCCTCATCCCCAGTCCCACTGCAGAGCCTGCACCCCTGCCAGAGCCCTCACCCCCTCGAACTCCACTCTCCTGCCCCAGCCTCCACCCCCCCATACCCTGAACTCCTCATTTCTGGCCCCACCCTGGAGCCTGCACCCCCAACCAGAGCCCTCACCCCCTCCTGCACCTCAACCCCAATTTTGTGAGCATTCATGGCCTGCCATACAATTTCTATTCCCAGATGTGGCCCTAGGGTGACCAGATGTCCCGATTTTATAGGGACAGTCCCGATTTTTGGGTCTTTTTCTTATATAGGCTCCGATTTTTCACATTTGCTGTCTGGTCATCCTATGTGGCCCTCAGGCCAAAAAGTTTGCACACCCCTGGTGTATCAGCTCAAATTGCATGTTGAAAGTCATAGGATAGCCAGGTTTCAGAGTAGCAGCCGTGTTAGTCTGTATCCGCAAAAAGAACAGGAGTCACAAGTACTCCTGTTCTTTTTATAGGATAGCCAGTAACTGATTATTTTAGGGCAGACATGTCAGTTTGCAATAGGATACATAAACTTGCAAGAAGCAGTTTGATGAGATATAACTCAGCATAACTAATAATCCCACAGCTTCACCAAAATAATTCCTGATGACAAAAAGAAAAGAAAATCTAATCGTATTTCCCACCCCTGGCTGAAAATTACAATGGTGGAAGAACATAACTGATCTAGCTGTGATGCCCCACTTTGGATCTCTCCACTGTGGCAGATCCGTGTTTTGTGCCCGGGAACAAGTTACTTCACTTAGTGCTTCAGCTTCTTCATCTATAAATTGGGGCTGATGATACCCTTCTCCATCAAGTGCTTTGAGATCTATGAGTGAAAGTGCTACATAAGAGTTAAGTGTTATTTGTGGCAGTCAGAGGCCCTACTCTCTGAGTAGCTGCTGCAGGGAGGCTCTTTGCTACTGTCACTGCAGAACTGGCTCTGGAGGCTCATACTGCCCTGGCAGCTCTCTTCTGCAGACCAAGTGACAAAGCTCAATTGCCCTGTGCCTCTACTGCAACAGACCTGTGAGATTGTACTGCCCATCAGCAAAGCTGACTTGAGATCGTAATATTCCCACAGTCTCACTTGAGGAGATACAGAATATGAAGTTACAAGATCTACTTTAGTAGGTCTAATCCTGAGGAACACTGAAATTACATCTCTAATTCAAAATAAGTTTTAAGATCTTACTGACCACTGATTTGAACCAGACCAAAGTTACAAGGGAGTAAAATCACAGCAAAAATCTCAAACAACTTTTTTTTTTTTTAAACAGAAAATACTGACCATACCTTACATATCTTGTATAGCGATTCCTGCCCGTCTCCTCCTGTGTCTTTGAAATAGTCATGTGCTGGAAATGTTCGATGAATGTCTCGTGTAATGACACTCTCCTGGGCAGAGTCCTAGCGAGAGAAAAAAAATACTATTAGCACAGTTACAGTATAATTAAATATGCAGAATGTAAAATTATATCTGCAGTCAACATGGTTACATCACATAACTGCCTTACTGACTTGTCCCCCAAAAATGCACTTAAAAAAAATTCCACTCCTATAACCAGTTGGCAACTGCTTTAGTAAGAGCAACGTGGCAAGTTTTTCTTCCTCCAGGCTTAGGGTCCAAAAAGCTTAAACTCTGGTAGTACTTTAAGGAAATGGTTAGTCATTTAATTGTAGTTGCTTTTTCCCTGGAAATGTTGAGTAATATATCCCTCTGAATATCAAGAAAACAGAATCAGACTGCCTTGAGCAACCTTACAGATGCATTTCTTCAAAACATATCAAGGCAACAGCAAAACAGTGCTAATTACAAATTAAAACTAGTAGTTTGAACCTGGTTGTTTGAAAATACTTAAAATTGACCATTCAATGCTCTCAAGAAAAAAAAAGCAGAAATTGTTGTTATACTAGAATCCATAATGACCACACGCGACTATTCATCCTGCCTCTCTCAAAACAGAAATAAGAAAGGATTACGTGAATGTCAGATAAGTCCATACTTTCCCTTGCTACCCGTACCTCTTTAATTCAGCTGAATTTTCATGCTGGCTAGTAATTAGATCTGTCTGTTTGTGTGCAAAAGGAAGGAGACTGCTTGGAAAGCTATGCGTCTGTCAAAAAACATCCAAATTATTGCAAATCAATCCTGAGAAAATTCTACTAGCATACACCAAGCAGAGATGCCAACCTGGTTCTGAGACTTTTAGGGATGTTCGTGAAAATAATTAGGAAGGAATTGGGGAGTTCGCTTGGACCTCTCTCTCCCCTCTTCCTGCAGAAACTGGGAACTCTCCCTCTCCCCATAGGCGCCGACTTCCCCTTGACACCCCCCCGGCCATGCCCCTTCCCTGCCTCTTCCTGCCCCTGCACCGCCATCGCCCCACCCCCATTCCACTCCTTCCCCCAAGTCCCCACCCTGCCCCGCCTCTTCTCCACCTCCTCCCCTAAGAATGCCGCATCCCGCTCCTCCCCCTCCCTCCCGGAAAGTCCAAAGTGCCGCCAAACAGCTGTTAGGCAGCGGGAAGCGCTGGGAGGGAGGGGGAGGAGTGGGGACGTAGCACGTTCGGGGGAGAAGGCGGCGAGGAGGGGGTGGAAGGAGCTTGGTTGCCGGTGTGTGCTAAGCACCTGCTAATTTTTCCCCGTGGGTGCTCCAACCCCGGAGCACCCACGGAGTCGGTGCCTCTTCTTCCTGTCTATGCCCATGGGCTGTGAGATACCTGGGCAGAGCAAAAAAAAAAAAGCCGAGTGCTGCCGGCGGAGTGAAATATCAGGACAAATTGCGTCTCGACCATAGATCGGTCAGGACACAGGACAAACACCTAAAAATCAGGACGGTCCTGATTTTATCGGGATGTCTGGTCACCCTATATCAGAGCCACACTACGCAGTGTGCGTATTGCCAGAGGGGTGGTGGTGAAGAATGCACTCCCTGGTGCCACAGCACTATTTGCTGTGTTTGTCAGATCCCGGTGGTGGTGAGTGAGACAGATAGACAGATACACACACGCGCAAAATTAGTAGATTTGCACCTGAATTAATAATTTCATAATTACATGTAAAAATCAGGAGGATTGTGGAAAATTAGGGAGGGTTGGCATCTCTCTACCAAGGAGCTCTAACCAAGCATTGGTGTTATACCTAAAATAACAGGAGAACCTAAACCTCCTTCTATCATAATAACAGCATACTGGGTCACACCAAAGGTCCATCTAGCCCAGTATCTTGTCTTTCGACAGTGGCCAATGCCAGGTGCCCAGAAGGAATGAACAGAACAGTTAATCATCAAGTGAACCATCCCCTGTTGCCCATTCCCAGATTCTGGCAAACAGAATCTAGGGCCACCATCCATGCCCATCCTGGCTAATAGCCATTGATGGACCGATCCTCCATAAATTTACCTATTTCTTTTTTGAACCCTCTTATAGTCTTGGCCTTCACAACATCCTCTGGCAAGGAGTTCCACAGGTTGACTGTGCGTTGTGTGAAGACATACGTCCTTTTGTTTGTTTTAAACGTACTGCCTATTAATTTCATTTGGTGACCCCTAGTTCTTATGTTATGACAAGGAGTAAATAACACTTCCTTATTTACTTTCTCCAAACCCATCATTATTTTATAGACCTCTATTATATCCCCCCTTAGTTGTCTCTTTTCCAAGCTGAAAAGTCCCAATCTTATTAATCTCTCCTCATATGGAAGCTGTTCCATACCACTAATCATTTTTGTTGCCCTTTTCCAAACCTTTTCCAATTACAATATATCTTTTTTGAGATGGGGCGACCACATCTCCATGCAGTATTCAAGATGTAGGATTACCATGGATTTATATAGAGGGAATATGATATTTTCTGTCTTATGATCTATCCCTTTCCTAATGATTCCCAACATTCTGTTATCTTTTTTGACTGCTGCTGCACATTGAGTGGATGTTTTCAGAGAAGTATCCACAATGACTCCAAGATCTCTTTCTTGAGTGGTAACAGCTAATTTAGACCCCATCATTTTATATATATACTTGGGATTATGTTTTCCAATGTGCATTACTTTGCATTCATCAACATTGAATTTCATGTGCCATTTCGTTGCCCAGTCACCCAGTTTTGTGAGATCCCTTTGGAACTCTCCACAGTCTGCTTTGGACTTAACTATCTTGAGTAGTTTTGTATCATCTGCAAATTTTGCCACCTCACTGTTTACCCCACTGGTCCCAGTACAGACCTCTGGGGGGGACACCACTATTTACCTATCACCATTCTGAAAACTGACCATTTATTCCTACCATTTGTTTCTCATCTTTTAACCAGTTACCAATCCATGAGAGGACCTTCCCTCTTATCCCAGGACAGCTTACTTTTCTTAAGAGCCTTTGGTGAGGGACCTTGTCAAAGGCTTTCTGAAAATATAAGTATACTATATCTACTGGATCACCCTAGTCCACATGCTTATTGACACTCTCAAAGAATTCTAGTAGATTGGTGAGGCATGATTTCCCTTTACAAAAACCATGTTGACTCTTCCCCAACAAATTATGTTCATCTATGTGTCTGACAATTCTGTTCTTTACTATTGTTTCAACCAGTTTGCCCGGTACTGAAGTCAGGCTTACTGGCCTGTAATTGCCGGGATCATCTCTGGAGCCCTTTTTAAAAACTGGCATCACATTAGCTATCCTCCAGTTATCTGGTATAGAAGCTGATTTAAATGATAGGTTACAAATCACAGTTAGTAGTTCTGCAATTTCTCATTTGAGTTCCTTCAGAACTCTTAGGTGAATGCCATCTCATCCTGGTGACTTATTACTGTTTAATTTATCAATTTGTTCCAAAACCTCCTCTAATGACACCTCAATCTGGGACAGTTCCTCAGATTTGACATCTAAAAAGAATGGCTCAGGTTTGGGAATCTCCATCACATCCTCAGCCATGAAGACTGATGCAAAGAATTCATTTAGTTTCTCTACAATGGCCTTATCGTCCTTGAGTGCTCCTTCAGCATCTCGATCATCCAGTGGCCCCACTCGTTGTTTAGCAGGCTTCCTGCTTTCTGATGTACTTACATTTTTTATGCTATTACTTTTTGAGTCTTTGGCTAGCTGTTCTTCAAATTCTTTTTTGGCCTTTCTAATTATATTTTTACACTTCACTTGCCAGAGTTTATACTCCTTATTTTCCTCACTAGGATTTAACTTCCACTTTTTAAAGGATACCTTTTTGCCTCTCACTGCTTCTTTTACTTTGTTGTTTAGCCACTGTGGCACTTTTTGGTTTTCTTACTAAGTTTTTTAATTTGGGGTATACATTTAAGTTGAGCCTCTATTATGGTGTCTTTAAAAAGTTTCCATGCAGCTTGCAGGAATTTCATTTTTGGCACTGTACCTTTTAATTTCTGTTTAACTAACTTCCTCATTTTTGCCAAGTATCAGAGGAGTAGCCCTGTTAGTCTGTATCCACAAAAACAACGAGGAGTTCGGTGGCACCTTAAAGACTAACAGATTTATTTGGACATAAACTTTCGTGGGTAAAAAACCCCACCTCTGCATCTGAAAAAGTGGGATTTTTTTACCCAAGAAAGCTTATGCCCAAATAAATCTGTTAGTCTTTAAGGTGCCATCGGACTCCTTGTTGTTCCTCATTTTTGTGTAGTTCCCTTTTCTGAAATTAAATGCTACCATGGTAGGCTGCTGTAGTGTTTTCCCCACCACCGGGATGTTAAATTTAATTAGATTATGGTCACTATTACCAAGCAGTCCAGCTACATTCATTTCTTGGACCTGATCCTGTGCTCCACTTAGGACTAAATCAAGAATTGCCTCTCCTCTTGAGGACTAGTTGCTCCAAGAAGCAGTCATTTACGGTATCAAAAAAACTTTATCTTTGCATTCAGTCCTGAGGTAACATGTACCCAGTCAATATGGGGATAGTTGAAATCCCCCCTTATTATTGAGTTTTTTATTTTTATAGCCTCTCTAACCTCCCTGAGCATTTTGCAGTCACTATCACCATCCTAGTCAAGTGGTCAGTAGTATATCCCTACTGCTATATTCTTATTATCCAAGCATAAATCTATCCATAGAGATTCTCAAACACGCGGCCACGGAGTTATTTCCTGTGGCCCGCCATAGGCACTGACTCCACTGGCAGCCAAGCTCCCCTCTTGCCGTGCTCCCCCCCCCCCCGAGCGCGCCGCGTCCCCACTCCTCCACCTACCTCCCAGCGCTTAGGACTTTCTGGGGGGGGGAGGAGCGGGGACGCGGTGCACTCAGGGGAGGAGACGGAGAAGAAGTAGGGCCAGGGCAGGGAATTGGGGAAGGGGTTGGAATAGGAGCAGGGAGGGGGCAGAGTTGGGGTGGGGACTTTGGGGAAGGGGTTGGAATGGGGGCGGGGAAGCGGTGGGAAAAGGCGGGGCAGGGGTGGGGCCTCATGGACTAGACGAGCAGTCTGAGGTATGAAGTTCAGCATGTATGATTCTTTGCTGTGAGTAGCTGGGAAGAATGTTTGTTAAAAAGTGGCAATGTATTTTGTATGAATAGGTACTTTAAGAAGTTCCTGCCATTACGGCTATGTTGATAGACTGTTAGTGTAGATCATCATCAGTGTTACTGACCACATAAGGAATAGTTACAGGTGTTTATATTTTATTAAAAACCCTCTTCGCATTACAGTTTTAAAAAAGTTAATACATTCTTCTAATAGCATACTATATTACTCTTCATTTTATCCATTTTTGACTATACTTTTGTAGCGTTGTATGAAAAGGTTTCAGTGATGCGGCCCTCAGGCCAATGTACTAGTCCTCATGTGGCCCTCGTGGTGATTTGAGTGTGAGATCCCTGGTTTAGGGGGATCCTTGAGTCTCAGAGCCTTGTAAGAGAACTGTGCCACTCCACCATACAGCTGCCAGTGTAGGGGTACGGCCAGATTTCTACAGCGATCCCTTGAAACAGTAATAGCCTGTTGGGGCCATTACCAGCTGGTGCATGTTAGAACATACTTCAGACTGCTATAATCTGCACCCAGGGATTGAAAAAGTGCCCAACCCATTGCAGGATTAGGAGAACACAAAAGGAACCTCTCTACCCAGCTGTGCTGAACACTCTTCAGCTGCAGCTGAAAAGACAAACGCAGGTGTAACTTTGTATAAATGAAATCTAAGCTTAAACTGGCTTCTAACACTATTGCACTGAACAGCGCAAACATGGCCAAAATTTCTTTAAAACCATGTTCTAGTTCAGTTCCCTACTCACCTCTGCTCTCATTTCCTTTTTATGACCCTCCTAATCCTCACTCCCAACTGCTTCTTCACCTCCTCCTCTTACTCTGAAATTCATTCCTTCCTCCAAGCTCCACCTTCCCTATGGAACACTCTTCCCCCTCTTACACAACCAGCTCTCCCTCTCTTCTCTCCTTAAACCCACTTCTTCCATGATTCCTTCCCATACTAGACTCCCCACCAATGATTCCTAACCCTCAGTTGTCTGAACAGCTGTTTTGCCTTTGTTTAACTGTAACTCTTCAGTGCAGGGACTTTGATCTATTCCCTATTTTATAAAAAGCATCTTGTTTGCTAATCTATGCTAAGTATTCCTAGGGTACCTATCACTGTGTTAACTGACCATGCTACAGAAATACGTAACAAAACAGCAACAAAACCATAGTTAATAAACACAGTTTCTTAACAAGGTTCTCATCCTGGTGTGAATGTCTAGCCCCCTTTTTCAACTGAGTATTTTCCTAGTTATAGCTCTCAAACCATGCAAGGGAATAAATTCTTAAGCACGACTGAGTTAGAGTGACCAGATAGCAAGTGTGAAAAATCAGAACATTTTTTTTCAGGGGTAGGTGGGGGTGTAAAAGGGATATATGAGACAACGCCCCTAATATTGGGATGTTTGGTCACCCTACACTAGGGTGACCAGATGTCCCGATTTTATTGGGATAGTCCCGATATTTGGGGCTTTTTGCTTATATAGATGCCTATTACCTGCCTATTACCTCCCACCCCCATCCCAATTTTTCACACTTGCTATCAGACGTCCTGATTTTATAGGGACAGTCCCGATATTTCGGGCTTTTTCTTATATAGGTGCCTATTACGCCCCACCCCCTGTCCTGATTTTTCACACTTGTTATCTGGTCACCCTACCCTACCCTAGACTGAGTTAGGACAAACTCTCTAAATAAACTGCAGCCCTTCTCTTCTCCCTCACTCAGTTTGAGTCTATCAGTTTTGTTACACATTTATGTAATCCCTTTAATGGAAGTTTAGGTCAAGAGGTAGAACATTTTCACTAAAATAGCTCATTGACAAGAGCTGCTTATACTTTTCTGGCTAGTGAATAAACAATAGGTCCAGTATGCTAAGCCTCCTCCATGGCTGGGATCCTCCCATAAGGAGCAGTCATCAGCAATTGCTGCACCCGGAGAAGTCCCTAACTGTGTAGCTCCCAGTGATCTCATGCTGGTAGAGATGAGGGAGGGTGTCAAGTGACAGTACTAGAGCAGAAGAGGCATACATAGTTCAAGCTCCTATAAATCCCCTGGGGAAAGCAGGGTTTCTAGGCAGGCTCCACAGTTAATTCCACAGGGCAAGCTGACCCACATTCCCAATGGAACAATGTGAAGGAATCTCTGGATGATTTTTGTGAAGTTTTTGCCAACTTCTGTGGCTTTTACCCCAGAGAGGGCAATCCAGCCCACTAAAATTGAGATACGGGAAACCTGTTAGGTCAGAGTCCTCCCAACTGGGGCCAAATTGAACCCTACAATATACTTCTAGTGCCTCATTCACTCTAGCTACAATATTTTCTAGTGCTTTTTCCAATGGAACTACAACCCAAATTTGTCTCAAGAATGCTGTCAGGGAATCTAGTTTTTTTTCTTTATTGGTTCAGACGTAGTGACAGTTCTAGCACATAACCAAAACATTTAAACATCATGTAAATAGTAAACAAGACTGAAAAGATATTGCCTAACAATATGATAGTGTGATAAAATATCTAGAATGTGCCATAGATTGTTTTAATTTCCCTTTCAGCTACCTCTCCTACATACCAACCTAAATTAACACCCACCCACTCCCATACACACTTCATATCAGTATCTTTCTAAAGAACAAGCTGCTTTTTCATATTAATACACCCTTTTCTCCCCTTCATTCTTCAGATGTACTTATACAAGAAAAGCACATGGATATTTTAAAGTAAGTTACAGGAAAGCTGCCGGACCCAGTTTTTTGTTGTTATTCTATCTGGAAGAGAGTTCAGGTTCAGCTTCCATCTCCCCCCACCCCTGCCCTGCCCTTATTGAGAACAGAACATTTAATTAGGTATATAAGATTTAACAACATCGGGGGTTTTGGGGGGAGGGGGGGAATGAGATTTTCTGGCTGTATAAAGGCCCAAATTCAAATCCTTTTTTACTGAGGGAGACCTAACAGGATTCAAAGTGGGATCATCCAGCAGCATTGAATGGGTGTTTCTAGAATAATTACAGGGAAGCAATTAGATAGTCCTAAAATAATCTGGGCCAAATGGCACAGGAATGAATTTATTCTCAAAAGACCACAGGAGTCTGAAGTGTGATAAAACCTATGTTCCAACAAAAGTCATTATAGAGTCTGTGACAAAGGCCAGTGTAGGACAACATTGTAAAATGTACGAAAAGCACCTTGTTAAACTTTCCAGTTCACATGAGTTCAGTTTACAATTCTGCTACTAGGAGAATCACACTAACTATACTGCAAAGATCTGGGATATAAAGCAGTTTATGGTTATCGTAATTTGTATACTTAGCGGGTTTCTTTTATCGTTTTGAAAACAGTTACTTTCTTGTAAGAAAGAGAAAAGAAATTCAGGTGCCCTGGCATTAAGAACAAGAGTTCTGATGATCTTGATTATATTTCATACAATGGTTTCTGTGCTGCCCACTCAGAGGAATGATTGGGGAAGGACTATTTTCATACATCCTCTATACAGCAGATGTATGAAAGTAAGATCCCGATGAACTCTCTGGCTAAACAGCTAAACATCGACTACAGTGGGATTAACTGAACTGAGATACTCCCTGGCACTGCTAGTACCTTAAACTTTCAAATGCTACTTCACATTGTTAAAGTGTTGCTATCATCAACAGACTTGTTTTAAAATATGAGCCTTAGTATATAAAACTAGTTGGTTATTTTATAATTATAGTTATTTAAATTAGCTCCATATTTGGGATCCATGGGAACCTCACCTTTAGTTTTAGGTTGGAGGCAGGTCTACTCTGAAGTGCCACTGGTAGGTGCACTTGGAGTATCCTCTAATCACACTTACAATAGCAGATCCAATTTGCACAATAGACATAGAAATGTTAGAATTTTTGGTTACATTCATCTCGCTGGGGATGGAAGGAGCATTTTTCTCTGCAAGTTTAATCAATTATTTTTAAATTATGTGAATGTGGTGCCCAAACTTTTCCTGTCGCGCCCCCCATTACCAGTAACAGAATCAGTCCGCACCCTCTCTCCATTACTGCACAGCCAAGGCTTCCTCAGCAGCAGAAATTGGGCTGAGGGTGGAGCTGAGGGTGGGAGGAAAATGGGGATGGGGGAGGAGCTGGTACTAGAGGCAGAGCTGGCCTGGAGTTGGAGTGGAGCTGCAGCTGGAGCTGGGCTGATGGCAGAGCAGGGCTGGAAGTGTGATGCTCCCTTCCCGCCCCCTGGGGTGGAGGGAGGCTGGCTCACGCCCCGTCACGTGTCCCTCTGAACGTTCGGGGGGGTACATCCCACAGTTTGGGGACCACCGGTCTAAGACATAGCAAGAAGATGAATCAGAGGACTGGGGTATAATAGGCAGCATCCAGACTCCACAATATCTACCATACAAAGACTAAAGCAAAATAGACCCCAGAACTTTTAAAAAAAAATGCAGTACAACTATAACCAAGCACTTTCTAACGCTAGGACAGGGAAATCATTTACCCTACCAAAAAATACCACAAACACAGGCACCGATGACAGTGGTCAAGTACCAAATAACATGGAGGCCAGAGGTTATGTGGTTTGGTTTGGTTTTTTAGTTACCATACAACAAGAATGGGTCTGCGACCCAATTTACATAAAGGAAACATTAAACTAAAGAGATATTCCTAGCGCTTACACATGAGAGATCCTGGAGTGGCTTAGCACCTCAGTTCAATCAACAGCTGCTTTCGGAGGTAATGAATTATCTACCTACACATCTCAGATTTATGACTTGTTAACACTTTATATGTCAATGGTAGAGCTGGAAATAGAAACTCAAGGCTCTTAATTTACCATCTGGTATCCTAGCCAGAGGATCACTCTTCTTCCCAGGCAAGATGTATATGTGAGATATAATTGCACACTCTCTACACACATGGCAGTGATATCCATATGATAAACTGCAGAGCCTTATGATAAATTAAAATGGATATATACGATGGGGAAGATCCTCAACTCTGCTCCGGCCCTTTTATGCCAGATAAAAGGGTTGCAGTGGTATATAGGGGCCCTAAAAGCCTGGATTTGGCTGTCAGAGAAATACCCTGGTGCAGACACTGTGAAGCCCCTTAGACCATCTTACAAACTTTGGCATACAGGATGTGCCAGGGTCGCAGAATGCAGCACCACGGACATTCTGAACAATGCAGCAGTCCTCAGGGCAGGCCCAGAAGGCTGCTGCAACTTCTGACATGCTCTCGGGACTTACTAAGTTAAACCAGGGGCTTCCTAGCCCCCAAAGCAGCGCAGGGTCAAGAAGGCACAATACCATATTAGTATCTTCCTCCCCTGCTCTTACTGGACTGAAAGTTCTTTGCTGTGCTTCTTAGAGATGAGTACAAAACCTTACCAAATATTTATTTATATTATTATTATAGGTGGTCTGGTAGCACTACCTTTTATTAAGGTTGCCTGACATATCCCATTTTAAGTCTTTGTTTTTAGATGCTTATAACTTTGCCAAACTAACAGTTTGGGCTGAAATTTTCCATGCTATGTGTCTGCCTCCAGCTGGATTTTTTTAGAAAATGTCAGCCAAAATGGTTCAGCCATTTCTGAGAATGAGGCTAGAGAAAAATACATGTTTTGGCCCATGTTAAAAAATTCGGGTGACCTTTTCTTTGAAAAGCTGCAAGCCCCCAAGCTTTGGATCAGGGACTTGAAATTTGGCAGGGGCGTGTGGCTTTTACCACCCATGTGAAAATCTGTCCAAATTTGGCCAAGTTATAAGTCTCTGAAAAAATCACAGTTTACACCTGCTGAGCAGAAACTTGCTAGAGCTTTGCAGATAAAAGCACTGAAGATTCCATCTGCACTGAGCATGCTCCAACCTGGTGCGGAACAGTACTTTCCCTGCAATTGCTGCTAATGGGCTGCTGCGAGCTGGGCTGGGCCCAGGCATCGGAACTGAGAGTAGCAGGCTGCCTCTCCTATGCTCTCAGTGACCCTGCTGCTGGCAGAGCCCAACCAGTGGGCAGGAGGAAGGGGCCTGACTTTAATACAGAGGGGATAAGAGGTGGACTGAAGGGGGGGTCACCAAATTGGCACAAGGAATTGAAGGATGGGGGGAGATACGACTGGGACTGGGAGTTGGGGGAGACAAAATGGGGTGGGTGGAGCAAGGGAAGAGAGGGACTTGCTAGGCAGGGAGATTCAAACTGGAAGCTGGGTAGGGGGAGAGGATTGATAGATTTTAAGGCAAGAAGGAACCATTATATCATTTAGTCTAACATCAAAGCACTGGGACTGGCTGGGCAAGGGCACTGGGACTGGGAGCCAGAGAAGGAAATAGAGGGTGGGAGGAAGAGACTGGGATCAGACGAGAAGCCAGCAAGGGAGAGTGGGACTGGCTGGGCAAGAAGATTGGGAACCAGTAGGGGAGAGAGGGGTGAAGGGAACACAGATTTTATGAGGAGCCAGGGTGCAGGGGGAGAACTGGGACAGGCTGGGCAAAGAGACTGTGACAAAGAACCAGGGGGACAAAAGGAGGAAGAGACTAGACAAGGAGGAAGAATGGGCCTGGGAGCCAGCAGAGATAGAGAATGTTGGCCGGGGAAGGGGTGACTGGAGGCCAACTAGAAAGAAGAGAGACAGAATGTATGAAGAGTAGTAGTTGGGGAACTGGGACTGACTGGGCAAGGAGACTTGGGTCAGGGACCTGGGAAGGCCCTAGAACAGATGGGCATGGAGACAGACTGGGAGCAGGGGAAAGGAGGAAGAGAGAAATAGATTGGAGGGGATGGAACAGAAAGGCTCACACTTGCAGGGAATTGGCAGAAGAATCTGTGCCCACTGGAGCACATTCCTCCAGGACCTGGAATGGAACCCATGAATTCTGAATCTCCTCATTCCTCTGCTGTCCACAAATATCTGTGAAACTCAATGGCAAAATGTCCAATACCCCTCTAATGCTATTCCAAATAAAGAATGACAACCTGCTACTGCTATCAGTTATTCCATTAGCTCAGGTGGTAAAGGCCCGAGTGGTGGATCTAAAGGTTCTGACCCTGCTGACGACCTACGTCAGTGTCAATATGAAGCCACATGATGAAATTTTTGGTTTTTCAGTTTGCTGGTTTAAAAACCTAGGCTATGTTAAAAACTATGTTAAAATAACATATTACAGTTGCAAAGTCACACACTCAAAAGTTTGGAAACGCCAGAATTAAGGTTGCCTGTGCCTTTGACAGTCTCTAATTACATGATCAAGCACAATTTTTATTTATTTATTTATTTATTTTTTTACACAGGACCCCCTCTTCATTCAGTACAGAGAATGGATGGCCTTTCTTAATAAGCAGATATACTTTATGAAGTAAAGTCAATGTGAGAAATTGCACAGGCATGTATTTTAATCACATACCTATGCCAGCTTCACCTATCCACTAATCCATCTGCCTGGGACCTATTCTAACACTCCAGACCTCTAAGTAACTTCAAACAACTGATATTTATTTGTGAAATTATCCCAGCAATGTTTCCTTCCTTCTGGCCCTCAAAACCACAGCTCCTGGAGGCCCAGGAAAAGCAAGATTCAGTCCTCGACCAGCGACAAAATTTCTATATATAAAAACATAATACATTTGAAGTCTGATATCTCATGCTCCTGCAGGGCTAGAAATGGAAGCTTTACATCTTTGAAAAGGGAATTCCTAGATTTTCATTGGTGCTCATCACTTGTTTCCAGTTCTGGAAGGTCCAGAAATATTGATCTTTGAAGTGGACATTTTCAGATATTAAAAGGTACTTTAGGACACTTTCAGAAGTTTTTATGGCTCCCTCTGAGCCCCACAGAGTTGAGCGAGAGTAACTAAGGCATCTGGCTTTACAGGCTCAGGAATATGAAAAATTATCTGAACATATTTTGTTAAAATTCCCTAAAATATTTGTAAAATGTGACACACACACACTATATGAAGATGTGGTGTAGTATAAAGGTTTTGTCAGCACTGGTTTGGGATGACAATGTGTCTTTGCCACTTGTGATTAATATGGCTTTCCCAAACTCATGCCTCAATAAAACTTTACATCACACAATCCTGTATGCACATTCTCTCACTCCCTTTCCTCTCCTCATTCTCCACATTTTTATATAGAAATATATAAAATTGACCCAGCGTGTACATAATCCCACACAATCCCAGGTTCACTATCAACTATTATTTTAAAATTCAGTAGTCTTTTTCCTTTTAAAATATCTCACATTAGAATTTGTACATCACATGTTGGAGTTTTGTGTATTGAGTGAAAGACAAGATTTTTATAAGATTTTTTTGTGTAGTTCAGTTCAGCTCCTTTCCATAAATAGACCATCTCTCAATTATCATAATCTTTTATTCATCTGGGAGTATAAAATGCACCGATCAAACAGTACTAATTAAAAGAGAGACAGGAATTGAGAAAAAGCAGAAGGGGCTATTCCTGGGAGGCTTTTTAACAGAGTTAGATATCAAGATACTTGGATGAAGAGAATGGTTAGGTTAGCCCAATAAATACATTGGTCAATTTAATTCTGTAGTATGCTACCTTAGTCTCAAACATATTAACTGCTGTTATAGCAAAAATAGCTTGTACTGGCATTAGAATATAATAGTCTTGCTAGAAATGAGCACAAACCAAAACCTCAGATCTGAACAGCCCTGAACTTCGGAGAATTCAAACCTGACTATGAATTGTGTGTGGATTGGTCCCAAGTAAAACTGACAAATTCAAATTAGATCCAATTTTTTTTTTAAACAGTGAGGGTGATTAACCAATGTAACTAACTACCAAGGAAAGTGGTTGATATCCATTTCTTGATGTCTTCAGATCAACAGCAGATGCCTTTCTGGAAAATATGCTTTAACCAAACAGAAATTATGCTTTAGCTAAACACAAGTGGGCTCAATACAGGGGTAACTGAGTGAAATGTAATGGCCTATAACATAGAGGTCAAACTAGATAATCTAATGGACCCTTCTGGCCTTAAACTTGATGACTCTATGAAAAACTACAGTATTGCCAAGGTACCATTTACAGGTACTTTTACTGCATATCTGGAAGCACATTCCTCTTCTATGGTAAATGGGATTATTTTGTAGACCAGTAGACACAGGGCCAAATTCAGAGTCTGTCTCTAAACAAGTCAGTTGAGGGTGTCTGTCTAAATTGCTGTAAGTTGTGCCTTTCTCCAGCCCTCTCAGCCTGTACAATCCATTCACACACTCTCTCTAGGCTCTCTTAGAGCTACTTATACTCAGACCCACCTACCATCTTGTAACTTATATCACCCTCTGCACATCATCTCTGAATTTGGCCCAATAGAGTCTAACTAAATGTAAGTGCAATTTAAGGAATTTAGGATGGTATACACTGAGGAGCTTGAAGGGGAGGAGGGCGTTGGAAAAGAAAACAACAGAGGATGTAACAATCTATATGTGAAAGCAGGACCGCACCTTACTTTAATTCACACCATCTCACCACTGCTTCCTGCTACTCGGTTTGTATTTACACCAGCTCTTCCTTAGAGATTAGTAAACTGGTCTGAGAAAGTAACCTATACCACCCTTATATATCATATGTGAATTTCACCTGCAGTGTACAATGCACCACAAGAATGCTGTGAAAGTAAACACTGTCACTGCAAAACATGGCCTCATCTGGAGTAATGTACAAGTACTGGTCACTCATTCTCAAAACGGATATTGCAGGATTACAGGGGGTTCAGAGAGGAGTGACAAGAACGATCAAGAGCATGTGAAAAAAAGAGAAATTGTAAAAATTAGGATTGTTTAACTTCATGAAGAAGAAGAGGAGACATGGTTAAACTACCTCGATATAACACGACCCGATATAACACGAATTCAGATATAACGCGGTAAAGCAGTGATCCGGGGGGGAGGGCTGCGCAATCCGGTGGATCAAAGCAAGTTCAATATAACGCGGTTTCACCTATAATGCGGTAAGATTTTTTGGCTCCCGAGGACAGCGTTATATCGAGGTAGAGGTGTATATAAAACAAGAAATGGCCTAGAGAAGGTTGAATGGGAACGTCTGTTCTCCCTGTCTCATAATACAAGAGCAAAGGAACATTTAACAAAATGCAAAGGTCAGAAATTCAAAACAGATAAATGAAAATATGTTTTCACACAATGCATAATTAGACAGTGGAATTCTTTGCCACAGGAAGTCACTGAGGCAAGGAACTTAGCACGATTCAAAGATATTTGAATATTTATATGGAAATCAAGAAAAGAACTATAATTAGTAAGAAACATTTTGGAAGGGATATTAAGACAATCTCTAACTATCAGAACTCAGAATGGGACCTAATGTGGGGAACAAATACCACCACATCTGCTTACAGTGGGGTTTCCTCAACTTTTCTCTGGCACATCTGGTGCTCGCTTCTGGCAGAGAAGGATAGCAGACTAGATGGGCTTTCGGTCTGATCTAGTCTGGCAATTCCTACATTCCAAAGAACTTTGCAAAATACAAAATTATAATACTAATAGTTTAAAAGAGCTAATTGCATATGTAGATACTGTTTCATGCTTGTCCATTTTTCAGAACAAAAAAAGAAGATAATATGCAGAGTTCAAAGGGGTCAGGTAACACCTGGTCAGACTCAGAGAAAGGTTACCATCCAGCTAAAAGCCTAAGTTAATTTTTATTTTTTTCCTGTAAACATTCATTATACTATTAGATCTGATACAAAACAATTAATAATGCAACATTTCTTCCAAAAAAAAAAAAAAGACCCACAGTCCTTTACTCTGCCTGAGTTTTTCTTCATTCTTTTCCTTTTCTCTCTCTATTTTTTTCACTCTCTTTTTTCTGCTACATACTGATACTTTTAGTCTGTCTCAATCTGTTTGCTCTTTCCAAAACAAAAACAAAACAAATCAAAAAAAACCCACAGGTCCCTTTTGCCTCAAGACATTAGGGTAAATCCTTGAGTGCCCGATGGTCAGTTTGTCCCACTGTGATGGAGTACTGTAAATTTCAAAGCTTATCAAGGAGCCTCTTGAAGTTGCATGCAGAAGACAAAGACTCTGTATTCCACAGAGTGTTTCTGCCTGTGGCATAGGTGAGTTGGAGGTGTGGTTTGCAACAACAAAAAAAGGGGGGGGTCGCGCGGGTGTGTCTGTCCACTGGAAGTTACCCAGACCATGGTGTGCATACTCAGTGTCATTCAATATTTCTTATAGGCATAAAGCTGGAGCACCCTCTAGTTCTTCTGGAAGGCTCTTTTCTACTTCTACTTTCCTTATTTTTACATGATTCTGTGGCAGTGAGATTCTGAATGGCTGGTATTGGGAACCATAAGAAATCTAATTATAAAAAATAAACAGATGACAATCCTGCACTTATTATTATTATTATTTATTTGTATTACTGTAGTGCCTCTTGCTAAATATTTTATATTTTGCTCTCATGCTGCTTCCATTAGCTGGGCGTTGGGATTGCTTCATTCCATTAGAAGGTATTGATTTGATTTATCAAGCTGATGATTTTACTTAGTAAAGAATCAGCAAATATTACTAAAAAGTTCAAGTGATTACACTGGAGACAGAGTTAAGAAGCTTTGGTTTAAGATTGCAAAACGAAAACTGAGGGCATGGAGATAAATGACTGAGAGTACCACTCTCATTCTTAATGAGAATACCCTGGCTGTAAACCACTGAGAAACTGAATGGATGATCTGAAATTTAAGACCAAATTCTGAAATAGCAAGCTGGTCTGAGGTTTTAAAGACAAGAGGGCATGCAGTACTGATCACCTCCTTTTCATCTCCAACAGATAATCAAGATGTAGAGGGGAGGGTATCTCTTTTTAACTCCTCTACAGGCGTGGCACCTCAAATTCCAAGATAAGCCAATTAGCCATTACCTGAATGGTAACTGTAGACCAGGAAGGGCAGTTTTGGTATTCATTTCAAAACTGCCCCTCATGGTCTACAGTGGGTGTATGTGATCAATTAAAAAAATCATAATAAAAAACACACTTGCAAAACTATAAATAATCCTCCCCACTTCAGTGAATGCCAGAGGTAATCTGAGAGAGACAAGCTGGGTGAGGTAATATCTTTTATTCAACCAACTTCTGTTGGTGAAAGAGAAAAGCTCCTGAGAGCACTTCTTCATATATAATTTGTGTTGTCCTCCAGGACCGAACTCAAGCCCGTTTTGGTAGGGTTACCATTCGTCCGGATTCCCCCGGACATGTCCGGATTTTAGAGCTAAAAATAGCATCCGGGGGGAATTTCTAAATGTCCGGACTTCCCCCCGGGCTCCGACAGCCAGAGACAGACCCTCCTTCCCCCTGCAGCAGAGATCGCTCCCTCCCTGCATTTGCAGATCACCAGCCGGCCGTTCGCACCGGCAGTCTGGAGCACCTCCCCCTACTCCTCCTCCCCGGCACGCTGGTCTGAGCGGCAGAGTAAGCGGGGGCCAGGGGGTCGGAGAAGGGGCAGGGAGGTTCTGGAGGGAGCAGTCAAGAGACGGGGGAGGGGTCGGGCGTTCGGGGGGGGGGCTTTCTGGGGGTGGGGGGGTGGATAAGGTTTTGGGCAGTCAGGGTACAGGTAGGGGGTAGGATCCTGGGGGGGGGCAGTTAGGGTGGGGGGGTCTCAGGAGGGGGCAGTTAGGGGACAAGGAACAGGGAGGCTCTCTTAATGGCTCTCCATGCGCCTCTGGACCCTCTCAGCTGTCGGGCTTGGACGGAAACATTGCCTGAGGGTAGTGAGAGAATGGGTTATCGGTGAGGTGGGGGTGGGCGTGAGCCCGGTCAATAGGGGCAACCCCTACCAAGATCCGAGCCTTTTCTCACACGCCCGTTAGAGCTCGACATTATGCTGTTTGGGACCCCTCTTTGAGGAAAGCCTCTGGATTGCAAGTCCAACCGCTACCTCCTCGTGGTGAGAGTCGGTAACTGGCTTGGATAGCCAGGCGGATTGCGGAGGACGAACCCACATCCCACATTCAGTGGGGTGTGGGACGGGGTTGGGCAGCCCCATATGGTGCCACATGGATGCCCCCCTGGTAAGGGTAGCCTCCCCCAGGTACGGGTTGACTCCCCCTGGTAAGGGTTAGATTCCCCCTGGTAAGGGTAGTCTCCCCCAGGCATGGGTTAGTTTCCCCCTGGAAAGGGTAAGTTTCCCCCAGGTACGGGTTAGTTTCCCCCTGGAAAGGGTTAGTTTCCCCCTGAGAAGGGTAAATCTTTTAGCTATGGAAAAAAGTAATTTATATTTTTATACCGGATTGGCGCTGGACCGGGTTAATAACGCCCCCGCTGTTGGCTTTGATGCCCCGGCTGACAGTGTTAAATATATTAGGGGTGTGATCAGGGTCGCTGGACCAATGGATAAAATGGTGTGGACTATAATGAAGTCTCATGAGCATGAGAGTGAGAATCAAGTCCTCCCAGTGGAGCATGGAGAGGAGGTAGAGGAGAATGTTTGTGATGATCATGGTGAGGAGATTTTATCTATCTTACCGATGGTTTTTACAAGGGACACTTTTAATGATTTAACTATGGAAAGTTTCAATCCAGATTTTAAGTATTTAAGTACATTTGATGATCCATATGTTAGCGAATCGGGATATCTTAATGCTCATTTAGTTAATGGGTCTAGTTTATTAAATAGTTTTAGACCAAGTACTGATTTTAATAGGGATCGTAATAAGGATCTTAACAGTACTGGTAGTAATATAAATATATTAGAAAGTAGTTCGTGGAAGGATGGGGTTTTTTATTTAGAGTATCCCGTTGATAGTTTTAATTGTCCAATATGTCCCCAGATATTACCAACATTTGGTAAATGGGCCAAACACATTAATGTGGTTCATAAAAGTAAAGCCATACGAGTTGTATGTAGTAAATGTGGAAAATCTTCTCAATATCATAATATAGCTTGCCACTACCCCAAGTGCATACCCAAGAAGGCGGATACCCCAATGAAGAGCCATACGTGCTCGGTCTGTGGGCTTGGTTTTCATACTAGATCTGGATTGAGCCAACACTGTAGACATAGACACCCTGCTGTGAGGAATGAGCAAAGAAAAGAAGATATGGCTGCTAAAAGTAAGATCAAAGAGGGATCGACTAGATCTCGTATATGGACCAAAGATGAGGTTGCGCAGCTTATACAGTTGGAAAGGAAATATATTGGGAAAAGGAATATAAATAAATGTATTGAGAGCGAGATGAAGACCAAAACGAATAAACAAATATCAGATAAAAGACGAGAATTAGCAAAGAAGAAGTTAGTGGTAACAGGAGATAGGGAGGAAGTGACTGAGGTAGAGGACATTAGAGTAAATATATTAGAAATTCCGCCCCCAAGAGAGAGGATTTTCCCACTAAAAGGACATCCAGAAGTGGATTTAGTGGAGAAAATATGTAAACGGGGAAAACAAAGTAAGGAGGGAAGAGAAATAATAAATAGTTTAGGGGAAATTGAAGGATTATTAAAGGAGGATTTAACAAAAGCTCTCGGATGGGCAATGTTGGAAAAATTATGTTATTCATTAGTAGAGGGAAAGGACCCTAGAAATGAAAGTCAAATAGAGTTGAGGAATAAAGGAAAAGGGAAGATGAGAAAGGAGGGGAGAAGGAAGCAATTTAATGCAATTAGGAGATATGCTACAAAGAAAGCTAAGTATAAATTCTATCAACAATTATTTGATAAGGATAGAAGAAGATTGACTCGCATTATAATGGGAGAGCCAGATAAGGCTAAGTGTGCTATCCCTATGAAAGAAATTGAGGAATACTATGTGAAAATTTGGGGAACAATTGGACATGGTAATATGATAGGGTGGTCATCATCCACAGAGAATGCGGATAATGATATATTAATGAGTCCGATCTCTGTGGATGAGATTAGAATAGCTTTAAGAGAAATAAGAAAAGATAGTGCTCCTGGCCCAGATAAAGTAAAAGTGAGCAATTTGTGGGATATTTTTAATTTAGACTCCTTAATACTTACAAAAAATTTTAATATATGGTTTCTAAATAGACAGGTACCAGATGAATTTAAGAAAAATAGAACGATTTTAATACCAAAGACACAAGATGAGGAGGAAATGAAGAAGTTAACATCTTGGAGACCATTGACAATTGGGTCAGTTTGGATTAGAATCTATACCAAAATATTAGCAAAAAGACTGGTGGAAACAGTTAAGATATGTAGTAGACAAAAAGGGTTTATATCTGCCCCTGGGTGTGAGGAAAATATTGCTATATTAGATAATTTGATTAAAGGGGCTAAACGAAATGGGAATGAAATTGCAATAGTGTTCGTAGATCTGGCTAAAGCATTTGATTCTGTGGGACACGGACATATAATAGCCGGGTTGAGAAGATTTGGTATAGATGAACATTTTATAGATATTATTAGGGACCTTTATGATAATTGCACAACTAGGGTATGGGTGGGTGATGAAGCTACTGAGTCTATTTTAATTAGGAGGGGGGTCAAGCAGGGTGACCCGTTGTCCCCAATTTTGTTTAATATTGCTATGGATCCCCTTTTAACTAGATTAGAAGTAGAAGGAAGTGGTTTTTATGTTAAGGGTAATGGTGTCACGTCATTGGCTTTTGCCGATGATGTGGCAATTTTAAGTAGCTCATATAAAGGAATGATTAAAAATTTGGGTATCTTAGAGGAGTTTTGTAAAAATACTAATCTCTCTGTTAATGTGAAGAAAACGAAAGGCTTTCATATTTTAACTAAACATAAAACCTATGTAGTTAATCCTAAGGATAATTGGCAGATAGGGTCAGAGGAGATTGAATATGTTCAACCAGGGGATTTTGAAAAATATTTAGGGGCTAGAATAGATCCCTGGATAGGTGTAGGGGGACCGGTACTTAAAGAAAAATTGAATGATTGGAGTGAGAATTTAATTAAGGCCCCATTAAAACCGGCCCAAAAAATATTAATTTTACAGACATATATCTTACCGAAGCTATTTTATAATCTTCTTTTAATAGAACCCCCTTTTAATCTTTTAGACGATCTTGATGTGTTAGTTAGAAAAATAGTTAAAGAGATTTTACATTTACCTCAGTGTACCACAGATGGGATATTTTATTCTAGAGGTAGGGATGGTGGTTTAGCTCTCACTAAGTTTAGTGTGCAAATCCCAAATATGTTAATTCGTAAATGGAGGAGACATATTGTCTCGAGAGATGATTGGATGGACCTATCTTATCTATATGCAGGAGAAAATCTTGTGGATAAAATATTGTCATTTAGTGCAGTAACATCTCATCCCAAGAAATGGAGGGAAGAGGAATTTTTAAGATGGTCGGAACTGAAATGTCAGGGAATAGGGATAAAATATTTTAAAAATGATTTAATTAGTAATTCGATTTTTAGAAACTCTAGTAAAGTTAAATCGTCAGCGTATATCGCAGCATTGCAGCTTAGGGCAAATATTTATCCTACTAGGGAGACATTAGCAAGAGGAAGAGGAGGTGTGAATGCTCTTTGTAGATGGTGCGGTAAAGTGCGGGAGACTGTTCCCCATATCTCAGGACAATGTTATAAGACTAAGAATGCTAGGATAAAAAGGCATAATAGAGTAGTGTCTGCAGTTGTAGATAAGGTTGGTAAATTAGGGTGGAAGGCAATGATAGAGCCCCATTTGAGAAATAGTAAGGGTGAGTTAAGAAAGCCGGATATTATATTTATAAAAGGAGATACAGCAGTGGTGGTTGATGTTACAGTGCGATGGGAGGATAATGCCGGAAGTTTGGAACAAGCCCACAGTGAGAAGGTGGCTTATTATCTTGAGTTAGAGGAAGAAATTAAAAACTTAACGGGAGGTAAAAATATTCACTTCTTTGGTTTTGTGCTTGGGGCGCGTGGCAAGTGGAGTGAAGGTAATAATGATTTGTTACAATTATTGGGAATGGACAGAAGTAAAAATTTTAAGGAGAGTATATGTAGACTTGTTTTATATTCCACTATTGGTATGATGGCTATATTCAGTGACAGGTAAAGATCCCGGAGTTTCCATTCCGTGTATCTTGCCAAAACTAAATTTTAGCTATTTTGGTTTCCATGCTCTAAATTTTCAAATTTTTAATATTGTTTTGAACATTAACTTATTTAGTGTTATTTAATATCTGTCCTTCAATAGAATGGTTTTAATTATATAATAAATACTTATTAATGGATGAAATTCCAATTTAAATTATTAGGTTTTTTTTTTAACTACTGGATGTGGATGCGGACTGGCCGCGTATAATAACCAGGAAAGGGCAGGTAGTCACGCCTGTACATAAATAGGGGGTGGAGTCCTGGGGGGCAGTTAGGGGCAGGGGTCCCAGGAGGGGGCAGTCAGGGGACAAGGAGCAGGGGGAGGGCTGGGGTTCTGAGGGGGGCGGTGAGTGGAAGGGGCGGGGCTAGGGCAGGACGGGGGCGGGGCTAGGGCAGGACGGGGGCGGGGCTCCTCCCGTCCTCTTTTTTCCGTGCTGAAATATGGTAACCCTAGTTTTGGTTTCTTTTTTAATTGCACATGACCTCAGTGTAATCACTGTATATGGAGAAGAAAGGACAACATTTTATTTTCCTTTTTGTCCTGCCCTGTGCTTTATTTGGGTCACACTGAAATTTGATAAATATGTCTTTTAATCTTCTTTAATTAAAATGAAGAGATGCTTTTGGGCAGCTCTGAATATTGAAAAAAAATAACATTGTTATTAACTAGGAAGGTCTGATTCAGTATATGGAAGACATTTAAGGCCCAAGTAAAGGCCATCTGACCCAACATGCTTGCTTACACTTTTTATACTGCTCTTAATTCCACCAGCCTTCTTAATCCCTTCCCTTCTCCAGAAACAAATCTCAGCAGTTCTTCCTGAACAAGCAATTGAAAACTTATTCCACGGATTTATTAGCGCTTGCATGAAATTAATTTTTTTCCAAGTTCCTGATTTTCTTTTTGTCTCCTAATTTTTATATGATGTCTCCTTCATCAGACTAAAGAATGTAGAGGATAACCAGATTCAAGGAATTTAATTGAAGGAGGTTCTTGTGGTTAAAGCACTGGACTGAGTCAGAATACTCCTGACTATGCCACTCTCAGCAAGTCACTTCACATCCAATTAGCCACCTTAACTCACAATAAATAGTACCTTACTTCACTGATATCGGATTACTGCAGAGTACGGATTTCTTATTAATTGCAGAGTATGGCAATGGTGACAGATTTTGGCCCTTACTTCCTATGCACCTCAATTTCTTCATCTATACATTGGTGACGTTGCAAGGCTTATCAAGTTTTATAAGGCGCTTTGAGAGCTCCACTGGAAGACACTATACAAGGGCGAAGTATTTTTATTGCTTCAGAAGACAATTTTAGTCAAATAAAAAAAGAGGTTAAGGTCAAACGTTTATTAAAGCAAGGGTATTTTTTTAAACATGTTAGTCAACAGACTGAGAGGCTGTTCAACTGGCTGTGTCTCTTTCTGCATGTTTATATGTGTTCCGAAATTAAATCTAGTTTTGGAGATGACAAGATTAAGATTTCAAGGAACTGCTGCTCTCCAGAGTTACTGATTTTTCACTTGCAAGTTGAGCGACTCCAGCTCTGAGAAATGGCCCTAATAAAATTCAGTTTAATAGGCCTTCAAATGCATGGCAGCCACTAACATTTGTACTGCCTGCTGCTAGCAAAATATTAATATTTGATGTTACAGCATTTTCATTTTAGAAGTCTATTAAGCTTGTGTCTTCAGTGTTTCTGGGTTTTGTCATGGAACAGCATTCTTTAAGCTTTACACAGACTAAAAGAGTTGCTGATAGACTGATTTTAAAATATGTTTATCTGCACATAGTGATCCTTGTCAAAAGGAGACATGAGCCTTTTTGTATTTTTTGTTTCTACCTTTCTAGGACAGCTTAGTTTCCCCCATAATCCAAGCAGAAACTCTACAACAGTATTTCTAGTTGACTGGGTATCTTATTTCAACCAATAAGAATACCCAGCTGATCACCTGTCAGCTCTCCAGTGCTAGGCATACAGTCCAGCAAGCATTCTGATACCCCGAATAGATTCCTGTTGATATTTGCCATCACAACATTGCTTTTTCAGTCCCCTAATTTGGAAAAAGACAAGTTATTCTAAAACATGTTCTACTCTCTTGAATCCACCCTTCTTCCAGAATGGTTAAGGATCAACAATCTCATTATAGGTTAGAGCAGAGGTGGGCAAACTTTTTGGCCTGAGGGCCGCATCAGGTTTTGTAAATTGTATGGAGGGCCGGTTAGGAGAGGGGGTCTTGGCCCAGACCCCACTTCCTATCTGCCCCCCCGGGACTCCTGCCCCATCCAACCCCCCCCTATTCCCTGACAGCCCCCCCAGGACTCCTGCCCAATCCAACCCCCCCTTATCCCTGTCCTGACTGCCCCCGGAACCCCTGCCTGCCCCCTGCTGCCCCATCCAACCCCCCTCCTTCCTGACTGCCCCCCCCCGGACCCCTGCCCCCATTCAACCCCCTATTTCCCTCCCCGACCGCCCCAACACCTATCCACACCCCCGCCCCCTGACCACCACCTCGAACTCCCCTGCCCTCTATCCAACCCCACCTGCTCCCTGCCCCTTATCGCGCTGCCTGGAGCCGGGCCACACCGCTGCCGCTGCCACCACGCAGCACAGAGACCAGGTCAGAGCCACTCTGCAGCTGCGCTGCCCCAGGAGCTCACCACCCTGCCGCCCAGAGCATTGCACCGGAGGCGGAGCGAGCAAGCTGAGGCTGTGGGGGAGGAGGAACTGCGGGAGAGGGGGCAGGGCTAGCCTCCCGGGCTGGGAGCTGGGCAGGATGGTCCCACGGGCTGGATGTGGCCCGCAGGCCGTAGTTTGCCCACCTCTGGGTTAGAGTAAATAAAAAATAAATAAATATATGGAGATATACCTATCTCATAGAACTGGAAGGGACCCCGAAAGGTCATTGAGTCCAGTCCCCTGCCTTCACTAGCAGGACCAAATACTGATTTTGCCCCAGATCCCTAAATGGCCCCCTCAAGGACTGAACTCACAACGCTGGGTTTAGCAGGCCAATGCTCAAACCACTGAGCTATCCCTCCCTGCCAAGAAGGTACACTGACAGGAGATCAGCTGAAAATTTTTTGGGTAAAGGGAAGAATTATTTGGAGTCAATCATCTTTGCATTTTATAGAAGAAAATCCAGTATCAGCGGTGGCCTGGTGTTTCTGTGTTGGGTTGGCAGCTTTTTGCATTACTTGGCAGTGACATTGGTTTTGGAAGAAATGTAAGACTCCAGCTCCTTAGGCTGGTGGAATTTTGCTGCAATGTTCAATCATTTGTGTGGTTTTGTCTAATGCCTTCTTTTCCTTTTTTTAATAACAACAGTCATGGTTAATAACTGTGATTGTTTTACGTGGATTTGGGAGGAGGGATAGCTCAGTGGTTTGAGCACTGGCCTGCTAAACCCAGGGTTGTGAGCCCAATCCTTGAAGGGGCCACTTAGGGATCTGGGGCAAAAATCAGTACTTGGTCCTGCTAGTGAAGGCAGGAGGCTGGACTCAATGACCTTTCAGGGTCCCTTCCAGCTCTATGAGATAATATATGGAGATATACCTAAGACATGTAAAAGAATGCCCGTGATTAAATAGTGAGAACCACACCCCTGAGCTGGTGGTCAGAGAAACAATTAGTAGAGCCAGCCTACCATTTCTTGTTCTTCTAAACTAAATATTTTTAGTAAATTCAAAAATAAAATTATCTGCCATCCAACAATTTAAAACTAACCCTTTTGACCCTACATTCATGATTTGTGTCAAGCTGTATTTGGATGGAAATTGGAATTCAATTAAAAATGCATAAAACAGCATTTTAAATTGTTATTAGTTTAAAAATACCTACTTTAATTGTGCTGGATACAGCAGAAAAAAAAGTTTATCAAAACATATAAACATTGAAAACTAATTGATTTATTAAACAAAAGGAGCATTATCTGTAGGTCATGAAATGAATTGCTTGTTGCTGGTCACCATGTCTTTCAAGATTTTAGGCCTAGTAGATCAGATTCTGTCACACCCCATTTGTATTCACAGATCAGAGGATGAAAACAAGCTTTCCTGTCTTTTCAGCACCCAATTGGTTTCTCAAGTTTGAATTATCTAGTCATAGAACTGAACTGGTTCAATATACTGAAAAAAAAAATTCTCTTTGTTCCTGCACTTTATATTTATAAAAAAATATTCTCTCTGCTCTTTAGCACTTCAACAAACTAGGAACCAAGGTTCTTTACCAGTGACTTCCAACAGTTCAGAAGTCTGATTTTCTTTAAAACTTCAGCAGTAAACAAGTATTAACTGAATATTGTTTTTTTTTATTTAATTGAAATGATTTTATTAGATTATAGTAAATTCATCAAGATTAAGGAAAAAGAGTCCAACCCAAGAAAACTGGCAGGATGTCATAAAGGAACACATGTTATGGGTTTCAGAGTGGTAGCCGTCTTAGTCTGTATCAGCAAAAACAACGAGGAGTCTCTGTGGCACCTTAGAGACTAACACATTTATTTGGGCATAAGCTTTGGTGGGCTAGAACCCATGAAAGCAAATACATTTGTTAGTCTCTAAGGTGCCACAAGGACTCCTCGTTGTTTATGTTATGGGTTGTGATAGAGGATATAGCATTGAAGAGCACTTTGGAGGGAGAGGACTGGTACAGTGGACCCCATCTGATGGGATAAATACAAGGAAGAAGAGTAATTTTATGCCTTAGCATAGATTGTTATAATTTAAAATTTAATTTAAAATAACTTTTTTTTAAAGTATTTAATTTAATTTAAAAAATCTTGTTTTAATCACGGATTTTAATCCATCTATTTCTATATCACCCATCATCATAATATCTAAGCACTTCCCACATAAACTACATGGGCATAGCAAGATTTCTAGTGGACTTCAGGAAGCTTTCTTCTCGTCTCCTTTCCTGTGTTGTAAGTACTTCTTTTCTTTTTCCTTCTCTATTTCATTTATTAACTTAATTTATTCAAAACGCTCTGGTTATGTGGGGAGGCTCTCTCATTAGACAGTACTGTCACTTCACAGTTGCCTCTCATTGAATGACATTTTCAAAATAATAATACATAGCACATAAACATACTCCTTGAATATATGAATGTTCTGCCATGACTAATATAACCCAGAATCTGTTTAAATATGCAAATTTATAAATTAACTGACAATACCCTTTTTCTTAGTGCCCTTGAACATTCATGTCAGTCAGCAGCACAGATATAAAACTGCTGATCTCCTACCTCAACAGAAGCAAAGAATACCCCTAAGATGCATGAAAGCTGCTACTTTCATGATCAGAAAATGCAGTGAACTACATTCAGTATGTGCCCTCAGGCATGGAGGAATGAAAAACTTATACTGTAAAATAAAAACAAACCACACCAAAAAAAAAAAAGATCTAATCCCTTCACATAAAGGATATTGTTGGGAAAAGATCAGAAGACAGGGCCTGCTTTGAAAGCTATAGAACCACCTTTCATTAATTTTACAACATAATATCGCCCAGTCACACATTTTCCTACATCACAGGTTAACAACTATTCAACATGTCAAAGTAAAGCTACATTAATAAACAGATTAAAAACAGAGATCTGGAGTTAAACAAAGAGTTCATTTTCTTTCAATATGTTTAAAGAGTCGCCGTCAATTAAAAACATGTTTGTCTAATTTATTTTTAATGTAAATTGTTACTAGAATACTATGACTGAAAGACAATTTTTTTTCATGTTTTTATAAATTTATTTACTTTGTGCACTTGGCATTTTTCCATAGTCAGTTTAACTATTTCCTCTAGGTAGGTAGATAGATCACTATTTCTGTGGGTCTTTCACACCACAACAGGGAACAGCTTGTTTTTTGTTTTTTTTTTTTAAACACGGAAATGTGGTTGTAGGTGTAGCATCTCAGACTATTTTTAACCCAATTGGTGTAACTGATCAGGTTTCAAGATGGTGTCCCTTTAAAATACAATTTATCATAAGAATTTCACTCCTTTCCAAACCAGTCAACATAAATCAAACCCAAACAAAACCCTTCGAGGAAGGCTGGACAACACAATGATTATTTGACAGATGCCTGGTGAGCTAAAAACAGCCCCATGTTATTATTATTTATAATAAAGGAACAGTTTTGTTCCTTTATTATAAATATATCTGCACTGCGCCTAAAAGATTCTAACCTGTGTTAAGTCTTGACCTTGAATACTTTATAAATGTGATTATGACAGTCAGATCAGTGTTAACACAGGAAAGGAATTCTGCAAGATACTCAACAGACTATGGAATAGACAAAAAATAGAGAACAAGAGAAGAAAAAGAGGGGAGATGGAGAGAAGAGCTAAAGAGAAGGAAAGAGGAATAGCATAAAAGGGATGGGAATGGATCAACAGGACATGGTGAGAAAGATGATAGAGGAAGGAAGACATACAGGGGAAACGGAACAAGATAAATGATAGAGAGAAAAAAAGACAGGAGATAGACTGATTATATTTTGCTCTCATTCACTCACAAACGGAGGCTATAAATCAAGCATCCTACCTTCAGTTTGAACCAAGGTAAATGAGACTGCAAAATAAATAAGATCAGTTGTACTCTGTTACTCTGACCAGGCTATAAAGATCTATAAGAGCCACATATAGTTATGAAATGGAAGAATGGCTTTTTCCTTTCTGAGCCCTATAAATCACTAGATCTGTTATAAAATTCTACTGCTTCCAAAACCCTAAAATCTAAATCGCTAGATGCTGATGTGCTTAAATTTCAGCTTCTGCTCCCCCTAGTTGCTTTAAGCAGATACATGCTCCTGTCCTGGATACTATTGCTCACTACTTGTATTTAATTGCTATGAGTGAGTGGAAAATTAGATTGTGAGCAATATGGCTTATCCTAGTGACATGTTTTTGAATCTTGTGTATTTACTTTTATTGCTGGAAGATGGATCCAGATTACAAGTGCTTTGGCTCACTTTCTATCTCTATCTTTCTGATAAGTGTTACTTGTGTCCTACATTTTTATATGAGCATTGCACTTCTAAATAGCTTTTGGTTGGTTTGGTCTGGTTATTAGGTGTGATGGGTTATCTGGCTGCCCAATGCTCATGTGTATTTATCATACAATATTTTTATAATCATATGTTTGACATCTTTGCCTCTAGGTGCTATGGCTTAACTTGTAAAATCAAAGGAATAAAACATCTAACAACATTTCTATTTTTTTAAATCTTATAAAGGTATCAAAGAATGTTGCAAATCAAAAATGAATTAGTTTTTGCCACTGTGGAGTCTGCACTCTCTTGCATTTATATTTATATGTAGAGATTATTTGACTCACATAACATTTGTATTTTTCTGTTTTTTAGGATATTTAAGAACTCTCCTAGGTAGGCTTGCCTGAGGCTTTATAACCTAGCTTAGTCCAGATGATATCTGTCCAAGTTTGGGATCTTTCAAGTTGAGAGGTTTACACTGGAAAGGTCAAAGGGTTTATTAGGATTCCTATTATTTACAGATGCTTAGTTCTGTTTTGAAACACAAATACTGTATAAACTATTCAGAATAGGATTTTGTGCATCAGACATAACTGTGTCAGAGATGCACAGAATATGGAGTAAGGGCCAAATGAGGCCCACAGAGTCACAAAATGCTACCCCAAGGTACACTCTCCCTGCAACTACAAGTCAGGACAAAACTAGTTTACTGATGCTATTTTTATTGCTGATAAACTTAAGCAATTCATCTATCAAGGAAGAACTGAAATACTATGGTTGTATGCAAATACCATAGCTGTGTGATTTTTTTTCTTAAAAATTTGAAACACATAGAAATATTTAAGGGAGCAACCCCTCCCATCATAGCAAGTTACCAGTGC
>NW_020664561.1:8916276-8916830 GCF_002925995.2 Terrapene triunguis | reverse complement strand
AAAAAAAAAAGCCGCGATCGGCGGTGGCAGTTCAGCAGGAGGTCCTTTGCTCCTAGAGGGAGTGAGGGACCTGCGGCCCCCGAATTGCCGCAGGTGCCGCCCCTCTCCCTTGGCCACCCCAAGCACCTGCTTGTTCAGCTGGTGCCTGGAGCCGGCCCTGAGTGCAGACCTCAGTATCAAAAAGTTTGGGCTTATCTGACATACATAAAACTTTGCCATCCCTTGTTAATCTTATATGTACCTTCCCCTCACATCAGGTAAAGCTTTCAAAGCAGTTGCTTTACACTGTGGAGCTCATCATCTTTCAAGATTCTAAACTGGCTTATTGAAAACTGTATTTGTTGCTATTTTAGGTGTTCTTTGTATCCTGCCTTATTAGATATATTCATAAGAGAAGTAAGTAATAGAAAGACAACATTCAGTTTGGGATAAGTAATCATTTATATATTTTACTTCCTAAGAACATTGTTTAACACAAATATCCTATTACAATATTATTGTACTAAAATTACACTGGTCTACAATTTTTGAGAAGTCGTCTGCTTCAGAGATAA
>NW_020664561.1:8882438-8915876 GCF_002925995.2 Terrapene triunguis | reverse complement strand
GAAGCATTTTGGCTGTAGAGCAGTGTTATTTAAGTGTTACTGTATGAGATGCATGCAACCAGCATTTTAAGTCAAAATATTTATTTCTGGGAAACAGAGCTGTGATTCAGCAAAGTACTGCACTGCTTTGCAGAACTGGGGCCTAGGTGCCAGGGTAAGAGATTTTGTCCATAGTTCTAAAAGCCTATTGACATCTCTGTTCCCAGTACGCAGAGCAGTACCTACATAAAACACAACACTAATACACAGAGGGCGCTGAAATATATCACCCTGAGAAGTACTGAGAGGTTTTTAAAAGTGACAACTGATTTTCTAGTGGCAGCCAAACCTACAGTAACAATTTCTTTGTCTACCCTGGTTGATCTCCTGCTAGAATTAATGAGACAAACTGCAGGCCAAATAGATGGCTTCTTATAGGTTTCTGTATTGCTAATATCAGTCTAAGCAGAAAATCAGGCATACTCAATGATCGTTGCTTTGTTACACAGAAGGCATTAGTAAATTTTAATACTTGCTATAAATGTAAAACAATAGAATTAAATGGCAGTAGCACTGAAATAGTTTTGTTTTCTTATATCACTGTTGTGCTCTGAAAGTACTATTCTCCAGAGGACCACACTGATGAGTGTGCAAGGGGGAGGTGGAATGGCTCAAGCCTCTAGGGAATATATCACATGAAAGCTCTCAAATATCAGGTCCGTTTGGACTCAATACTGGCTAGGAAGCAACTGAAACCTCCACATGGTAAAAATGGTTAGGGAGGATAGACCTACTGTTCTCAGAATGATACTTTCAGATAAGCACTCATCCTTGGAGATTGTGTAACTAGAATGATGCCTATTCCAGGTGAAGGTGAAGTAAATAGACAACATATGTTTCCCTTAACAATCCATAATCTCCAAAGCCACACCCCACAATTTACTATGAGAAAAATCCTGCCTCCTTCACCATGGATGGAGTGAATGCACTAGCAGTGTAACTGATGCAGTTCCAGTGCACACCATGGATGTGCAGGATTAAAAGGCGGGGGGGGAGACTACACGGGAAATATATGGCTGTTGAGTGGAATGGAGCCCTGCTGTGCAAGGGCTCTCACACAGCATCAGGGAGGACACAGATGGAATCTGGGGCCAGAAGATCTACCACTGTGCTCATCCTCTGGTGTTCACTCCTGCAGAAGAAGGGCCATGTACTGGAGGCCACAGGGCGCCATTGGTCTGAAATAGCCTCTGCAGCCTGGGAAGAGGATTTCTTCTCATTACTCCATTACACACCTGTTCATTGACCAGGCCAGCTACTAGGGCTCAAGATGCTGTTGAGATTTTGGCCTTGGGTGACCTATGCCTTCAAAGGGGACACAGTATATACAAATAGTGCAAAGGATATTATCAGGACAAAAACAAATTCTACCTCTATTCAAGAAAATCTTACATTATAAAAACAAAATTTTAAAAATCTTTTAAAAATTCTCCATGTATGCCCTTAATTTTGCTTTCTTGTCAGATTGAGCCATAAAACTATATTGGCCAGTATCACTTTTTCCAGTTCTCAAGCATGGTGCTGTCAGGCTTGGATTCCAAACAATGCAGGAGAATTTGTTACATACAATTTTGTGTTCTCATTCCTATTTATACTGGGTTTTGTAAACCTCTTTTCTTACAATATCTAAACTTTGGGTCAAAACTACTTGACAGTATTTCTTTAAAAAGGAAGTAGGAAAAGGTGAATTCTCTAGAAGAAATAGAAAGAATGAAACTTGTGACAACAGGAGTAGGACATAACTCTTTCAAAATAAGGAATGAAAATGACTTGATTTGAAATAACTCAGCTCCTTCACTTATAAATAAAGGATGGAAAGATTTTACCCAGAAATTTATCAACATGGCAAATGTGACTATGTCCAACTCACAATACACACTGAAATATATATAATCACAGCTACATGAAAGTTTGGCACTGTTCTCTAGGGATTTTGTGTTTGATCAAAAAAGCTGCGTTTAAAGTTTTCTAATACATGAATTGTACATTTTTAAATTACAAAATTATAGACATTAAGTGTTGCATACAGATTAAGTACTGCTCAGCACAGGCTAACACCATAGTTATCTAATGAAGTAAATGCTTAAAAAGTGACCCAATGAAAGAAATTAAACTCAGACTACAGTAGTTCATGAAATTAGAGACAGAAAATTTATACCTACAAAGGGTAGGTATAAATAGCCAGTTTTCAGAATGGAGAGAGGTAAATAGTGGTGTCTCCTAGGAGTCTGTACTGGGACCAGTAGTATTCAACATATTCATAAATGATCTGGAAAAAGGGGTAAACAGTGAGGTGGCAAAATTTGCAGATGATACAAAACTACTCAAGATAGTTGAGACCCAGGCAGACTGCGAAGAGCTACAAAAGGATCTCTCAAAACCGAGTCACTGGGAAACAAAATGGCAGATGAAATTTAATGTTGATAAATGCAAAGTAATGTACATTGGAAAGCATAATCCAAACTATACATATAAAATGATGGGGTCTAAATTAGCTGTTACCACTCAAGAAAGAGATCTTGGAGTCATTGTGGATAGTTCTCTGAAAACATCCACTCAATGTGCAGTGGCAGTCAAAAAAGCAAACAGAATGCTGGGAATAATTAAGAAAGGGATAGATAATAGGACAGAAAATATCATGTGGCCTCTATATAAATCCACGGTATGCCCACATCTTGAATGGTGTGTGCAGATGTGGTCGCCCTATCTCAAAAAAGATACACTGGAATTGGAAAAAGTTCAGAAAAGGGCAACAAAAATGATTAGGGGTATGGAACAGCTTCCGTATAAGGAGAGGTTAATAAGATTGGGACTTTTCAGCCTGGAAAAGAGACGGCTAAGGGGAGATATGATTGAGGGCTATAAAATCATGACTGGTATAGAGAAAGTACATAAGAAAGTGTTGTTTACTACTTCTCATAACACAAGGACTAGGGGTCACCAAATGAAGTTAATAGGCAGCAGGTTTAAAACAAATAAAAGAAGTATTTCTACACACAACGCACAGTCAACCTGTGGAACTCCTTGCCAGAGGATGTTGTGAAGGTCAAGACCATAAAAGGGTTCAAAAAAGAACTAGATAAATTCATGGAGGATAGGTCCATCAATGGCATCCCTAGCCTCTGTTTGCCAGAACCTTGGAGTGGGCAATACTTGATGATTACCTGTTCTGTTGATTCCCTCTGAAGCACCTGGCACTGGCCACTATTGGAAGACAGGATATTGGGCTAGATGGACCTTTGATCTGACCCAGTAGGGCCATTCTTATGTTCAAATATTTGACCAAATCTGTGGCATTTTAAAGTACCATACACAACTTGAGGCCTACTCTTCTGAAAGGCAGCAAAAATTATTTTAAATGAATGGCCTGTGATTTTCTCATGAATTATGATTTGGAGACTATAAATCAGCCAGTTCCAGCTATGAATAACAGCTTTATAAAAAAAGTTTTCTACAGTAACACAAGCTCTAATGTGGAACATTCAATTACTACTAAATACCCTTAGGTGCCCTGTCTCCACAGCCTTACTTTTTATAATATACAGTACAAAAATACTGTGTTATAGGCAGCACTACCAGTTCCACCAATAGTTAACCTGCCGGACACATCATATTATAACACCCTGGTTTCAGTTGCTTATAACTTTGCCAAACTTCAGCTGTTCAGGCTGAAATTTCCAATGCCGGGTACCTGACTGCCTCAGGTTGAATTTTTATTTGAAAAGTTTCAGCAAAACTGGTTCAGTCATTTTGAAAACAAAATTAAGAAACATAAATTGGTTTGCTCATGTTAAAAAAAAGTCCTTATAACCTTTCCTTTAAGAAGCTATATAGCCAGAGATGTGCCTTTTTCTGCTCCTGTGAAAAAATGCCCAAATTTGGCCAATCTCTCACTTGTTCAGGACAGTTTGGCAGCTAGATTCTCTCAAGAGTCCATCCATGCTAGGAATGCTCAACCCTGGAGCTGAACAGGACATTCCCTGCAACTGTTGCTCCCAGCTGCAGAGAGGTTGCAGTGGTACTGGGGACTGAGAGAAAAGAGACTGTCTTTCTTCTGCTCTCAATGCTTCCCCTGCTGGAACCCAGCAGCGTGGAGAAGGAAACAGACTGACTTGCATGAATAAGGATAAGACCCAGATCAAAGGGCGATAGTACATAGGAGCCAGGGAAGTGGAATTCTGCTCCACATCCCATGCAGGAGGTTCCACTGCCGTATACTGTAGTTGAAAAGGCCTGGGCAGGATTTGCCAATAGGAACCCGAGTTTCAAGGTCATTCAAGTCTTCCACTGAAAATTTTGATTCCTTAAGCAAAAAGTTGTGGGTTTTCCTCCCCCACTCCAATTTGGTGTGTGCAAAATTCTGTAATTTTACTGTGTCTTGCCAACTTTCTTTTGAGAAGGAAGATGTTTTGAGCCCTGTTTCATTCCTCCTCTTTCGTTGCTTAAAGGATCATAGTATTTTCTGAATGTTGCAAACAACTTATTTTATGTTGGTTCTTTTCTGTCAAGGTCTGAGGAAATTCTTATCCCGTTTTTACATGGCCATAGTGCAACTGAAGGGTTCCTCTAGGAACAGAGTAGTGTTCTTTGTTTTTTTTTAAACTTCTTAAGAAATGTTTGCCATGTGATGAAGGACTATAATTTTCTCTTCTATTTCAGTACAGCAAAGCAATCCACAGAATTCAACATCCACCAGCTTGCTGAATGAACTGAAGTAAAACCTTTGAAGTAAATTCTGTTTTTGGTTTCTTTGTCTACAAAACTGCATAAGCTAAGCTTCACTGGTTGGGGTCTGCCAACAGCTAGTGAGCTGGGAGCTCCCAAATAATGAGTCTGCTATCATTTTAAAATAACACTCTTGGTAGAAAACACAAATTACCTAGGGAGGTAATGCAGTTTTTATAGGCTTCTGTGCCTTCCTCTATGACTTTATGTAAAGTTCTCTAGTGTTACCCTAAATCTAAGGGTATGTCTATACTACCCAATGGATTGGTGGGCAGCGATCGATCCAGCGGGGGTCGAATAAATCGACCCCGGAGCGCTTTCCCATCGACTCCTGTACTCCACCGCCACAAGAGGCACAGGCAGAGTCGACGGGGGAGCAGCAGCATTCGACTCACCACAGTGAAGACACCGCAGTGAGTAGATCTAAGTACGTCGACTTCAGCTATGTTATTCACATAGCTGAAGTTGTGTAACTTAGATCGATCCTCCCCACAGTGTAGACCAGGCCTTAGAAAGATCCCATTCAACAGTAACCTGACTATAAGTTACCTCCCCCACAACACATTCTGGCCCCAAAATACTAAGACATTTGTCAACCATTGTTCAGATTCCTAAAACTGTTTGGAAAGCTGGCCTTCTGCGTTATCAGCATTGAACAGTTTTGCCTTAAGCATGGACTAAATGTGTTTGGAGGGACAGTATTTAAGCTAGAGATGTGCAAGAGTCCCCAGAAACTGAAACAACTCATTTAGCATTTTTCTTACATTCAACAATTTGTACTTGTCGCACATGCCATGATTTCAAAATATCTTCTTGAACTGTTAAAATAAACTGTGTTACTATTTAGATTTTTAAAGTCTTGGAGAAGTATACTAAGAATACTATGTTATCATATTGTCTTTTGTTTATATGCTGCTGGGTACATTTCAGCGTGGAAGTTAGCAACAAGGGAAGTAATTCCCAAAATTAACAATTCTTGTGCTGAAAATGTTGCCCTAAACTCAAAGCTCAGCGATGGAACATCTACATATTTAAAACAAAGCACTTAAGTCATTACATTGGAATAAATAAGTAGAATGTAACCTTTATTATAACGTAGTTAATGGTCATTTGTAATTTTAATAGTTTTGTAACAAATAAGGTATTTCTCAATAGACCTGTACATTTATAGTAGCCCTGTCAACATCATTAGGCCCAAAATCTGTCCCCTCTAAAAACTTTTAAAAGGACTGGACTGGACTGAGAGACACTTATCTTTACCTCATTGTGTTAAAATTCCCACGTTTATTATACCAGTCTACTTGGTGAATTCTGTAAAATAACCCGCTAGTCTCGTCTGGTCCCAAAGGATCACGCCCATATCACAAAAATCCTGACATCAATGGAACTGCACTCACTTGTGTCAGGACTGAATTTGATATTTAACACATTTTCTACTGAGTATTCAGGGGCACCTCTGGGGGTAGGGAATAAAATGGGGCCCACCCAGGCACATACCTTCCCACTAGGACCTCTAAGACTCAGACTTATACAGGGAAATCCCTTCCCTGAGGGCACTAGGACCACATACCTCCCCTCTCCCCACATCAAAGTGGTCTTGGGGGAAAAGGAACAGTCAGCCAGAGATGCAAGCTGGGAGGAGTAGCTGAAGCAGCAGCTTAAGCAGGATGTTTTGGATACTGATGATGACAGAGTATTTTCTATGGTTTTGACTGCACTTTCTCAGCCCAGAAATGATTGGCTGTTTGCTCCAACCTCCACCTACTGTCTCCCAAACAGCCTGTAGTCACCCTCCTTGCCCAAGTGGGCGGAGCCAAGCCTGCCCTGCCCCTCCCTCTAGAAGTATGCCGCCAGTACAGGAAGTATAAAGGGTGGGGCCTCCCATTCAGTTGGTGCTGGGACACCGAGTGAGGCAGACGGATCCTGCTTGCTCCCGGCCACAGACCCTGCTGCTGAGCCCAGCAACGCCCTACCCGCCAGGGAACTTGCTTCTGCCATGGACCTGCTGGGACTGCTGTGGGCCACCTACCCAGAAAAGCCGGAGGACGTTCCGCTGACTCAAGTACACCCCGAGGGGAGGCAAGGAAATGGCCCAGGGATAGCTGACCTTAGTCTGGCTACAGCTCTGCCTGAGGTACAGTCAGCGTGTTGCGGTTGGGATCCCCGCTGACCCAGTAGCAGACCATGCTGCCACTGCTAAGGTCCTGGGTCGGGTACCAGTGGAGTAGGGTGGGCCTGGACCCCACCTGCCACCCCACCCCACCCCTGAGGTGGCAGCCTCCTCTCACTAGGTCCAATGGCCTACGTTCGTCGGTCGTCCACTAGAGCTAGGACGCCCGATCCCTGGGGTTGCTCGGTCTCTGCAACCAGAGGCCAGAGCTGATTGACTAATGGGGGTGCTCTGACTCTGAACCCAAAGTCTAGAGCTGATTGACTACTAGGTGTTCTCTGTCTCTGCAACTGGAGGCCAGAGCTGATTGAGTACTGGCTTTGCCCTGGCTCTGTATCAAGAGACCAGGGCTAATTGACTGCTAGGTTTGCCCTGTCTCTGCACTGAGAGACCAGGGCTAATTGTCTCCTGGGGGTGCTCTGTTTCTGAACCAAGAGACCAGAGCCAATTGTCTCCTAGGTGTGCTCTGTCTCTGAATCAAGAGACCAGGGCTAATTGTCTCCTGGGTGTGCTCTGTCTCTGAACCAAGAGACCAGAGCTAATTAACAACTGGGTATGCTCTGTCTCTGCATCAAGAGACCAGGGCCAATTGATTCCACTGTTTGCACAGTCCCTGCTTAAAAAGCCTGAAGGCTATAGACTCTTGAACGTTCAGCCCCCACCTCGGGGCGAAGGCATATGGGCTCCTGGGAGAACCTGTTTCTGCCTATGGGCCGAAGCTAACTGCCTATCTGGGAATTCAACCCTGTTAGACCAGTTGGGATACGAATGCCTAAATGCTAATTCCCCCCAAATACTAGGCCAAGGTCCCAATGGCATAGTGAGGCGGCATAGCCTCCCTCTGACCCAGAGGGGGAGGGACAACCACCACCAAAGTACACAGCCTCTTCACCTGGCCTCACTCCACCTGCCCTTACCATCCTCTTTCCTCCCCTGCTTTGTTACCCCACCTCCTCCCTGTAACATCCCCTCTCCCTTTCCTGGTCTTTCCATTTAGCTAACCCAGCTAAACCCCAACAACAACAACAACAAGAAACTAACATGATGTTTGCCGCCATCATATTGTTCAATCTGCTTGTGTGTTATACCCCTTCGCCCATCATCTGTCTCATCCACTTAAACTGTAAGTTCTTTGAAGCAGGGACTGTCTTTTACTTTGTGATTGTACAGTGCCTAGCATGATAGACTCCTGATGTTCATTGGTCCCTAGGCATTACCACAGCAAACACAGATTAATAATAAATGATAATTTAAATAAGGATACCACAAAGCAGTCGTTGTCAGTTAAATCCTAGAATCATTTACAAAAAATCTGAAGATACGATCATATTCTATCTACATAGCCAACTTCTGACAACAAATGATTGGCCTGCAGAAAGCATTCGTTCAGCAAGCAATACCTAGTAATCTTCACTTTCACAGTCCAAGCACATGAACTCTGAGATACACTTGAGCTCTGACAACCTGGGATACAAACCTCTGAACCAGGTTTCCCCACTCTGCAGTGCATTGATGCTCTCATGCAACTACCAGCCTGGCTCAGAATAAAGGTTTGGTAAACAATTTAAAGTGTCCTTCCTTACATGGTCTGAGCTAAAACAGAGTTTATATAATCTGAGTAAAGATGTTTAAGAAACTAAAGGCTAGATGGTACTGAATGAAGTGCAGAGACATCAAGTTTGGTATAAAAAGACATGTTGCCATAGAGACCATCTTTGAGCTACTAGTTGCAATTACAATTGTGCTGTGTGACTAGATATATCATCCCAAGGCCAAACTAAATTTAACCTTGCTTAACAAAAAGCAAAACAAATGGAATACTTCCCTAGCACCACACAATAGAACTATAATGAAACATTCTGTGCTAGGTTACATACTAATGCTGAAAACATGTATCTATATTTCAAGGAATTATTTCATGCCCCAACTAGAGCACAGTATTAATCTTACTCCCAGAATTTACTCAAGGTCACATCACACAGTATGAGAAACAACGGTCCCTTAGCAGTAATTGTATTTGTTTCAGCAGATTGTGAATATAGTTCCACAAGAACTCTAAGCATTGATGTGATGAGCCCCTCAGAGCCTTTTCTTCAAATTCTACTACCAATTTGAGAGAAGGTGGGGATTACACTCCTCTAATGGAGTCATTCTGTCTCTGGATATTGCTAAATTTTCCTTCCATAGGTATCTTACAGTGGATCCATAATAAGGTACAAAAATTCTGAAGAGCAACCAGGGTACACCTCTTACTGATGTGTTTAGAAAAAGCTTTGTAAGACTATGATGCCTAGGGCTCCCCTACAAGGTCTTCACCACCACTAGTTTCAAACAGCAAAGTTTTACGCTGTGCTTCAATAGATTCAATATGTTCTTTCAGGAACAAAACAAATAGTATCAGCAAATTTCAGTCACATGCTTGTTTGCTAACCTGGGTTATGGTTATAAATTTTGTTGTTTACGTGGAGGAGTCACCAACCCTCAACTCCCTCTCTCTGCAAGTATTAGAATCTCTAGGAGCTAGATACAGAAACAAAAGTCTCTGCTGGCACAATGTTACCAGCTGGCAAAACTGCCTAGCACATGCATCCTCAGGTTCCTGCTATAAAACATGTGGTATCTCCTGGTTTCTTTATAAATCTTAATGGCAATTAGATCTAGAGCTGGTAGAACTTACTTCATGGTACTCTTCCAAACCCTGTTTCCAACTTCTCTCTCCCCTCCTCCCACAAACTGATCCCTGCATAAAGACCTCCTGCCTTCCTGTCTAAGTATGGTGGCATAGATAGATGACTTCTGGTGAGGAGAATAAGCACAGAAGCAGATGAACATTTTTGCACATAAATGTCCTTCAAGATGCAAAATAAAGGAAGGAAAACATTGGAAATATTATATACAGACAGATTTGATTTTAAATAGAATGTAGAACAAAGTTTTCCACGAAGTATCAGCAGCTCTATCTGGGAAAAATCAGTAAATATAAACATGGATTGCTATTTATAGGCAACACAAAAAATGTACGTCAGGAAAACACCTGGGATCTCTCATTCTCAGATTCTGTGTCCTTCACCTCTACATGACAAATATCAGAAGGGGAAAAATGCTTTCAGATTAAAAACTTCACAGCTCTTCTACTTGGAAATGTGAAAAATCTATTTTTTTTTAAATAACTGACTTTTGTGTATCCAAGAGAACTTTATAAACCACCATTTCATAATGAATACTACTACCGGTAGTAGTTGTAGTTAATAGTAGGCCCTTTTATGCTACCTTCCATCCAAGGATCTTGAAGAGCTTCATAAATAGCAATTAAACCTAACAATACCCCTTCAAGACCGGTATGCTAAGTATTATCTTCATTTTACAGGTGGGGAAACTCAGACATACAGCATTTAAGTGACTTGCCCAAGGCCACGAAGATGGGAATAAAACAGAGGAGAGTGCTCCTGTCTCAGTGCTATACTCTAACTACAAGACCACATTGCTCTCTTAAAGTAGAGTTGCCTCCTTTTTTTCTATAAATTCCCTTTATCATAATCTTCTGACACCTTCTTTATCCTCCCCACATTGCTGCCATATATCAAATTCTACCCCAGGATGCAAGATGTCTGATGTCACGTTATAGTCAATACAAATGGTATTTGAAGAACAAATCAGTCAGTACTTTCCTTTCTAAATGGTCAAGAATATTACAACCTATACAGGGTGAAAGAGTATTCTCTCCTAGATCTGATCCTGGATTCCTGAACAGCACCACAGAATACTATCAGAACACCACATCTTCCAGGGTTATCTCTTTCTTAACGGCACTTATTAAAAAAAAGTAAATGAGACCAAAAAATCCAACAATAAATACATCATATTCCAGGACAGGGAGCTGGTTACTTAGGGAAGATTTTACTTAATTTATCAAATCCTGTTAAGTGACTGTGTAATTTGGTTTTCTTAAAAATATGTACTGTGACAGCAGCTCATTCAGCAGTCACCCACATTTAGGTTTAAGATCTATTTTTAGTTCACTTTTGCTTTTTATCATAGAAAAACAGACAGACCATAAAAGTTCAGCTTGAAGGAAGGGTTTAAAATTACCTTCATGGTTTTCCTGGGACAAAATTCACAGCTTCAAAGCAAGCAGTAACAAAGTGAGATAAAAGCGTTGGCCAATCTAAGGAGCAGTGCCAACTATGGAAAAAGAAATGGGAAATTTAAAATGGTTGGCCATTTACTTTAAGAAAAAATGCTCCTGAGCTGAAATTCCAGACAGCACTGGAAATATCAAATATGGTACAAAACTCATTTAAATTTTAAATTATTTCAGAGTGATGCATACATGCTGCCATTTCTTCAATTGATTCACAAGTGGAGCAGAGGAGTGGAAAAAAATCACACCTCTAGCATCAGTGATTTGTTCTCAAGGGTGATTCAAATCCCCAGGAGAGGGCAAGTGTTGTTTGCATTAACTACCATCCCTCAGGAGGGTAAAAGAGATGGTAATAAAACCTAAGAAGGGCCTGACTCTACTACCTTCCCCACCAAGGAAGGCAGTTGTTAGTTGTGGCTGACATTCCATACACGCACACAAAATTACAGGTGGACAATGTCCAGGAGACATGTTAATTCAGTACATTGCCCAGCTGCCCTAGCCACACCCCTTCCCAAACCAAGCACTGCTCATTTTTTGGGCAGGGTTATCAAGAGCAGAAGCAGAAATCCAGCACCACACAGTCATGATTCGAGCCCTCTATCTGTAAAGAAAAGATAGGTAATTAGATAATTTAGTCCCTAATCCCAGGCCTGCCATATAATTAGTCAGTGTTCCAGGTTTTAATTAAATTCTCAAGGGGACAACAATGCCCTTTGCACTGAAAGTAAATACGCAAATCTTGATTTAAAAGGCAGAGAAGCTATGCTGTCATAAAAATTTGTTTCTGTTTACTTGATTTTCATAGAAGTATCATTTCTGGAAGATGATTTTTACCCCTAGCCAAATTTATATTCTTCTTGATCCATCCTCTGCTACACACATAACATTGCTTGTTTGAATAAAAAACAATAAAAAAGTGAAAGAAATAAAGTGCCCGAGTGACATAAAGGGACAATATTTTTCTATTTGCGAATCACACAACAATTTTTCATTCTTAGTCATTGTAGGTATAGGTCATGCATTACAGTTTCATGGAGGAAATATGCAGTACACATTACATTTCAAACAAAACAAATTGCTTCTACTTTGGAATTTTTCATTCCCAACTCAGCACTCTAAGAAAAGGCAATATAAAACATTACAAAATGACAATACATTAAATTTGCAGAGTGGTTTTTTCTGCCTTTGGAATTATTCATTATGAACAAATGGTCCAAGTGCAGACTTCATCAATAATTGATAAACTGATAGAAGGAGACTTGCAACAGAAAAAAATAAACAGTAGTTGAAAGGTCTGGAGTGAAGTAAGGACACAAAATGCTTACAGAAACTACAGGACTACCGTTCAAGCTAATATTCCCAGATGTTATTAACACTTCAGTGGTCACGTGGTAAAGTTGTGAACCAGATGCATCCTTTCTGGATCATAAAGAATTCTATGTTCATGAAACTATACAAAGTCTGATAACTGATTAAAAAAAAGCACATGCTACATCCTGAGTTCACTGAAAAAATGTTCACACAACATGTTGAAAGAATCGAAAGGTACTGACAAATTAAAGTGATTTAAACAATATTGTCACTATATATTTAATCATTTTTAGATATATTTTTCACATTACATTGTTATTATAGGGTTTTTTCCAATTGCTGAGCTCGTGGTGTGGATTTATATTTTAAATAGACAATTTATTTTGGAAAAAAATAAAAATGATTACTGGTTCTTTGCAAACAGAAGTCCCAAATACTGAGCATTGTTAGCCTTCTCACAGTTAATACTTTAAGATTGACATTTCTTTAACCTTCTCCATTATGCTTAGGTGTTATATTACAGCTGGCCCCTGCATGGTTGCACAAGGGGAAAGGGGCAACCCCCACACCAGGGCAAGCCACAGTTGCAGTTCTTGCACTTCTGAGACAGCTTAGGTTTGATGTTTAGAATTGCTGAGTACCCACAATCCCAACTGAAGTCAATGGCAGCTGCAGGTGCTCAGTACCTCTGAAGGTCAGCCCAAGGTGTACCAAAGTTGAGCACCAAAAAACAGAGGCAGCCAAAGTCACTTCTGAAAATTTGGCTGCATAATTATACATAATGGTCACATTCTACATCAGTGGTTCTCAACTGGGGGGTCCATGGCCCCCTGGAGGTCTGCGACCATTTCAGGGGTTCCACGAACCCCGAGCCCCCCACCCTGCAGCACTAAAGCCAGGAGCCCCAAGCCCCAGCACCCCACGTGGCTAAAGCCGAGAACGCCGAACCCTGGTGCCCCATAGGGCTAAAACCAAGAGCCCTGAACCCCAGCATACTGTGGAGTAGAAGCCAGGAGCCTAGAGCTCCAGCACTCCGCAGGGCTAAAGCCAAGAGCCTGAAGTCCCAGCACGCTGCGGATCTAAAGCCAAGAGCTCCCAAGCTTGATGCCAAAGCCTCTCGCCTCCTCCCCAGCTCCACAGGGCTGAAGCCTCTCACCTCTCACAGGGTTGAAGCCCCGAGCCCCCCCTAACCCCACAGGGCTGAAGCCCCAAGTCTCCTGTCTAGCAGCTGAAGCCCAGACCCCCGAGACAGCCCCGCCGCACCCTGCGGGGCAGAAGCCTTAAGCCCCCTGCCTGCAGGGCTGAAGCCCTGAGCCTCAGCTATCCCCCTGCTGGGCCCTGTTTTTTATAGCATGTTAGGGAGCCCTCAGAAACAAAAACGGTGAGAACCCCTGTTCTCCATCACTACATGCAGTCAAAAGATGAAACAGACAATTGCCAGCTATATTACAAAAACTCTCTTCCAGTTGTCACTGGAGAGAGAAATTTAGCAAAAAGAACAGGAGTACTTGTGGCACCTTAGAGACTAACAAATTTATTAGAGCATAAGCTTTCGTGGGCTACAACCCACTTCTTCGGATGCATTTAGGTCATCAGACTGTACTTACCCAAACTGGACTTTGAGTAGGACATATGGGTTTGGCATCCTGAACTAGGGTTACCATACGTCCGGTTTTTCCCGGACATGTCCGGCTTTTTGGTAATCAAACCCCCGTCTGGGGGGAATTGCCAAAAAGCCGAACATGTCCGGGAAAAATACCGGCCAGGCACTTCCCCTCCCAGGCTACAGCTGCTCTGCTCCGGCGGCGCAGGGTCCGGAGGCAAAGGGGCTGCCCGAAGCTGGTAGCGCTCGGGCAGCTTGGCTCTTAAACAGAGCTGAAGAGTCAGGGGAGGAGCAGAGCAGCTGGAGCCCGGGAGGGGAAGTGCCCGGCTGGCGGCTCGGGGTCCGGAGGCATGGGGGCTGCCCGAAGCCGGAGCGCTCCGGCAGCTCGGCTCTTAAACAGAGCCGAAGAGTCAGGGGAGGAACACAGCAGCCGGAGCCCGGGAGGGGAAGTGCCCAGCCAGGGGCGTAGGGTCCGGAGGCATGGGGGCTGCCCGAAGCCAGTAGCGCCAGTTCAGGCAGCTTGGCTCTTAAACAGAGCCGAAGTCTGAGTCCGGGGAGGAGCAGAGCAGCTGGAGCCGGGGAGGAGAAGTGCCTGGCCGGGGGCGCAGGGTCCGGAGGCAAGGGGGGCTGCCCGAAGCCCGAGCGCTACCGGCTTCACGGTTTGCCAGGCAGCCTCCAGACCTCGCACCCCCGGCTGGGCGCTTCCCCTCCCGGGCTCCAGCTGCGCTGGGGAAGCGCCGGCCGGGGGCGCAGGGTCTGGAGGCTGCCCGGCAAACCGTGAAGCTGGTAGCGCTCGGGCAGCCCTTTTCGCGTGGCTGGGAGGGAGGAGGGGGAGTTAGGGCGGGGACTTTGGGGAAGGGGCGGGGAATGGGCGGAGTTGGGGCGGGGCCAGGGGTGGGGAAGGGGCGGGGCCAGGGCCCGTGGAGTGTCCTCTTTTTTTATTTTTTAAATATGGTAACCCTATCCTGAACTCCTGTGAAAACTGCCACTGTGACACAGCCATGCTCCAACATGCCCAGGCATGTCCTGGCAGAAAGAGTATATCTGTGTCTGACCACTTTCTCAATATTAAACCAAAGGGTGTTGTCATTCCCAGGATATGAGAGAGAGAAGGTGGGTGAGGTAATATCTTTTAAAGGAGGTTGCACGCTGTCTCTGCAGAAAGCTAGGTTTTAGTTTATTGTCATAGTTAATGTGAGATGTCTGTATGGGAAACAATTTTAGAGCTATGCAATATGTAGGATATTATATTCCAAGTCTGCTGGGTGTGAAACCTATCACCCGAGGAAGGGGAGTCTGCAAAAAAAACCCTTGGGACCCAATCAAGCTGACCCAATCAACATGAGAACAATGGACAGCCATGGAGACAGCCTAGGTTTATTATCTGGAGTAGAGAGACAAGGTTGGGAAGGTCATGTCTTTTATTGGACCAACTTCTGTTGGTGAGAGAGACAGGTTTTCGAGCCACACAGAGCTCTTCTTCAGGTCTGGGAAAGATACTAAGGCCATGTCTACATTAGCAAGCTTATAGTGGCGCAGCTGTACCAATGCAGCTGCGCCGCTGTAAGCTTGCTCGTGTAACCGCTCTATGCCAATGGGAGAGTTCTCCCATTGACATAATAATAAAACAGTGGCAGTAACTATGTTGGCAGGAGAACACTAACTGTGATAAATGAAGGAGGGGGGGTGTAGCTTCCTTTTATGGACACCCAGACAGACAGTTAGCTATAAAATTCCTCTTAGTAGCTGTTCTCTACTTGCTTTATCTGTAAAGGGTTAACAAACCCACAGGTAAAAGGAAAGGAGTGTGACCAAAAGAGCCAATGGGAGGGCTAGAACTTTTTAAATTGGAAAAAAAACTTCCTTTTGTCTGTGTGTTGTGGTTCTCCGGGAAAGAGGGGAACAGGGAGCAGTTATGCTGTGAGAAGCTGAAGGCCAGATATGAAAATCATCAGATCATATCTAGAACTACTTATTTAACAACCCAAATATGTAAGTAGAGCAGGAATGTTTAGAAAGACGTGATTAGGTTTATTTCTGTTTATTTCTTATTGGCTTGTGGACTCCTCTGTGCTAACCCCAAATGCTTTTTGTTTTGCTTGTAACCTTTAGGCTGGACCTCAAGAAGGTTATTCTTAATGTTTAAGTTTTGTAAGTGGTCTTTTTAAAACTAGCAAAAGCCCAAGTTCCAGATGTATTTTCTTCCTTTTTGTTTTTAATAAAATGTACCTTTTTTAAGAACAGGACTGGATTTTCTGGTGTCCTAACAGGTTTGTGCATATGTTGTTTAATTAGCTGGGGACAACAGCTAATTTCCTTTGTTTTCTTTCTCAGCTCTTCCCTGGAGGGGGAGTGAAATGACTTGAGGGTACCCCACAGGAAGGAATTCCCAACTGCGCCTTCCTGGGTCCCAAGGAGGTTTTTTGCACTTGGGCAGTGGCAGCATCTACCCTCCAAGGTCAGAGAGAAACTGTGACCTTGGGAGTTTAATACCAGCCTGGAGGGGCCAGTATTAATTTTTAGAATCCTTGCGGACCCCCACCTTCTGCACTCCAAGTGCCAGAGTGGGGAATCAGCCCTGACACTACTGCTTATGCCAGTGAAACTTATGTCGCTCAGGGGGATGTTTTTTTCACACCCCTGAATGACATACGTTTTGCTGACATAAGTGGTAGTATAGACATGGCCTAAGAGTGTCACAGCTAAATACAAGATTGAACAGATAGTTTAGCATAAGTAGTCAGCAGATATTCTAAGGGACCATTCAAGGTAAAGTATCCCATTAACACCCTTGCAGTCATAGGACAAAAACGGGAGTTAGTGGGTACAGATTATTGTAATAAGCCATAAATCCAGTGTCTTCATTAAGACCAGGATTTTGAGTGTTTAGCAAAATTATGAATTTAAGCTCCCAGGCTCATCTTTTGAAAGTGTTGTGCAGGTTTCCTTTGAGGATGAGGTCAGATATGGAGTGATTGTTTTGTGAAAAGTGTTCATCCACAGATAATGTGGTGTTTTTGTCTTATCATTTTCCTGTGTGAGTTCATTTGAGAGTGCAGTGATTGTCTGGTTTCACCCACATAGTTGTTATTGGGGCAGTTAGTGCACTGGATGAGATACGTCACACGTTGTGATAGGCATATGTAGGACCATGAATATTGCAAGGTGTGTTGTGAGGGTGTTGATCATTGTAGCAGTGGAGATATGTCTGTAGGTTTTGCATCTGTTGTTCTGACAGGTCTGGTGCTGCTTTGAGTTGGTGTGTCCTGGTCTGTGGGGACCTTGCTTCTGATGATCAACTAGGCTGGGGGTTTGTTCGAAGGCCAGAAGAGGGGATTCAGGAAACATTTATTTCAGGATGGGGATCCCATCAAGTATGGGTTATAGTTGTTTTATGATACCCCATATGGGATCCAGTGTGGGGTAGTAGGTGACAACTAGGGGTGTACGGTTGAAGGGGGTTTTATTTCTGCATTGAAGCAGAGTCTCTTGGGGTATTTGGCTGGCTCATTCCATGATGCAATGTACTTCTCTGGTGGAGTGTCCTTGTTTGTTGAAGGAGGCTTTGAGTGTGTTAAGGTGTATATTCCCTGGACTTTCTCCTCACATCATATTCTGTGGCATCTGAGTGCCTGGCTGCAGATAACAGATTTCTTGATGCGTTTGGGGTGGTTACTGGATGTATATCTGGAATAGATGCAAACTGGAGAGCGACCAAGATAAATGAACCCCAAGTAACTTCTCAAAAGAGGGCAGCCGGTGGGCTAAGACACTCAGACCCTAATGTCAGAAGGAACCATCATGATCATCTAGTCTGACTTCCTGCATATTGCAGGCCACAGAACCTCACCCACCCACTCCTGAGACAATAGCCCTAGGATTGTATAAAAGCAGAAGATTGTCCCACGTGTTATCCATTACAGGAGGGGACCCTCTGTGAGGGGAGATGGAGGAGTCACCAACAGTGGATCCCAGCTTTAAGGGCTGGACAAGCTCTGGAAGAACTAACCATAGGATGAGAAATGCTTTATTATTCAGGAAAGTAACTTGTTAATAAGTATAGACTATAGATTGCATTTTGTGTTTTCATTTACTGGTAGCCTTGTGTTTTCAAATTCTTTTACTTGCCTTTATTTTGACTCCTTATTTCGAGCTCTGTTAAATAAACTTTAATTTGGTTTTACTATAAACCTAAGTGCCTTCTGCTAAGGAGAGTGTTGAACTGATATGAAACCAGTGAACTGTGGTGCCCTGTTTCCACGGAAACAGCAGACCAGTATACACTGCAGGTGTCCAGAAGATAGAGAAGTGGGCACGGGGTGGGGGGTGTAAATTGCTAGCCTGCAGAGAGAAAGAGCAGGGCTCTCAGAGACTGGAGTAGAGCACCTGCTTTGCAAAGCAGCCAGTGGCTGAGGACTGTTTCCCCTGGTGGGCACACACAGAACTCCCTTCCGCTGTAAGCAGATGTCAAGGCTGATTTCCCCCTCTGGCACTTCGAGTGCAGAAGGTGGGCCTGCAAGGATTCTAAAAATTTAATACTGGCCACTCCAGGCTTGTATTAAACTCCCAAGGTTACAAGCTTCTCTCTGACCTTGGATGGGTAGATGCTGCCACCACCCAAATGCAAAATAATCCCTTTGAACTCAGGAAGGTGCACTTGGGAATTCCTCCCTTTGGGGTACCCTCAAGCCCTTTCACACACACCCCTCCAGGGAAGAGCTGAGAAAGAAAACAAAGGAAATCAGCTGTTGCCACCAGCTAATTAAACAACATATGCACAAACCTCTTAGGACACAAAACCCCAATCCTGGTCTTAAAAAAAGTAAATTTTATTAAAAACAAAAAGAAAGAAAATACATCTGGAACTTAGGCTATTGCTAGATTTAAAAAGAGCAAATATAATAATTAAGCATCAAGAATGGTTTTCTTGAGATCCAACTTAATGGTTACAAGCAAAACAAAAGCATTTGGGGGTTAGCACAGAGGAGTCCACAAACCATAAAGACATAAAAGAAATAAACCTAATCGTGTCTTCCTAGACATTTCCTGATCTACTTACATATCTGGGTTTTCAAATAAGTAGTTTCTAGGTATGATTTTGTGGTTTTTCATACCTGGCTTAAAGCTTCTTACAGCATAGTCCAGCCCTCTCTGGGAGAACAACCACAGACAGACAAAGGGGAAGTTTTTTCCCAATTTTAAAAAGTTCAAGCCCTCCCATTGGCTCTTATGGTCATGTGCCCACTCCCTTCCTTTTACCTATGGGCTTTTTTAACCCTTTACAGGTAAAGCAAGTAGAGAACAGCTACTAACAGGAATTTTGTAGCTAACTGGCTGGCTGGGTGTCCATAAAAGGGAGCTTACTCCCCCCCCCTTCATTTATCACAGCAGGTGTCAGCTATTCACCCTGGACACCATTGGTAACCTACAAAAGTATCACAGCCACTACATCTTTAAAGATCATATTACCACACATTGAAATCTTATTCAAAAGATCTCAGCCTCCAGCAGCACAGTCCTCCCTTAAATCATGCAGGGGCCTTAGTGTAGCAGTAACGTTGAGGGAAGCATATACTGCTTATAGTATAAATAACATTCAACAACTTTCTGCAGTATCTAGATTCTCCTCTAACATTGCTGTTTACAATTATCATTTGGTTATGGCAGTTTTCAGTCTCTGTCAGAGTGCTCATATCCACGCTACAGGTCAATCTGAATATATTTTATGTAGGATATTGAGAGAGTCTGTATTAAATGTTTTATTGGAGTCCAGATATATTATATCCCTTCATTCACTAGTTTGATCACTCAAATTGTAATGTAAATGCCAACAACTTTCTGCCTCTGAAGCACCATGTCAATGGACGGCACTCTATAAATAATAAATAGGCCAGGTTTGTCTGGCATAAATTATAAATTCACACAATTTATCATCATTTACAGGTCCACTACTTAGATTTTTGTATAATTCTTTTACAGATTTTTTCCTCTCAATATTTTTTCTACTATTTTACTTAGTATTGAAGTTAGACTTATTGCTATATACTGAAAAATCAATACTACATTTGAAGTTTTCCAATCCTCTTGTAGCTCTCCAGTTCTCCATGATTTCTAATAATAATTGTCAGTGGTTCATTACATTTATTAGCTAATTTATTTAGCAACTCTTGGCTCATGATCTAAACCAGATGGTTTGTATGCTAATTTTTTCCAAATAGATTCTCATACAGTAACTGCTATTTAAAATCAGTAAATATTTTTTTGTTTTCAGCTCTTCATAATAATCTGTACTTCATTATTTGCTTCACTAAGAAAATATTGTTTAAAAAGTATCTCAGCCATGTTAGAATTATTTTAATTTCCACAGGGTATTGCTGTGTTCCTCAAACCAACTCTGTATTATGTTGAATCCAACAGGCCTGAGGTACTTATTTAAAAGGAAGAAAAAATGTAAATTGTAACCACTTACCCAGGAGGTCAGAATCTGCCACAAAGACTGTATTACAAGTTAACTGAAGCCAAAAATAAACTCAGAAATTGACTTAATCCAGCTGAGTTAATTTTGTGCTAAACCACACAAAATAAAGGCCACTATATCATGAGAAAATTGCAGCTGATTTCAAATCTAGTGTCTTTTATATAAGCGATATACAGTACAGATGGCACAAACTCAGCTCTAATCAAAACTAATGAATTTGAACTTGACACACAACTGTAATGAACTGAATGAACTCTTGCTTTCCTACCAGTTTGAAAAATATCAGAGTCTTGCAAACCATTACTCTAGCAAACTAAATGCATGATGGTAATAGATGCACTATTCTTAAAACACCTGAGGGATACAGTCATGACAGAATAATGAATGACATTAATTTTTTCAAATTACATTAGAGATAGCTTTTCCTGCTTAATAATGAAGTCATGAAGGGGCATTTACAAAGCATTAACACTTAAGAGGAACAGATTAATAAAAAAGAAAAGAAAAGAAACAACAGCTTTGAAAGTTAACATACTTTCAAAATAATCAACAACAAAGAATTAAACTAAAAGCTAGTACCACGGTCACCATGCTGGCTAATTCATCTAATTTACATATATAGCCTTCAATAATAAAGTTTTTTATTCTTTTAAAACTGAAACGACAAATACAATACAGCAAAAAAATACTAACTACAAACAAGACAGAATTAAGGGTTACAGACACAAGAAAAAACGGTTACCTACCTTTCTCTAACTGTTGTTCTTCAAGAGGTGTTGCACATGTCCATTCCACTGTAGATGTGTGCGCGCCTCATGCACAGGTGTCAGACATTTTTCTCTCAGCAGTTCCCACTGGTGCCTCGCACCACTGCGCGCAGGTATAAGGGGATGTACTGCCCCAACTCCCCTCAGTTCCTTTCTACTGGAAAGACTCCAATAGGGAGTGGAAGGAGGGAGGGGTGTCGTAGAACGGACATGTGCAACGCATCTCAAAGAACAACAGTTACAGAATGGTAGGTAACCATTTTTTCTACGAGTGATTGCACATGTCCATTCCACTGTAGGTGATTCACAAGCAGTTTGAACTGGAGGTGGGCTCGGAGTCTACCTGAACAGGGATTGTAGGTCCAATCATCCATATCTGGCATTGTCTCTAGAGTGATGACAGATGGCCAAGTGAGAGGGAAATGTATGGACTGACAACCCTACAAATGTCCAATATGGGTATACGAGCCAGAAAGGCTACATAAGCTACCTGCAACTTGTCACCACTTTACTTGGAGATGCAGTATCAGCCAATCGGTAGCATAAACCAAACACAACTGGAAAAGAAGAGATCCTCTGAGTCAGGGGTTTTCAAACTGGGGGTTGGGACCCCTCAGGAGGTCGCAAGGTTATTACATGGGGGGTCGCGAGCTGTCAGCCTCCACCCCAAACTCCGCTTTTCCTCCAGCATTTATAATAGTGTTAAATATATAAAAATGTGTTTTTAATTTATGGGGGGGGGGGGGGAAATTGCACTGAGAGGCTTGCTATGTGAAAGGGGTCACCAGTACAAAAGTTTGAGAACCACTTTTCTGGGTGGCTAGTGGGTGGCCCTTTACTCTGTCTGAAACCACAACGAAGAGCTGAGATGAAAATCTGAAAGGCCTAGTCTGATTCAGGTAAAAAACCAAAGTTCTTCTAACATTTAGAATATGGAGCTTTTCTTGCCCTTGACTTGAATGAGGCTTTGGAAAGAAAGTCAATAAATAAACTGCTTGATAAATGTAAAAATCAGAAACTACTTTAGACAGAAATTTTGAGTGAGGTCGAAGGAAAATATTGTCCCTAAAGAAAATTGTATAGGGAGGCTCTGATTCTAAAGCTCACAGGCTCCCCTACTGGCTGAGGTTATAGCAACCAAGAAAGCCATCTTCATAGACGGTTGTTACAGAGAACAAGTGACTAGAGGCTCAAAGGTGGAACCCATCAACTTTGCTAGAACTAATTCCACTATGGAATTGGGCTGTGAAGGGTATAATCTGGGCAAACCCTTCAGAAATCTGATGGACACAGGATTTGAAAAAATTGACTGGTTATCCACAGGATGCTGGAAAGCTGAGACAGGTGCCAAATGGACTCAGATGAAAGTAGGAGCTAACGCTTGTTGTTTCAGAAATAAAAGATAGTCCAGGATATGGCAACATGGAGCCTGAGCTGGGGGGACACCTCTTTTTTATGGACCAAATGGAGAATCTTTTCCATGTAGCAAGGTAAGTAGAACTAGTTGAAGGCTTCCTACTATTTAGCAGAACTTCCTGCACTCCCTTGGAGCAAACTCGTTCTGAGGTTGTCAGCCATGAAGCATTCACACTGTCAGATGGAGGGCCTGAAGGTTGGGATGAACTGTCAGATGGAGGGCCTGAAGGTTGGGTCCTGGGAGATCACATCCACCTCTCTTGGGAGCAGCAGCGGAGGTCTGGGCTAGTAAAGTCGAAAACCAACGTTGATAGGGCCACACTGGGGCTATTAGAATAAGGCGAGCAGAATCTCCAATCAGACCCCAAGTCTGAAGCAGATCTAAGGGAGCTTCCCAACCTAGATTTGATGCATCTGTGATTAGAACAAGTGACTGCCATGGACGGGGAAAGAGAACTCCCTTGAAAACATTGACACTTTCTACCCACCAGTCCTGGGAGGACGAGGCCTGAGACTTGAAACACCATGTCCATATGATGACAGGCCAATGCTGCATTACTAGCCAATCCTTAGTTCTCTGAGGTGTAGCCTGGCATGCTGCACCACACAAGTGCACACTGCCATGTGTCCTAGAATAACTATCCGGAATTTTGTTTTCTTTAGGAACTTGTTTAGCTGCCTTAGATCTAAAATAGGCCTGAGACTCCCTATGCCTTTGGGATTAGGAAGTGACAGGAATAAAATCCCTTCCCTCTGAACAACATGGGAACTTCCTGTATGGCCCCCACAAAGAGGAGAGATTGGACCTCCTGAAGTAGCACACTCTCATGAGAGTGGTACACCTCTACCCCTATATAATGCTGTCCTCGGGAGCCAAAAAATCTTACCGCGTTATAGGTGAAACCGAGTTATATCGAACCTGCTTTGATCCGTCGGAGTGCGCGCCCCCCCCCCCCCGAGCACTGCTTTACCGCATTATATCTGAATTTGTGTTATATCGGGGTAGAGGTGTACTTGAAGAGTGACTGGGAAGTTGGTGAAAAGGGGGGATAGAAATAAATTCAAGATCATATCCCACTTCCATCATACTTAAAACCCACTGATCCTTGGTGATGATGTGGGTCCAAGCACTTAGGAAGTAGGATAGACAGTCAGCAAAAACTGGGATAGGGAAAGCTGGTGAGTGGTAGTGTGCTCTCAACTACCAGGGCAAAATAACTGTTTAGAGAAGCGGTTCTTAAACTGTGGGTTGGGACCCCATTTTAATGGGGTCACCAGGGCTGGCGCTAGACTTGCTGGAGCCCCACAGCCCAGGGCTGAAGGCAAAGCCCTGGGTGGCGGGGCTCAGATTACAGGCTCCCAGCCTGGGGCTGAAGCCCTTTGGCTTTTGCCCCCCCATTCGGGGCAGTGGGGCTTGGGTGGGCTCAGGTTTCTATACGAACCTCCTGGGGTCATATAGTAACTTTTGTTGTCAGAAGGCAGTCGCAGTGCAATGAAGTTTTGAGAACCCCTGGTTTAGAGGACCCAGTTTGCTTAGAAGAACTGGCAGCTGCAGAACGGGGGAAGGGGGGGAGGGGAGGAGGAATTCTTTTGGTAACTTCTGCTCCTCTCTTTGGACAGGTCCTGGGTATGCAGCAAGAAGGGCTGAAACCCTTAGCACTGCTGTGGGTGGAACAGCTTTCTTTTTGCCGCAGATGTATAATTCCCCAGAGACTTAAGGGTCACCCTTGAATCCTTAAGACTATGAAGCCTCTCATCTGTTTTATTGGAAAAGAGGGAAGTCTCTTCAAATGGGAGGTCTTGAATGGCTTGTTGCACCTCCAGGGGAAGACTATGACTGCAGCCAAGATGAATGGCGCATAGTGATGGCAGAAGCAATAGCTCAAGCCGCAGAGTCCGCCGCATCCAGGCTCGCATGCAATGATGTTTTAGCAACTAATTTTTCCTCCTCCACCATAGCAGTGAACTCCTGCTTTGCCTCAGCAAGAAACTTGTCTTTAAACTTCAGGGTATCATCCCACAGGCTGCTGGTTCACGATTCTAAGCTGTAAACCTCCTATGAAATAAAGTTACCTGCCAAACAGGTCTAGCTTTTTTGCTTCTTTTCCTTTAGAGGTAGAGGCAAGGTGTCCCTGTCTCTCTTTTTCATTACCAGAGAGCTTGGAGGAGAGTGATTATAGAAGAACTCAAATCCCTGTGAAGGGACATGATATCTCCTCTCCACCCTTTTAGCAGTGGGAGGCAGGGAAGATGGGGTTTGCCATAAAACACTGACAGGTTCCAGCATAATTTCATTAATAGGGAGAGCAGCCCTAGAGAGTCCTGCAGAGACTAAAATGTCCACGAGCCTGTGTGACCTTTCTTGCACCTCTTCTGGTTGGATATCCAGAGCTGCAGCCACCTTCCTCAACAAGTCTTGCTGAGCAATGAAATCATCAGGAGGAGGGGGAAGTAGACTCAGTCACTACCACCTCATCGGGTGACAAAGAAGAGGCCACGGGTTGTTGAGGAGGTGCCTCCTCCACAGGACAGTCCTGACTATGTGGTTCCCCCTGCACGGTACCGGTTCCAGTTCCAAAGGAGGGAAGAAGATGACCTTGCTGCAGATGCTCCTGGTGCATAGCTCATGTAGAAGGGCAGGAAGGGAGTGGAGAGGCTCTAGAATGTGGAGGGAAGACACAAGGGGTCCAAAAGAGGCACTGATGTGGGGGCAGGACCCAGCGATGTGCAGGTCATTGGTCCTTAGAGTGCTGAGACTGCAGCTGGTACCATGGCGGGCAGGCATTCCACTGGGGCTGCTGGGCATGCTTGGGTCGAGACACCTTGGAGTCTGATGAGGAGTCTGCTTCCTCAGACCAGGATGGAGCTGACCCTGTTGGAACCAGGGAGACCAGCTCTGAGTCTGGAGATGGGGGTATCTGTGAGATCATCACTGGCTTCTCTCTAGATGGAACTCTACAGAAAAGGGAGGCAACTATAGAAACCACTGGTACTGAACGGTGCTCTGGCACTGGAGCCAGGACTATCCCCTTCCAATCCTGGTACCGGGCGAGATTCGTGAACTGCAGGGGAAGTTGGCACCAACAGGTTAAGCAATTCCCTGGCTGCCTCAAAAGCCTTGGGTGTAGACAACAGCAGAAAGGGCTCCTGAGCCTGCGATGCTGAAAGGTGTGCCAGTCCTTCAGGGACTAGTCTTGACAGACTCTTCTTGGGCTCCAGACTCAGTAATTCCTCCTGAATTATGGTCTGTGTCTGGGGGTGCCTCTTCTTTAAGCACACTTCTGCGTCCTTGCCTCCACTTGGTGACTCACCATAAACTTCAAAGGCCCCGGTACGTCGTCTATGGGAGACTTATGTTGTCTTTTCTTAGGTACCACCAACGAGTGTCTGCTGCTGGACTCAGTCAGAACAGGGAGAGCACTCCCAACCAACTCAGACGTGCTCTGTACCCGTTCCAAGCAGGAAGGTTCCGACGACAGGCGAAGTGCAGACTGCATAAGCTGGGACTTCAGTCTGGCAGCCCTGTCCTTTTCTGATTGGGGTTTGAACCCGCGATAAATGTGACATTTGTCAGTCTCGTGCGCATCTCCCAGACACTTAAGGCAGCTGTACTCTGGGTCGCTCACTGGCATAGACTTGTTACATGAGAGACAGGCCTTGAAGCTGGGAGAATGAAGCATTAGTCTGGTACTGAGCCTGGTACCCAACTGGGAACTGATAACCCCACTCTAGAAAATTACTATCCTACACTTATTCTTATATCTAAATATAGATTAAAAACTAACACTTATATACACTAAAATAGGGAAGACTTGCAGATGCAAAAGATCAGAGCTCCAACAACCATTACTGGCGATGGGAAGGATCTGACGGAGGTCGGGGGAGCACAGCCCTTTATACCTGTGTGCATATGCTGGCATATGCTGCCCAGAAGGTGAGGGGAAAATCTATGACAGCCATGCATGAGGTAGGCACACAACTACAGTGGCACTGACATGTGCAATCACTCCAAGAAGAAAGGGAAATGTTTTAAAAGATATTCACCAGTCTTCAACTGCCAAATTAGTTTAAATGAGCAAATCAGTTGATGCAAGGGCTTAGGTTAAGTCTACAGGCCCTAGATTACAGATACTACAATGTGCCACCATTCTGAGCAATTTACAGAAAACACTGTTTGTCTGATTCTGTTTCATCCTATCAAAACATGGCACAATGTACTGATGACAGGGATGGGGCAAGAGGGTACTGGGAGTCACTTCTACATAGCATACTGCACAGAAGCAGATCAGGAGATGGACTGAATATTAGATGGGAAGCTTGGTAATGCACCCAGGATTGCTCCATGGTCTCAATAGGAAATGGTTAAACAGCTTAGGGAAGTGGACAGATGACTGGTCCCTTCTCACAGGGTACTGTTAACAGCAGGTATTAAGGGGGAACATGCACACATCCGTTCCAGAGCAGTAAGAAGTGTTGGTGAATGAGTTGTGCTTTCTTCCCTCTCCTCCCCAAGACGTTCTCCCAGGTGCCCACACACAAAGGCTTGTAGACCCTCTATTTAGACATTACTGCTCCATTTCCTTCCCTAGGTAAATTTACACGCAAAAGCAGACTTTTGTCCATAGTTCCATAGGAATCTGTACTTTCAACGAGACAAATGTTCATATGAAACAAAAATATGAGAAAAAATTGAAGGTAATGTATGTTTGCTGTTATAATACCTAAATAATTAAAATTAATGCTATCAATTCCTCTTTTTCACACTACTTAATGGCCCCGATTTTCAGAAATGCATGCATCTGACAGCACACCCAGAATGCCAGATGTGCATATGCAACCAATGATTTACTGAGGGTTGGTCACCTGCCCAGTGCTAATTAGCCTCCAGACAGAGCACGAGGAGGGGAGATCACATGTGCAGACCGAACAAACACTGCTATCAAATATCTCTGATCAGAAGCACAGGGATGCAAATATACCTACAGTGGCGCACCCATAGGGACACTACTCAAAGAAGAACCTCAACTTGTACATAAAAGCCAGAATTTGCATACTAAGAAAAGTGTGTTCCAGATTTACATGGGTTTGAAAATCTAGGCCTATGTTTTTATATGAAAACAATGTTTAGGTATGTGGACATATGGATGATTCCTCACAAGAGAACAATTAAAACTAGGAATGAAAAAAAGTTGTCCCTCCATTCTCCCAAAACTAACAGGAGTGAAAGACCCAAGTAGGGAAGAGAACTATACTAGTAGCACCAATGAAATCATCCCCAATATTAATTTTTGATTAGTTATTCTCATAAACCTACATGGTGCCTTGCAATTAAAATGCGGTGTGCCTAAGTTGCTATGGCAGCCGTATTTCCAGAGAACAATAAATTCCTCAAGCTCAGTCATGAATAGTGCTACAAAGCTGAAATGAAGTCTGCATTTGAAAGGTTTGTGGGGGATTGGCAGGCGGAGGAAGCAAGAGGAAAAAATTTGATTTTTCCAGTTATGAAATAGGTAATCAGTACTTTGAATTACTTTCCCATCTCCAGCAAAGCTCCCGAGGCCCAGGATCTCTGGCTTTTTATCTGGTTTTCTTTTTCCTTATCCCTTTAATAGCTGAAAATATTCCTGACAACCATTTCAGCATCATTCACCTCAGGCAGATTGGCTCAAACTATAAATAGCACATTCTGCCATCTGCCTTTCTATTCTTGTGCTGAATGCAGTGCTGGCATTGTGTTCACACTTCAGTGATGCCAGGCCTGATACTGTATAGCCAGCAGCATTAGAAAATAATAGTGCAAGACAGAGATAATGAGGTGAAGAACAGAAATGGTACTACTATAATTAACTGTGTTTTGATATTCACCACTGTAAAGAATTCATACTGGTGCTAAGAGAACCTTAAAAGCATATTTAGCAATATTGTGTATATCCTGTCAGTATTACAGACAGCAGAATTATTCTTTAGTGTAACAGTATTCACTCAAGCACTTTTGCTTTAAATTATCACATAATCAGTAACAAGGACAATAACGCACCTCAATCCTGACCTGTGGCCGCCCCCGATACTCCAGTCAGGGGAACAAATCTAACCTTGGTGCTACTCTTTTGAAATAAGAGCCAGACTCCGCACTTTTGGGTGGGTTTACAAGGTTTGTCCCCTCCAACCAGGGCCGGCTCCAGGCACCAGCCGAGCAAGCTGGTGCTTGGGGCAGCAGATTGAACGAGGCGGCATTCGGCCCAATCCTAGGGCGGCACGGTCGCTTTTTTTTTTTTGTTCCACTCCGGCCGCCGGGGTTTTTTTTGTTGTGCCGCCGTGGCGGCCGCCCCGTTGTTGTTGTTGTTGTTGTTGTTGCTTGGGGCGGCCAAAAAGCCAGAGCCAGCCCTGCCTCCAACAAGTATCCCCCATTATACACAGGGCCAACCTAAGGATTTTAGGAAGTGTTTGATAAGATGATTTTCAAATCCCCAAATTTATATGGATACATTTTATATAAAGAACCATATTGCTATGTTTGACTGAGCTGAGCAAGACACAGGACCTGAGAAACGGGGTGGGGTGGGAGGAGGTGCTCCAATACACTTTTTGGCTCCCATGACCTAGAGGCCAACCTGGCCCCCAATGTAACTTAGAGTAGCAGTTGGTTACAGTTGTCCCCTGCTGGCTGTTCAGGGTTTGCCAATATAGTGTGCTCCAGACACACCCCATTCCACCCCCTCATGCCCCTGGCCTGCTTTGGCATTCTCTATATGAGGAGGGAGAGGGGCAGAATGCAGGTGATGTAGAGAAAACTACGCTGGCCTTAGGTCACCCATGTGTTCCCCTATGTCAGGAGAATCCCCAGATGCCGTGTTCAGGCAGCTTTCCACTATTCTTGCACCACTCCTGCCAGTGGCCAGGATCTGGCCCAAAAATTGTGTCCAGGAACATAAGGGAAGAGGTCTCCCCACACTAAATCTACAAAGCAGAATTCAGCTGCTCATTCCTTTCAGCCTTAGAGATCCATTTACAACAATCTATATTTATGCTTTCAAGGCCATCTTTGCAAGGAAAAGGGTTAGAAATTGAAGCCCTGAATCAGCAAGGTACTAAAGCATGTGCCTGACCTCAAGGTGACTACTTACATGCATAAAGTTAGACCCCTGCCTAAGTACTTGGTGAATTGGGCCCTTTGTTTTGTTTTTTAATGAAAGCTGAGAATTTTCTTTATCTTTCCAATTCCTTCAAATCAACAGTAGCATGTTTTACAGGACCAGCAGTTGGCTCTCTCAATTGACTTCAAGATTTGATCGCCAAACAAAGACTGATTTCAGCAATTTTCTTTTCACGTGTGGAGAAATGTCAGCCAAGAAAGATTGGTTATCTCAGCCTAACTCATTCTCATTTCTACATAATCCAGATGGTAACGCAGGACTTCAGAGGTAAAAATTTAGTGTATTAATTCACTGCAGAACTTACTACCCTCCACCCCAAGAACTTTATTAAACACTGGAGTTTACAAACAATTAAGCAATACATTTCATATGGAACTATCTTCATGCATAAAGTAACATTACTACAAAATCACAGCCTGATAAACAAGAGACCCAGTTCTAAAGTTAATAACGATGTTAATTGCAATGGAATTATCACAATTGGGTCTGTGTCTCTTCTTCAGTTGGTTTGGCTTTTAATCGCTGTAACCTATACTTACTTTAGAGGGGCTAAGTGGAAAAGAAATGTCTTTTTTTGAAAAGTGTTTGGGACTTGATCCTCCCCTCATTCTGGTTAATGGCAAAACTCTCAGACTTCCAACAGAAGTAGGTTCAGGGCACTAGCTAAGCAAGCTATCCCCCGAGACCACTTATGAAATCGTTTGGAAATTGACTATGGTTTATTAAATTTATTTTTTCCATTTTTAAATGTGTATGTGGAGTTTTTACCAATGCATGTAATTGGATATATGATGCCTTGATTTGCTTTTTTAAATACATTATTGCTTTTCTTTGAGTCAATGTGCCATATTTCATATATTCCCCTTCACTCTTTGAGTACCTTTGAAGCATAATAGCCTTCTGGTAGGTTGCCACCTACCTAAATTAAACTAAATTAAAATATCAGTTAACTGATATAAAATGTATTTATATTATTTAAAAGGTTCCCAAAATTATCATCTGTTTTGTTCCATTGGTACTTTCTGTTTTTATCCAGAAAAATTATTTCACTGTTTGAGAATCTTTATCATAAAAATTGTTTTACTCCCAAAGCATGACTGCCTTAAGCCAATTCATTTGATACGGAAACCATGACATTATTGTATTTTCTTTACCATGACAGCACGATCTTTGAAGAATGAGAAATAGTTTTAAAGACCTACCTTTTATAAATCCATGTTGGCTGTATCTACTGAAGCTGTGTGTTTCAAAGTAGCTAATTCACTAAATCAAGCAAACCTGTTTTTAATATTTTCCTAACAAGTGATGTTAAAATTACTGTTCTACAAGGTGTATTGTAACTTGCACCTCCTTAAATTAATCTACTTAAACTGGCGTCTTTTCAGTCCTCTGGAATCTGAACAGTAAAAAAATATCTATTGCCTTTTCCATTAAAATCCCAGATAAATACAGCATGTTATCAGAACTTAGCCCTACCTCAAGCACTTTACTTAACCTATACAATCCAGGAATCTTAAATTTCCACCTACCCTGCATGTGGTAATCCACTGAAAACTTTCAACGCCAGTAAAAGACAGACACTCCCTTTATGCAGAAAATAATTTTACGGCTCCATCATTATTTTTATGAAAGAAGTATTTCCCCCAGTTGTACGTTCACATTAGCATGTTATTACATCTTCTTAGTGAGAAGGTAATATATTATCTCTAAAATGATCACCTGGACTGTCTGAATATAAGTAAGAGGGTATGCCTGCACGGCAGTAAAACACCATGGCTGGGTCATGTCAGCTGACTTGGGCTCCAGCCTGAGTCCAGACATCTACACTGCAGTTTTATAGCCCCGCAAGCCCACATCAGCAGACACAGGCCAGGTGCGGCTGTTTTACTGCAGTGTAGACATACCCTTAGAGCTCTCTTTTTAACAACAATTGAAGTAGAGCACAGAATATACTAAGTCCATAAGATAGGGATAAAACCACAGAACATTCCACGTACACTCAACAGAATTGTAAAATGTTTTGTTCAAAAGAAAAACAATACCACCAGTTAGGTGCAATGCTGGACTAATATGACCCAAACTAATTGGGTTACAAATATTTTAAGCAGCTAAATTCTGACATTAGTATTTTACAGAAGTCCTAGAAGGCTCCCAAATAGGGATCCGTTGCACTAGGCAGTGTACAGACATGAAGTAAAAAGACAGTCCCTGCCACAAAGAACCATACAATTCTAGTTGCTGACAAGATGCAGCAGGTGGACATAAACACCAGACAAGGTAAAAGGGAAGGATGAGAAAACAGTGAAATGGGGCTACATTTTCCATGGTTGATAATAATCACAATTTACCATCTGCCTAGCCGTGGTCAGCCATCAGGGTTTTGTAGGCATCACAAAAGAACAAAAACTGGAACACGTGTGTCAATGGCAACAATAATTAAGTTGTAGTGCAATCATTAATATAAAAAAATTACATGGCAATGACAGTAGGTTAAAAGTGATCAAACTTTTCATATACCCTGGTCATGATGATACGACGTTGTGTTTGTGTCATACACTGTCACGGAAATAATTTAAAATGAATTTTTAGAAGACTCAATTCTCTAAGTAGATTGCATGTACAAAGAAGCATTAGGCCCAATTCTGTGGTCTCTTTATATGCTTAACTCTAGTTGAACACAATGGAAATTGTGTGCAAACAGACTGTGCGATCATGCCCAGAGAGTATATATTACATTACGGTTTATGGGCTTGGATTTCTTTTTTATAGCAGGAGTAATTCCAACTGAAGTCAGCAGAGTTATACTAATGTAACACTGGTGAGACAGGACAATCAGGTCCTCCATGAGATGCACAGCAAAGTGAGCAACCCAATTAGCACTAACAGATGTTGTACACATCAGTCCCAGTTCTGCAAGTAACTGTGAAGATGGACTACTGCACGTAGGTGGAACCCCACTGGTTTCAATGGGACTCTGTACCAAGGCAGAGGTTGTCCTCATTAAGTCACTTGTAGGACTGGGGCTTTAATACTCTATGTTTGGCACAGTAAATTTACCATCAAGTCTGCCTTCTGTACAACACACACATTTTGGACTCCAATTACTAAACGAATTAAAAAGTTAATCTTTCAGCTAAAAAGAAAATGAACGTCAACGCTTTCACAAAGCAAATGGAATACCAGCATGTGTTCTGAGCTTGTTTCTTCTCTGATTAAATTACCTGACTCTCCTAGCCCTCTGTGTAATTTCTCTCTCAAGTGGTCCAATAAACAGCATTGTACTTTTTCTCACTTCTAATAATACTGTAATGATAATGCGTCCAGATTTTTCTAGTGCACAATAAGATAACCTTAAATAGAACATGAGAGGAAAAACGAAGACCAATTTTTAAAAAACCAAATCATATAGAAATTTATCTCAAGAGCACTTTTATGGAAACACAGAATTTGTCATATCAGATCATTTGTCCACCTAGTCCAGCACTATACATGTGGCAGTGAACACCAAAGGCAACATTCAACCCAGCATACAGCCCCCAAACCCACAACATAATGCACCTATACAATTGCAACGTGTTTTATTCATCTGGAGGGAAAAACAATTACTTAAGACATTCTTAAACATGATGTT
>NW_020664561.1:8843107-8882428 GCF_002925995.2 Terrapene triunguis | reverse complement strand
ATCTGGAGGGAAAAACAATTACTTAAGACATTCTTAAACATGATGTTTGATCACCCTTCTAATTCTTTTAGTTTGAGTAGCTAGAAATGTTAACAGTCATTAAATTACCTTTGGGGTTTTTGTTTATTGTTCAATGTTTTTCTTAAGTCCAGTCACTGTATTTGTCTTGACCTCCTGGAGCTTTCAGTGCTACAGGTTGACTATATGCTATCTAAAAAGGCATTTCCTTTTACTTATTCTAAAGGCACTGCACTTTAATTTCACTTTTCTCAGTAAGCAACATCCTGGGCAAAAAGCCACATCCTGATCCTGCAAACACTTGTGTATTTTAATAACTTTACTCAAATCAGCAATCCCACTGAAGTCAGTGTGACTACTCATGTGAAGACACTTAAGCAAGGTCATAAATATTTGCAGGGTCACAGTCTTTTTGATTACTTCTCAATTTACCGTTCATCATTTTGAAAACCTCAGCCAAGTCTCTTAAGTCCTTTATGTCCTAACATTATGCTCTTAGTCTTTTGCAATTTCTTTGTATGCCATAGCTCTAAGTATTTTTACCACCTCTCCTTGGGACTTCTTAATCTCTGCAGCATCTTTCTTGAGAGCGTTTTTCCAGGACTCACATGCAGGTATTGAGAGAAGACAGCCTCTCTGTAGACATTTCACTAAGACAAAGAACCACTGCGTTTATCCAGATTCTTGTAATGACATGTCATTTGCTTCATCACACAAATGGATAACTGTTTTTTGGTAACACCAGTAAAGGCTATTCCTGGAAATCATGTCAACTTTTTATCTGGTGACTCCAGTAGAGTGGCCTTCCCTACCTAGCCTCAACAGAAAATGTCTGCTTGTTTTGGAGAATTACATATATTTCTATTTATAACTAGTTTTAAAGGATGGCAGGCTCAGGACAGGGAGGCAGGATTTCTCTGTTGAGTCATCCTGATTGTCAGGCATTTGAACCCTATATATAACGGCAAGTATAATTATTGCTGATTCACACTACAGATAGACTGTTAACTCCAACCAGGATGTAAGAGGCCCTGTAAGGAAAATTCTACAGTCAAGTTTGGGAAGAAAGATTATGCTTATGTTTGGTTATTATCTGAATGACCAATAAAGCAAAATTCCAGGGAGGGACAATATTGGGACTATATGCAGCATGTATATTATATATTCTGCTCACAGCAGAATTGGAATTGTATTTGCAATTGCATACAATGAGACTTATGGACATTCATGGCAATAACTACTAATAACTGATGCTTTCACAAGAAAGCAACCATCCAGAAATGTATTTATGTAACCAGTACCACATTTCTTTTAAATATATTAGCAAACATATAAGAAAAGCTATGAAGACATGTAAGAAAAGAATAATAAGACATTTTAAAAAATATTTTAAGATGGCACTTTCTTTTTCACAAGGAATAAAATAATATTGACATCAATGCCTATCATATAAAACGTATGTATTATTACTTTTTGTGGAGGTATATTTCATTAAAGATATGTTAGATGTGATATATCAGGTAAGTTTATGCCGATCTTTTTCCTTTTCTGCAACAAGTTAGTTAGTTTCCATCACAGTGATGCTTCCAGGGCTTGAAGCTAGTTTTGATTGTAAAACACTATGCCTGAAGCAGTAAAGTAGAGCAGCAGAGCAAAAAGGTACATATCATTACTCTTTATGCTTTAATTACCTTTCTCAACCACCTGGGACTGGCTATTTTTAAAAGATTGCTTCTCACCAGTGATGCTGTAATTAACTTCCCTTGAAATAGATTAGTTCAACCTTACCTACAGAGCTTACTGCATATTTAAAAATTACGAATTCATTTCTGTAGAGAGCTCGTTATGATATTTATCCCACCTATTTTAATTCAAAACACCAATTTGTATGTTTTCTTAATTTCAGAAATCATGCTGGGAGATGTTTAGGCTCTCAGAATAACAGACACACAAAAAATGTAAAAAGGAAATATATGTTAGTAAAATGATTTAACATTACAACACAGTTTAACAGTAGGTGATTTTTGTTTATAAAGTGTACTTAGTATCATTAAAGAGATATTTTAAAATAAGATGTTTAACTTGACCATAACATTACATATGCTACAAATAAAACTTGATATTAAAATTAAATGTCATTAAAACTAATGTACAACTATTTATACTGCTTGGTTTTTTTATGCCTCAGTCTGGACAATGAAAACAAAAGTCAGTTTTACTTTTGTTTACAGTCAGTTTCTAGTCAATTTCACTTTAGACTAAACTTTGGGTTGCAGAAAATCTTATTTGTTAATAACTACAGGTATGGAAATATTTATTGAGAAAACTGTTTTCCACTGGAATTTTTTCCTAAAAAAACACTAGTAACATTTTTATTAATCATAGATTTTTTTATTTGTTTTTAAAAAGGTGGGTTGGTTTTGGTTTATTTTTAAACAAAATCTAAATTTTGGAACAGATTTAATCTGGAATAAATTATATCATTTTAAACCAACATAATAGAAATGTGTCTCGCATTTCAGTCAAGTTCACTGATGAGATGTTAGATGAATTTATACTTGTGGTGTACCTAAAAAGGAAAATATCTCTCTATGAGGAACTATAGGTTAATAATTATAGTAGTATGACTAGTATTTCTGATAGAGGACTAACCTCTTTGTGTAAAGTTGGATGTCATTCTCCTCAGTAGAAAACATGGCCAAAATATAAGATCATTTATTGAACCACAATTGCAAATAATGTGCTAATTCACAATGTGTCATCAGATTTTAACCAATTTATCCTTGTCTGTAGGTCCCTTTAATTGCAGTGGTCAAAAACATCAAGAAAAGTAGCAGGAAGAAATGATGAGGGCTATCTTACAAGATGAAAAACTAACCAATTAGATAGAACAAAGTAATTGGCTAATTGAGACGGAAGAGTGGAAATAGTATGCCAGAAAAACACAGGATAGATAAGTAAATTCTACAAAGACAGAGCAAATACCCAATTGAGAGGCAAGTAGAGAGCCCACTCTGCATAGAAGATGAATACTAAGGGCAGCAAAAACTGACAAGGACAGTTTTAATATACATCAAATAGTTTGCTGAATTAGATCATAATAGGCTGGGTAAAAAACGGTTACCTATCTTTCGTAACTGTTGTTCTTCGAGATGTGTTGTTCACGTCCATTACACATTAGGTGTGCGTGCGTCGCGTGCACGGACGTCGGAAACTTTTTCCCTCAGCGGCTCCCGTCGGGCCGGCAGGGGTCCCCCCCCCGCCAGAGCGGCGCCCCGCTCTAGCGTATATATATCCCTGAGGGCCCGACCCTCCCTCGGTTCCTTCTTGCCGGTGACTCCGACAGAGGGGAAGGAGGGTGGGAAGTGTAATTGACGTGAACAACACATCTTGAAGAACAACAGTTACAAAAGGTAGGTAACCGTTTTTTCTTCTTCGAGTGATTGTTCACATCCATTACACATTAGGTGACTCACAAGCTTACCATTGGAGGAGGGTAGGAGTCAAGTAACAATTGATTGGAGCACAGCCCTGCCGACCACCGCGTCCTCCCTGGTCTGATGATGGACTGCGTAATGGGCTGTGAATGTATGTACGGACGACCAGGTGGCCGCTTTACAGATTTCCTGGAGTGGAACCTGCGCCAAGAAAGCCACCGAGGACGCTTGGGCCCTAGTTGAGTGAGCCCTGATCGCTGGGGCTGGCACTTTGGCGAGCTCATAGCATGTGCGGATGCAAAGCACAATCCATGCTGATAATCGTTGAGCCGAGATAGGCTGGCCTTTCATTCTCTCCGCAATGGCAATGAACAGTTGTGTCAACTTGCGGAATGGCCTGGTCCGTTCCAGATAGAATGCCAAGGCTCTACGGACATCGAGGGTATGCAGGCTGCGGTGGCTTGGGTCCGTATGGGGTTTGGGGAAGAACACCGGTAAACAAACGTCCTGCCCCATATGAAATTGTGTGACCACCTTAGGGAGGAATTTGGGGTGCGGTCTCAGTATTGATGGGATGGAGGCCTGCAGAGGCTGTATGTGATTAGGCTCGCACCAGTGGGAGAACCTCTTTCATTTGGCAAGGTAGGTCGCTCTTGTGGAGGGCTTCCTACTACCAAGGAGAATTTGTTGGACCTGGTGGGAGCACCTATTCTCCGTATCATTTAGCCAGAGAGATGCCACACCGTGACATGTAGCAACAGTAGGTTTGGGTGGAGTAGGCGACCCCGGTCCTGCGTGATGAGGTCTCGGTGCAGGGGTAGGGCAATCGGGGCGGTCGATGACAGTTCCAGCAGGGTCGTAAACCAATGCTGGCGCGGCCACGCCGGTGCGATGAGAATAACTGTCGCTTTGTCCTTGCGGGTCTTGAGCAAGACCCTGTGGATGAGCGGGAATGGTGGGAAGGCGTACCTCAGGCTCCCGCCCCACTGAATCGCAAAGGCATCTGCCAATGAGCCTGGGCTGAGGTTCTGGAATGAACAAAACCGAGGGCATTGGCTGTTGTCCTTGGTGGCGAATAGATCCACCTGGGGAAACCCGCACCTCTGGAAAATTGAATGTAGGACGTCCTTTCTCAGCCTCCATTCGTGCATGTGGTACAACCTGCTGAGGCGGTCTGCTAACCCGTTTTGGACCCCCAGAAGATACGCTGCCACCAATTGGACTGAATGGGCTATACAGAAGTCCCATAGGAGGAGCGCCTCGTGACAGAGGGGAGAGGATCGGGACCCGCCCTGCTTGTTTATGTAGAACATGGCGGTAGTGTTGTCTGTCAGACCTGACACGCTGTGGCCTTCTATGGTAGCGTGAAAGGTCTGGCAGGCGAGGCAAACTGCCCTTAACTCCTTCACATTGATGTGGAACAACTTTTCCTCCCTGGACCATAAGCCCTGGGTCCGCAGGTCCCCTAAGTGTGTCCCCCAGTCCAGGTCTGACGCATCTGTTACTAGCGTCAGGGTGGGCTGCGGTGCAGCGAAAGGGACCCCTTCGCAAACTTGCTGTCGATCGAGCCACCAGCAGAGGGAGTTCGACACCCGAGCTGGGATTGTCACTGTCAGGTCCAAGGGGTCTCTGCTGGGGCGATACGTTTGGGCTAGCCACAGCTGTAACAGTCTGAGTCTTAGGCGGGCATGTCTGACTACGTGTGTGCAAGCCGCCATGTGTCCCAGGAGTTGCATACAGCATCTGGCTGTGGTCGTGGGAAATTGCTGGATGGAGGTTATGGCTCATTGAATGGCCAGGAACCTGGGAACTGGAAGACTTGCTTGTGCCTCCACCGAGTCCAGGACTGCCCCTATGAAGTCCAGTCTCTGCGTGGGGATCAGTGAGGACTTGGACACATTGACCAGTAGACCGAGCTTGCGGAACACCTGTAATGCCAGTGCCACATGGGAGCGGACCTCGTCCTCTGATCTGCCCGCGAGGAGCCAGTCGTCCAAGTACGGGTATACCCACATCTTTCTTTTTTGAAGAAAGGCTGCCACCACGGACATGCATTTCGTAAACACTCGAGGGGCCGTTGCTAGGCCGAAGGGCAAGACCGTAAATTGGAAATGGTGTTGGTTGATGATGAAACACAGGAACCGCCGGTGAGCAGGGCGGATGGCGATGTGAAAGTACGCATCTTTCATATCGAGGGCAGCATACCAATCCCCCGGATCCAGGGATGGGATAATAGCGCCAAGGGAGACCATGCGAAATCGTGCCTTCACTAAGAATTTGTTTAGTTTGCGAAGGTCAAAAATAGGGCAGAGACCCCCTTTTTCTTTGGGAATAAGGAAATATCTGGAGTAGAACCCTTTCCCTCTTAGGTCTGGAGGGACCTCTTCCACCACCCCTGCTCTGAGGAGGGCCTGCACCTCCTGTATAAGGAGTTGCTCGTGAGAGGGGTCCCTGAAGAGGGACGGGGATGGGGGGTGAGAGGGAGGGGGTGAGGAGAACTGAAGGGTGTATCCCACCTCCACCATGCGAAGGACCCAACGGTCCGATGTTATATGGGACCAAGCACGGTAGAAATGGGACAAACGGTCCCTGAAACATAGGGGAGGGTCTGGCATGAGGGTCGGTACGTTGTCCTCGATCGCATCTTCAAAATCCTTGTTGCCAGGCTGCGGCTTGCCTTGGCCTTGGCCTTTGTTAGGCGTGTTGTTTCGCCTACGCCTGTTGTCCCTGCCCCTTCTGCGGTACGGTCAGGGCCGGCTCCAGGCACCAGCTTCTCAAGCAGGTGCTTGGGGCGGCCGCTCCGGAGAGGGGCGGCAGGTCCAGGTATTCAGCGGCAATTCGGCGGACGGTCCCTCACTCTGCCTGGGAGTGAAGGACCTCCCGCTGAATTGCCGCCGCAGATCGCGATCGCAGCTTTTTTTTTGTTTTGTTTTTTTTGTTTTGTTTTGTTTTGGCTGCTTGGGGCGGCCAAAATCCTGGAGCCGGCCCTGGGTACGGTTCCTGCCTGGGGCGAGGGTGGTACTGTCTCTGCTGCGGCGGTTGTGGCTTAAAAGGTTTCCTCTGTGTCGCTGGGGTGTGCATTCCCAACGACTTGAGGGTTGCTCGGGAGTCTTTGAGGCTATGTAGTCTGGCATCCGTTTGGTCCGAGAACAAGCCTGACCCTTCGAACGGGAGGTCTTGCAAGGTGTTTTGCACCTCTGGTGGAAGGCCTGAAGCCTGCAGCCATGCCGAGCGCCTCATCACCACTCCTGACGCGATGGTCCTGGCAGCTGCGTCCGCGGAGTCAAGGGAGGCCTGCAGAGAGGTTTTGGCTACCGCCTTCCCTTCGTCCACTATGGCTGCGAACTCGGGTTGTGAACCCTGGGGCAGGGAATCCTTGAACTTGGAGACTGATGCCCAAGAATTGAAATTGTGCCTGTTCAGAATCGCTTGCTGGTTAGCGATCCTTAACTGGAGGCCCCCGGACGAGTAGACCTTTCCACCGAACAAGTCCAAGCGCTTTGCCTCCTTGGCCTTGGGGGCTGGGGCTTGCTGGCCATGTCGCTCCCGTTCGTTGACCGCAGATACGACCAGCGAACAGGGTGTCGTGTGACAAAAGAGGAAGTCGAACCCCTTGGAGGGGCGAAGTACTTCCTCCCTACGCCCTTCGCAGTTGGTGCACTGGAGGCTGGTGTTTGCCATACTGTCTTATAGTTAGACTATACCGTTTTTATGAGCGGGAGCGCGATTCTGGAGGGGCCTTCAGGGCTTAGGATGTCCACCATGGGATTCTCCTGCTCTACCATCTCTTCCGCCTGCAACCCCAAATTGAGGGCTACTCGGTGGAGTAGTTCCTGGTGCACCCGATGGTCAATCGGGGGAGGGCCTGACACTGTCGTGCCTGCCACGGCTTCATATGGCTAGGAGGAAGAGGTTAAGGCCTTCTGTGCTTCCTCCTCTAACCCTTCCTGCAACTCCTCACCGGCTGGGAGCTCCTCTGGAGTCTGTCCAGTTGAGCGGGCCTGAGACGGTACCGGGCTCGGTGCCGTGTCGGCTCTCTCTTGCTCCGGTGATCTGGAGACCGTGGCCTCCTTGCGAGAGGAGGGACGCCCCTGCGGGGAGCGGGACCGGTGTCCCGAGGTGCCTGATCTCAAGGTCCTGGACGGGGGGCCTTGCTGGTGGTAGGCCCACGGAGTCCAGAATGGCTACTGTCCTGGCGGGCCCCACTGTGGATGCCAAGTGGCTTGGTGTTCCCTGCTGGCTGGTGCCCTGTGGGTATATCTGCTGGAATGGCCCGAGTCTGCCTCAGAAACCACAGATGGTGACCTTGATGGCCACGGTGGTGCCGTGGGACGGTGCCGGGTCCAGGGTCGGAGAGTGGTGCTTCCGTGACCGGGATTGGGAGTGGCGCCTTGCCGACCTGGACCGGGACCGGTACCGGTGTCCTCGGGACCGGGAACAACTGCTAGTGGTTGGTCTCGGGGATCGCGTGACTGACACGTCCCTGTGCCTGCTCGAATAAGGAGACGGGGAATGCTGGGCCTGTGCCGGGCGCTTGCTAGGGCCAGACGCCTGTGAGGCTCTCTGCGCCGAGGGTAGCCGGGAGTCCACCGAGGCGGAGCTCGACCGGGATTGGCGCCGTGAATGGTGCCGAGATGGTGACCGTGATGGGCGCACCATTGCCGGCTTGCCTCTGGATGGCAGTCTCGGTGTCGGCTCTGGATTGTCTTTGGCCTGGAGGGGGCTCTCCGCGGACAATTCGATGAGGTCCCTTGCTGCCTCAAACGTGTCCTGCGTGGAGGGCTGTTCCAAAAGCTCCTCCAGCCCTTCCTCCTCACTCAATGCGCTTATCCCGGGGCTCGACGGGCCTTTCGGCGCCGGAGCCACTGACACCGGGATCTGTCCTGGGGCAGCAATGCCCTTGGGCGCACTCGAGGTTTCAATTCTGTCAGCGAAGACGACCGGTGCTGGGGGCGGTCCTGCTGTTTCGGTGCCGTAGGCTTAGGGTGCCCTATCGGTGCAGGATCACAAACCGATGCCTGGGCACTCCGCACCGAGGCTGACGGTGCCGCGGCCGGATGCGTCGAAGTGGAGGGCTGTAATGCAGCCTCCATGAGCAACTGCTTAAGTCGAAAGTCTCTCTCTTTCTTAGTCCTGGGCTTGAAGGCCTTACAGATCTTGTAGCGCTCTTTCTGGTGCGATTCCCCCAAGCAACGGAGACACGAGTCATGGGGATCGCTGATCGGCATAGGCTTGCGGCACGTGGCACAAGCCTTGAAGCCTTGGGCATGCAGCATGCCCCGCCACCCAGGGCCGGTGTCGGGATTTGACCAAACACCTAAAACAAAGGAGCTTAACTAACTACTAAAGAACTGATAACTGCTAACATTAACACTGACTACTAACGCTAAGGGACACTCTCAGGCGCGAGATAAGAGTTGTTCCAACGCTGTCACGGACGGTAAGAAGGAACTGAGGGAGGGTCGGGCCCGCAGGGATATATATACGCTAGAGCGGGGCGCCGCTTTGGCGGGGGTGGGGGGGGGAACACCCCTGCCAGCCCGACGGGAGCCGCTGAGGGAAAAAGTTTCCGACATCCGTGCACGCGATGCGCGCACACCTAATGTGTAATGGACGTGAACAATCACTCGAAGAACTACTACACTTTGTGCCTCATTCTGCTTACACATGCACAACCCCTACTCACTTCAGTGGGAGCTGAATATTTGTAAAGGAGAGCAGGAAGGATGATGCAGTGATTAGCCTGGGACTCTGGAAACTCAGGCTCACTCCTCTGCTCCATCACAGACTTCCTTTATGATCTCGAGCAAGTCTCTATGGGTATGTCTACACTACGAAATTAGGTCGAATTTATAGAAATCGATTTTTTAGGAAGCGATTTTATACAGTCGATTGTGTGTGTCCCCACTAAGCGCATTAAGTCCGCGGAGAGCGTCCACAGTACTGAGGCTAGCGTCGACTTTCGGAGCGTTGCACTGTGGGTAGCTATCCCACAGTTCCCGCAGTCTCCGCCACCCATTGGAATTCTGGATTAAGCTCCCATTGCCTGATGGGGCAAAAACATTGTCACGGGTGGTTTTGGGTACATGTCATCAGTCGCCCCTCCCTCCGTGAGAGCAACGGCAGACAATCGTTTCATGCCTTTTTCCCCACGCAGACGTCAAACCACGGCAAGTGTGCAGCCCGCTGAGCTCAGCCGCCGCTGTTGTGTCCTGGGTACTGCTGGCAGCAGACGGTGCAATAGGGCTGCAAACCATCGTCATTGAACGACCGCTTCCGCTGCCACTCTGCTCTCCTGCTCTGGCAGCAGAAGGTGCAATAGGGCTGCAATCCATCGTCACGCTTCCGCTGCCCCTCTGCTCTCCTGCTCTGGCAGCAGACGGTACAATAGGGCTGCAAACCATCGTCATTGAACGACCGCTTCCGCTGCCACTCTGCTCTCCTGCTCTGGCAGCAGAAGGTGCAATAGGGCTGCAAACCATCGTCATTGAACGACCACTTCCGCTGCCACTCTGCTCTCCTGCTCTGGCAGCAGACGGTGCAATAGGGCTGCAATCCATCGTCACGCTTCCGCTGCCCCTCTGCTCTCCTGCTCTGGCAGCAGACGGTACAATAGGGCTGCAAACCATCGTCATTGAACGACTGCTTCCGCTGCCACTTTGCTCCCCTGCACTGGCAGCAGAAGGTGCAATAGGGCTGCAAACCATTGTCACGCTTCCGCTGCCACTCTGCTCTCCTGCAGACGCCATACCATGGCAAGCATGGAGCCCGCACAGACCACCACGGCAGTTATGAGCACTGTAAACACCTCGCGCATTATCCTGCAGTATATGCAGAACCAGAACCTGCAAAACCAGGCGAGGAGGCGACGGCAGTGGGGTGACGAGAGTGATGAGGACATGGACACAGACTTCTCTCAAAGCACAGGCCCTGGCAATTTGGACATCATGGTGGTAATGGGGCAGGATTCATGCCGTGGAACGCCGATTCTGGGCCCGGGAAACAAGCACAGACTGGTGGGACCACATAGTGTTGTAGGTCTGGGATGATTCCCAGTGGCTGCAAAACTTTCGCATGCATAAGGGTACTTTCATGGAACTTTATGACTTGCTTTCCCCTGCCCTGAACTGCAAGAATACCAAGATGAGAGCAGCCCTCACAGTTCACAAGCGAGTGGCGATAGCCCTCTGGAAGTTGCAATGCCAGACAGCTACCGATCAGTTGGGAATCAATTTGGAGTGGGCAAATCTACTGTGGGGGCTGCTGTGATCCAAGCAGCCAACGCAATCACTGAGCTGCTGCTATCAAGGGTAGTGACTCTGGGAAATGTGCAGGTCATAGTGGATGGCTTTGCTGCAATGGGATTCCCTAACTGTGGTGGGGCGATACACGGAACGCATATCCCGATCTTGGGACCGGAGCATCAAGGTAGCCAGTACGTAAACCGAAAGGGGTACTTTTCAATGGTGCTGCAAGCACTGGTGGATCACAAGGGACGTTTCACCAACATCAACGTGGGGTGGCCGGGAAAGGTACATGACGCTCGCATCTTCAGGAACTCTGGTCTGTCTGAATGGCTGCAGCAAGGGACTTACTTTCCAGACCAGAAAATAACCGTTGGGGATGTTGAAATGCCTATAGTTATCCTTGGGGACCCAGCCTACCCCTTAATGCCACGGCTCATGAAGCCATACACAGGCACCCTAGACAGTAGTCAGGAGCAGTTCAACTATAGGCTGAGGAAGTGCAGAATGGTGGTAGAATGTGCATTTGGACGTTTAAAAGCGCGCTGGTGCAGTTTACTGACTTGGTTAGACCTCAGCGAAACCAATACTCCCATCGTTATTACTGCTTTCTGTGTGCTCCACAATATCTGTGAGAGTAAGGGGGAGAAGTTTATGGCGTGGTGGGAGGTTGAGGCAAATTGCCTGGCTGCTGATTACATGCAGCCCGACACCAGGGTGGTTAGAAGAGCACAGCAGGGCGCGCTGCGCATCAGAGAAGCTTTGAAAACCAGTTTTATGACTGGCCAAGCTACGGTGTGAAAGTTCTGTTTGTTTCTCCTTGATGAAAACCCACCCCCTTGGTTCACTCTACTTCCCTATAAGCCAACCGCCCTCCCCTCACCCCTTCGATCACCACTTGCAGATGCAATAAAGTCATTGTTGTTTCAAATTCATGCATTCTTTATTAATTTGTCACACAAATATTGGGATAACTGCCCAGGTAGCCCGGGAGGGGTAGTGGAGGAGGGACGCACCGGGTGGGGTGGTGGAGGAGGGGAGGAGGGAAGGACAAGGCCGCACTGCACTTCAAAATTTATTGAATGCCAGCCTTCTGTTGCTTGGGTAGTCCTCGGGGTGGAATGGTTGGGTGCCTGGAGGCGCCGCCCCCACCGTGTTCTTGGGCGTTTGGGTGAGGAGGCTATGGAACTTGGGGAGGAGGGCAGTTGGTTACTCAGTGGCTGCAGAGGCGATCTGTGCTCCTGCTGCCTTTCCTGCACCTCAACCATACGCCGGAGCATATCAGTTTGATCCTCTAGTAGCCTCAGAATTGCATCCTGCCTCCTTTCATCACGCTGCCGCCACCGCTCCCCTTGCTCCAACCATCAGTCCTCGCGTTCATTTTGTGCTTTCCTGGACTCTGACATTGTCTGCCTCCACACATTCTGCTGGGCTCTTTCAGTGCGGGAGGACTGCATGAGCTCAGAGAACATTTCATCGCGAGTGCGGTTTTTTCGCCTTCTTATCTGCGCTAGCCTCTGGGACAGAGATGATAGGGGGAGCGTTGAAACATTTGCAGCTGCGGGAAGAAAAAAAGGGAGAGTTGGGTTGACCATTTAAAATGGGTAGGCCATTTAAAAGGAGGGGCTGCGGTTTTTGGGTTAACGTGCAGCACAAACCCAACTAAACCCCCGCTCACACCTAATTCTCTGGGATGATTGCTTCACCCCTCCCCCCACCGTGTGGCTAACAGCAGGGATGATTTCTTTTCAGCCACAGGCACACAGCCCAGCAAGAACGGCCACCTCTGAATGTCCCCTTAATAAAATTCCCCTATTTCAACCAAGTGCCCATGAATGATATCACTCTCCTGAGGATAACACAGAGAGATAAAGAACGGATGTTACTTGACTGCATTCCAGTAGCTTTACTGGCCGCAAATACATTCCAAGTCTTCAGGGCAAATTAATCATTAAACATGCTTGCTTTTAAACCATGTATTATATTTACAAAGGTACACTCACCAGAGATGCCTTCTCCGCCTTCAAGGTCTGGGAGCCCGGGTTGAGAGGGTAATGTCTCCAGGGTGATAAACAGTTCCTGGCTGTCGGGGAGAATGGTTTCTCCGCTTGCCTGCTGTGCACTATCTTCAACCTCCTCCTAATCATCATCTTCCTCGTCCCCAAAATCCTCATCCCTGTTGCGTGAGACTCCCTTGCAAGAGTCCACGTACAGGGGTGGGGTAGTTTTAGGGGCACCCTCTAGAATTGAATGCAGCTCATGATAGAAGCGGCATGTCTGGGGGTCTGACCCGGAGCGGCCGTTTGCCTCTTTGGTAGGCTTGTCTGAGCTCCTTAAGTTTCATGCGGCACTGCTGCGGGTCCGTTATAGCCTCTGTCCTTCATGCCCTTGGAGATTTTTTCAAATATTTTGGCATTTCGTCTCTCCATACAGCGATCAGATCCAGTACCTCCCGTTCAGTCCATGCTGGAGGTCTTTTGCGATTCTGGGACTCCATGGTCACCTCTGCTGATGAGCTCTGCATGTTCACCTGTGCTGATGAGCTCGCCACGCTGGCCAAACAGGAAATGAAATTCAAAAGTTCATGGGGCTTTTCCTGTCTACCTGGCCAGTGCATCTGAGTTGAGAGTGCTGTCCAGAGTGGTCACAATGGAGCACTCTGGGATAGCTCCCGGAGGACAATACCGTCGAATTGCATCCACACTACCCCCAAATTCGACCCGGCGATGTCGATTTCAGCGCTAATCCTCTCATTGGGGAGAAGTACAGAAATTGATTTTAAGACCCCTTTAAGTCGACAAAAATGGCTTCGTCATGTGGACGGGTGCAGGGTTAAATCAATCTAATGCTGCTAAATTCGACCTAAACTCGTAGGGTAGACCAGGGCTTTGTGTCTCCATTTTCCATCTATAAAATGGGAAAAATCATACTTCCCTACCTTACAGGGGTGTTGTGAGGATAAATACATTAAAACAATGTGAGGTGCTCAAATACTACGGTAATGGGGAGCACATTATCCCTGGGGGTCCGTGAGCCCGGTCCCCCCCACCTCGAAGCTGGGATTGACGCGGAGCTGAAGCCAGGAGCCCCAGCACCCCCTACCCCACCCCGCTGAAGCTGAGAGCCACGCAGGACTGAAGCCCCAAGTCCTGGCACTTCCCACGTGCAGAAACCCTAGGCCCATGGGCAGAGTTGGGGGGGAGAGCCACAAAGGTTACCCCCTCCAAACTGCAGTCTTACCCAGAGTGGGGCAGTCCAGAGGCAGCTCCACACACCCCCCCCCCCACCTCCTCCTCTTCCCCCAGCACCCCTCAGGCCCAGCTCTCTCGCCAGGTTGTAGGTGGGAAGCCAGAGCCAGGCAGTGCGGGGCAGCTGCTCCTCTGGCTGATGGTGCCATGGAGTGGGCAGCTGTGGCATTCCCCCGTCTGCTGCTGGTGCCCGGGGTTGCGGCTGCTCCTTAGCTCCCAGCCCCCTTTGACTGCTGGGCAGCCGGTAAGAGCCGCCCGGGTGGGGGGACCCAGCTCTGGGGCTGGCAGAGCCCTCAGGGAGCCGTCACTGCAGGGGGAGCCCTCCTGGCACACAGCACCTAGCTACCCCCTCCCTGCACCCTGAGTTACCCCCCTACCCACACACAGCCCCTAGCTACCCCCCTGCCCACACACAGCCCCTAGCTAGCCCCCTGCCCACACACAGCCCCTAGCTAGCCCCCTGCCCACACACAGCACCTAGCTAGCCCCTCCCTGCACCCTGAGTTACCTCTCCTGCCTGCCCATAGCCGATAACTATCCCTTCCCTGCACCGAGTCACACCCCCTGCCCACCCACAGCCCCTAGCTACCACCTGCCTGCACCCTGAGTTACCCCCGCCGCCTGCCCAAGCCCCTAGCTATCCCTCCCTGCACCCTGAGTTACCCCTCCTGCCCTCCCCCAGCACCTAGCTACCTCCTCCCTGCAACCCGAGCTACCCCCCTGCCTGCCCACAGCCCCTAGCTACCCCTTCCCTGCACCTTGAGCAACTCCCCTGCCCACACACAGCTCCTAGCTATCTCCTCCCTGCACCCTGAGCAGTTTTCAAACTTTTTGAGCTGAGTCCCCCTTTGAGTTATATTTTTTGGTTGTGCACCCTCCCCCCGCCCTTCCAAACCCAGACAGGCTGGGTGGCCTGCTGAGGTGGAAGTGGCCCTCCCTCCCTGGACCCTGCTGTGTGGAGCTGGACCAAGCCCCACCAGTCCTTGCCTCCCCCCAAAATAGAAGTTAAACTATGCCTATGCCCAAAGGTCCTCCTTTCTCCCCCCCCTCGCCCCCCACAGCCTAGAGCCCCAAGTACCACTGGGCCCTGGTCTTTTTATAGCACATTGAGAACCCCTGGATAAGATGGAATCTGGCCATCTCTATAAATTAATATGACAGAAAATATGTACCTTGGAAACCAGCAGAGAACATTAGTCCTTTGTATTACTAATTGTTAGTCTTCAGAAGCAAACTCTTACCAAAGTAACAATATATTATGCAATCTGAACTGCCTTTCAAATTTTCTCAAGTATTGTGCTTACTCAGACTGAGACAAGGTGGGTGAGATAGTATCTTTTATGGGACCAACTTCTGTTGGTGGAAGGGACAAGCTTTTGAGCTTGGAGCTCTTTTTCAGGCCTGGGGAAAGTAACCAGAGTGGCTGAACGAAATACAAGTTGGGACAGATTGTTAGGAATAAGGGGTTCCCACATGCTGAAGAAGACCACTTAAAATGAAGTGGGCAATTAAGGATCATCAGGCATTAGGGTGTGTTACAAATTGTTATAGTCTCCTACAGCATATGTTAAAAGAACATTACAGTTGTAGTGTCAAGTAAGGCTGTCAATTAATCGCAGTTAACTCACACGATTAATTCAAAAAAATTAATCACAATTAATCGCAGTTTTAATTACACTGTTAAATGATAGAATACCAATTAAAATGTATTAAATATTTTGATGTTTTTCTATATGTTTATATATATTATATTCTGGGTTGTAACTGAAATCAAAGTGTATATTATTTATTACAAATATTTGCAGTGTAAAAATGATAAACAAAAGAAACAGTATTTTTCAATTCACCTCATACAAGTACTGTAGTGCAATCTCTTTGTTGTGAAAGTGCAACTTACAAATGTAGATTTTTTTTTGTTACATAACTGCACTCAAAAACAAAACAATGTAAAACTTCAGAGCCCACAAGTCCACTCAGTCCTACTTCTTGTTCAGCCAATCACTAAGACAAACAAGTTTGTTTACATTTACAGGAGATAATGCTGCCCCTCCTATAATTTACAATGTCACCAGAAAGTGAGAACAGGCATTTGCATGGCACTTTTGTAGCTGGCATTGTAAGGTATTTACGTGCCAGATATGCTAAACATTCGTATGCCCCTTCATGCTTCGGCCACCATTCTAGAGCACATGCTTCCACGCTGATGACACTTGTTAAAAAAATAATGCGTTAATTAAATTTGTGACTGAACTCCTTGGGGGGGAGAATTGTATGTCCCCTGCTGTGTTTTACCCACACTTTGTCATATATTTCATGTTATAGCAGTCTCGGATGATGACCCAGCACATGTTCATTTTAAGAACACTTTCACTGCAGATTTCACAAAATACAAAGAAGGTACCAATGTGAGATTTCTAAAGATAGCTGCAGCACTCAACTCAAGGTTTAAGAATCTGAAGTGCCTTCCAAAATCTGAGAGGGATGAGGTGTGGAGCATGCCTTCAGAAGTCTTAAAAGAGCAACACTCCGATGCAGACACGACAGAACCCGAAAAACCAAAAAAGGAAAATCAACCTTCTGCTGGTAGCAGCTGACTCAGATAATGAAAATGAACATGTGTCGGTCCACACTGCTTTCGATTGTTATCAAGCACAATCCCTTATCAGCATGGATGCATGTCCCCTGGAATGGTGGTTGAAGCATGAAGGGACATCTGAATCTTTAGCGCATCTGGCAGTAAATATCTTGTGGCGCTGGCTACAACAGTGCCATGCGAATGCCTGTTCTCACTTTCAGGTGACATTGTAAACAAAAAGCGGGCAACATTATCACTTGTTTGTCTGAGCAATTGGCTGAACAAGAAGTAGGACTGAGTGGACTTGCAGGCTCTAAAGTTTTACATTGTTTTATTTTTGAATGCAGATTTTTTGTAGATAATTCTATATTTGTAAGTTCAACTTTAATGATAAAGAGATTGCACTTTTATTAGGTGTATTGAAAAATACTATTTCTTTTGTTTTTTTACAGTGCAAATACTTGTAATCAAAAATAAATATAAAGTGAGCACTGTACACTTTGTATTCTGTGTTGTAATTGAAATCAATATATTCAAAAATGTAGAAAATATCCAAAAATCTTTAAATAAATGGTATTCTATTATTGTTTAACAGTGTGATTAATCGTGATTACTTTTTAAAATCGTAATCGCTTGACAGCCTTAGTTTCAAGCATTCAAAAGTTAGCAAATGCCAGAATTAATGTGGCCTGCACAACTTTAATTTGGTCCCCTTGTGCTCATGCATTGTAACACAGTCTTTAATTACATACTGTTTCTCTCCCCCCACTCCCCCCCACAGTGAGCACAGGAGAGACAGACCCAGTGCCCAGCCCCACTCTGGCCTGAATCAGCCATCCCCGAGAAAGTCCAGCTTCACCCCTCTAGCCCTGGGCTGGAGGAGGCATGCACAGTCACTCTGTGGGAATAGAGCATGCACAATCTGGTGAGCCTGAGGCAGACACTTGGCATGGAAAATTTTAGCCTAAACAGTTAAATTTGGCAAAATTAAAAATAACTTAAAACAGGATCTTATAATGGGAAGTGTTGGGCAACCTTAATAATAGGCAGTGCTACAAGCCCCACCTATAATTATCAGTTTGCATTTTAGAAATATGAACACCACCCTTCCAAAAAGAGATTACACGTAGTTATTTATTTCGCTGTGCCCCAAACTGACCTACACACCCTTTAGAAAGACTGTCACATTTCAATACTAAGAGCCTGATCCTACAAGGGCTTAAGAGCCCTCAACTCTCTTTACAATTCAATGGGGCTAGGAACACTTAGCACCTTGTACTTCAGGCCCTAAGTTAAGATAAATATAAATCAGTATCTCCAAATCCAATGAATAAAACCTAATAAAACACTAAATGAAGATATCTAATCTGCAAACATGTGTAGATTTAATGGAAAGAAATGAAATAAAAATAACTCTAATGAGATTGAGTCTGTGAAACTAACATGATCTAGGATCAAATCAAGTCTGTAAGGCAATGAGTTTGCAGGCCTTTTGTCTTCCCTTCTGGGAGAGACTGCTGTAATTACTGTATTGTCATGGTCTTGAAGATGGAATAAGAAAGAACGGAATTAATTTCTAAGTAATCAATGTCAGAGTTGCTAATACCACAACATACATCTCCCTGACATTAACAGAGACTCACAGCCACAAATAAAGTGGAGACAGCTGATAAGCAGCTTATATTTTTAGTCAGCATCTCTAGTGAAGAAAGTAGTTTGTGAAACAGAAGGATTGCTGGGATCTTTATTCTGGGTACAAACCTTCTGCAGTTTTTCAACAATAACTTTTAAAATGTGAACACTGAAAATAAAAACAAAATAGACAACAGTGTCTGATTATTTCTCCGGTGAAAATAAGGATAATATCTGTCCCTGTAAGCAAGGATATTCATAGTTAAGCATCAAATCCCATTTATGCCATATACTTATTGGTAAAGCAGTCAAATAACTGTCCACTCTTTTGAATTCCAGTAATGTGGATTTTATCAAGGCCTTGTCAATCAAAGAATTCCAAAGGCTGATCACATCCTGGGAGTGAAAGCCCTAGGCTATTTAATCTGGATTTTATTTTTTAAATTTCCAGGACTGGCCTTGCAGGTACCTGTAGCAGATTAGTTAATTTTACATAGCTATCTAAGTTAATTTACCCCATTTGGGGGGGGAGGGGCCTTAAAGAAATTTCTAATTTCCTCCTTTTCTAGTGAGAAGGTTCCGATCACTTGCCAGAAGCTACCACTTACTCATACATCATCAGCAGAGATAGTGTCAGCAACAGCACCAGAGGCAGCCACGGCTCTGACAAAAGCAGTCTCTGGCTGCTGTTGTGGCTCTCTAAGAAAACAGCATGAAAGAAGGAACACCTCCAACAAAGGAGGGCTTCTCGTAGTGAACTGGGGTGGGGGAGAAGAAAAGCAATCTCATCCACAACCTGCACAAAACAGGGAATAGGTGAGAAGGGAAAGAGAAGCTCTCTTCAGAGAAGGAAGCTAGAGTGAACTGTTTTGGAAGAACCAGAGAGAGTGAGTAGGATACAAAGGGATACTAGATGGACTGAGTAGCAGGCAGTGAAGTTGGAGTCATTTAGCTTTACCCCACACCCTTGTGAATCCAGCTACAGAGCCATTACCACCTACTCAAATCCTCTCCAGCTGATCTTTTTATCTGGTGTTGGGAGAAAACCTGGACCTGGTTTCTCTCCCTCTGTGGAGTTGGACAGAGGGTCCTGTCAAGAGATCAGAGGGCTATCAGGTGGGAATAAGAGGTGGATGGACTTGGCTCAATTCTGCAACGAGCAGAACCATGAGAGCTCAGTGACCTTGATAATCTCATTGCTTGCTGAACTCCCAAAATCAATACTCTGAGCATCCTCTCTAAAGCAGCATCCCACCGCTGCCCCCTTACTGCAAAGCTGTTCTCTGTTCTCTATACAGCTCCCATCTATTGTAGGGGCAATGGTGCTTTTTTCTATACCTCCAGAATGGGAAGTGTTCCCTGTACAAATGTCTTTCTTAGAGCAAGAGCAGCCGCTTGAGCTGTCCATGGTGCTCCTGATCCTAACCCAAGATAACAACTATCAGCAAATCCCAGCAAGCATGGTTTCTCTCTAGAAATGGGGCACTGACCTTCCGGGCACCACATGTGGGTTAAATGAATTATTAAAGCTTGGCCTGTTACTTCTCCACAAACTTCACTTTTCTAAAGTGTGAAAACAGCCAAACCATCAGCCTTTTAAGTCCATGAAATCTTTGATCAATTTAAGTTACTCTTTTCAAGTAATTAATATTACCACAGTATTCTCAATATTCCCTGTTAATATCATGGATATATTAATTAGGAAAAAGGCAAAATTATAAAGATTTGAGTGATGAACACTATCAGCTCTTCCCTGGACTTCCCTAGAATTCAAACCTCCTTTTGCAATTAGGGATCAAAAAATGGACACAGCAGCAGCAGGGACCTCACCATGTCCTTGTACAATGACATATTTCCCTGCCCTTGCTTGTCAGTCTCATTTTGATGCAGCTCAGAATCCTATAAGCCTTATTTGCAGCACCTGAATACTTCATGCTTCCATTATCATGTTTCTTCTAATACAAATCCCTATATATTTTCAGTTACTTTTCAATATGTATATGTTTTTAATAAAAGTAATAGCAACAAAAATACATAATTACTTTTAGTTGTCTTTTAAGACTGCCCAATGGAAAAAATTAGTTCTCAGAGTCCTAGAGACAACCATCTCTCTCTTATAAATCCCCTTTTTCTAATCTGATGAGGTAGTTTAGCAGCTTTAAAATTCTAAACCTTAAGGAATTCCTACCTGTTCTTCCTGACAGCAAGTAACAATGTAAGAAATGGTAAACAGTAAATGGGAGGGCTGGTAAAGACGTTCAATAATTACTATTTATTAATCATCTAGCAACAATCCAGCCTTGAATCCAAGACTGCAGGGTGAACAGTAAATGTATAACCACCTCCCAGAAGCTATCTATACAATAACTCCTGAGTACCTATTTCAATTAAACTTTCATTTTAAAAAAAATGGTTGAGATTGTATGACAAACATCAGGACTTGAAACTAATGCTGTGGCCCATGATGGGGATTGTAACTGACCAGATTAATAAACAATGAAATGTTGGCTTACATGTAGTGTTCTGACAGAACTGTCCACAAATGTTCCTTCTGGAGGAGAAAGTACAATTATTACTGTGCCCTCCATTAACATAAAAAAACATAGCACATTGTATTTGTGTGAAAGCCTAAGGCATCCCTTATCTCAAACAGGAACAAAACAGCACTTTCTTAAAAAACCCCAAACTACAATACATCATCTGATACTATTTTGTGGTTATTTACACGGTTATTAAGAAAACCCAACCTTTTAGATCAACGCAGCATTCAATAAACCGTGTTCTGCTAAGAAGCATTCACTCATATGTATATTAAATGGGCATTTTTGGGCTTCTGCTTGTGTATTGGTGAAAAGTGACACCTCCTATGACAGTAACTATAAGGGTCCAGCGTCAGCGTGTGCCAACTAGTTCTTATATTATCGAATTACACACACATATGTCATTAAATGAACATTATTAAGATTGCAAAGTCAAGCACTCAATGGTTAGGAAATCTCCTTGTGTGTATGCATTATGATGCTCTGATCATATGCTATTTTTCAACAGGACCCCTGCTGCATTCAATACACAGGATGGAGCTGCTGTAAGGCTGAATCAGGGTTGTGTAGTGATGGAAGATGTCGTCCACTGGCAAAACAACATAGTTTTCCCTAGCCTTGTTCTTGGAAACAGCTGAACCTTTTTTGCTGAAGTATTGCAAAGAAGTCAGCCTGTGGCAGACACATGGGATGAAGAATTTCAGCCCAAACAGTTAAAATTTGACAAAGTTATAAGCCACTGAAAACAGGATCTTATACTGGCAACTGTCAGCAGCCGTAATAAAGCCTTGATGAGGGGGCAGGGCTAACTCAGGAAGGCCTGAGGTTTAAAGAGCCAGCTCCTAAGTGCAAGCAGGAGCAGCAAACAGGGGAGTTGGGCGAGGGAGTTCTCCAGGTGAAGGAGGAAGGACTAAGTGATCCTTAGGGTGAGTTTGTTTATTGCGTGCTTACTTGCTTGCTGATTCTAGGAGCAGCAAACAGGAGTTTTGCAAGGGAGTTTAGAGAGGGCATGTGAGAGGCAGATATACCTAAAAACATACTCTAAACATAGGCCAACAACACTCCTCCCAACACACAAAAAGCCACACTGTAAGAATAAAATTAATGCAAGCAGCAGAGTGGGGGCTATCCAGTTAATTGCACTGAATGCAGTATGTATGCTATCTGCCTTGTGGGCAGGTGTTGTACGTGTGCATTCAGTGCAAGCAACTCATGGCCCTCAGAGAGACAGTGGTACCTCCTGAGGCCAGAGTGGCTGAACTGGAGGAGCTAAGGGAGAGAGAGAGAGAGAGAGAGGTACATAGATAAGACACAGTAGAATGGTCCCACCCTCAATCTGATAGCCTCTGTGCTGTTAAGGAGGATGAAAGTCTTGGAGAGGGAAAGCATCAAAATAGAGGAGAGGGAAACAATCACGTAGTTGGGATCCTCCTTCCAGATGATGTCATGGTATCCTCTTACCATGACTCTACCCCGCTGGGGGATGGAGCCCCAGTTACTAGGGAGAGCCAAGAAATATTAATGGGTATTCAATTATTACAATAGAGATAGCTGGGTTTGTGATGAGCAGGAGAATCACATGGTGAATTGCCTGCTGGGTGCAAAAGCTGCAGATCGCACACTAAACAGACTTATGTGCAGTGCTGGGGAGGAGCTGGAAGTCATGGTACATGTAGGTAGCAATGACATACAGAAAGGTAGGAAAGAGGCCCTGGAAGCCAAATTTAGGCTGCTTGAAGGCCAGGACCTCCATGGTAGCATTCTCTGAAATGCTTCCAGTTCCACATGTGGGGCCAGAAAGACAGGCAGAATTTAAAGCATGGATGAGACAATGGTGTAGGGAAGAGGGGCTTAGGTTTATTAGGAACTGGAGAACCTTTTGCGAAAGGAGGCAGCTATAGAGGAAGGATGGGCTCCACCTAAACCAAAATGGAATCAGACTGCTGCCATGTAAATAAAAAATCCTCTACAATATTTTTAGTAAGTAAGATCTGAGAGAAAGCCAACAAGTGTGGAGGAGCACACGGTTCAGGTGGAGACATTTGTTAGGGATTAATTTATTAAAGGGGGAACTCTATATCCTAAGTAAAGAGGATAGGAAACAAGTTGGTAAAGTACGGGTAGCGAGAAACAGTCAAATGTCAAAGTGTCTCATTTAAATATAGCACATGAAGGCACATGAGTATTGAGGAAACGTACAAATGCTTATTTACAAATGCTTGAAGTCTAAATACTAAGATTAGTGAATTAGAGTGCCAGGCATTAAATGAGGATAATGATATAACAGGCACCATGGAAACTTGATGGAATGAGGATAATCAACAGAACATGGTAATATCAGTGTACAAAATACATAGGAAAGACAGAGTAGTTTGCACATGTGGGGGAGTGGCACTATATGTGAAAACAAGCATAATGTCTTAATGAAATAAACTGTACCATAAAATCTTTATGGATAGAAATTCCATGCTTGCACAATCAGAGTATAGCAGTTGGAATATACTATTAACCACCTGACCAGGATGTTGATGGTGATTGTGAAATACTCAAGGAGATTACCGAGGGTGTCAACAAGCATGTGGACAAGGGTGATCTGGTGAACATAGTGTACTTGAACTTTCAGAAAGCCTTTGACAAAGTCCCTCGCTAAAGGCTCTTAAGCAAAGTAGGAAGTCATGGTATAAGAGGGAAGGTCCTCTCCTGGATGAGTAATTGGTTAAAAGATAGGAAACAACGGGTAGGAATAAATGGCCAGTTTTCACTATGGGGAGAGGTAAAGAGCAGATCCTCCAAAGAACTGTATTGAGACCTGTGCTGTTCAACATATCATAAGTGATGTGGAAAAGCGAAGTGACAAAATTTGCAGATACAAAATTACTCAAGATCGTTAAGTCCAAAGCTGACTGCAAAGAGTTACAAAGGGATCTCACTTGACTGGGTGGCAAAATGGCGGATGAAATTCCATGTGGATAAATGCAAAGTAATGCATATTGGAAAAAATAATCCCAACTATACATACATACATATGATGGGGTCAAATTTAGCTGTTACCTCTCAGGAAAGATCTTGGAGTCATTGTGGATAGTTCTTTGAAAACATCTGTTCAAAGGGCAGCTCAGTAAAAAAAGCTAACAGAATGTAAGGCACCATTAGGAAAGAAATAGATAAGACAGAAAATCATAGAATACCAGGGTTGGAAGGGACCTCAGAAGGTCATCTAGCCCAACCCCCTGCTCAAAGCAGGACCAATCCCCAGACAGATTTTTGCCCCAGATCCCTAAATGGTCCCCTCAAGGATTGAACTCACAACCCTGGGTCTAGCAGGCCAATGCTCAAAACCACTGAGCTATCCCTCCCCCTCTATATAAATTCACAGTGCACCCAGACCTTGAATACTGCATGCAGTTCTGGTCACTCCATCTCAAAAAAATATATATTATAATTGAAAAAGATACAGAGCAGGGCAAGGAAAATGGATATGGAAAAGCTTCTGTATCAGGAAAGATTAAGAAGACTGGGAATGTTCACCTTACAAAAGAGACGACTAAGGGGGAATATGACAGCGGTCTCTAAAATCATAAATGGTATGGAAAAAGTGAATAAGGAAGTGTTATTTACTCCTTCATGTAACACAAGAACTAGGGGTCCCCAAATGAAATTAATAGGCAGCAGGTTTAAAACAAGCAAAAGGAAGTACTTCTTCACACAATGCACAGTCAACCTGTGGAACTCATTGCCAGGGAATGTTGTGAAGGCCAAAACTATAACAGAGTTCAAAGAAGAACTAGGTAAATTCATGGAGAATAGATCCATCAATGGCTGTTAGCCAAGATAGTCAGGGATGCATAGCCCTGTTCTGTTAACTCCCTCTCAAGCACCTGGCATTGGCCACTTTCAGATGCAGGATACTGGTCTAGATGGACCATTGGTCTGACCCCGTATGGCTGTTCTTATTTTCTTATATGTTCTTATGCTAAATGTATGCACAAACAGTTGTGTGAATAAATTAGTCTACACGCCTCTATCTAAATATTATAGTTGATTGTGAAATAATATTAGTTCCAAAAAAGCTCACTTATTCAGATATTATATTTTAATATATATTAAAATGGTTGAGCAAAGTCATTACTGTTGGCAAGTAGAATCAGTTTTGAATTTTCACTTGTCCAAGGGAGATAGACACCCAAATCCCACTGAAATTCAATAGAAGCTGGATGCCATGCCCCTCTTTTGCTCCTTTGAAAATCCCAGCCTTTATTACTAAATTTCATGGACAGTGGGAATGCAGCGTTTGCACTGCAGTACTTAAATACAATTAAACCCTCAAACCAAACACCTATTTTCCTAAAGGGCACTGTGGTTATCTTTTTAACATACTAACTACTATAATATACCACTGTATGCCCTCAACCTTGTATTACTAGAAGGCCAAGAGACACACCATTCTTCTTTGACTCAACTCTGGTTAGCAAAAGCTCAGTTATGATCCTGGGGTATCACAATGCGGCTTGTAAGTAAGAGGAGGAGGCAGGACAGGCAAGGGTGCTGAGAAGGGAGGGAATTGATCCTATGTGAGAAATGCAGCTTCACACCTACAAGAACATAAAAACGGCCATATTGGGTCAGAGCAAAGGTCCATCTAGCCCAGTATCCTGTTTTCCAACAGTGGCCAATACCAGGTGCCCCAGAGGAAATGAACAGAACAGGTAATCATCAAGTGATCCATCCCGTCGCCCATTCCCAACTTCTGGCAAAGAGGCTAGGGACACCATCCCTGCCCTCAAAGCTTAGAAGGGGTAAATATGTATGGACTTTATGAAAGTCCCAATATCAATAACGCTGTGAACAACCTTAACAGCTTCCTTATGCATTTTGGAAACACCTTAGATGTTTTCATAGAAACCAAACTGCAGTGTTATAGCAAATGCGATTCTCTGTTAAGGAGATAAATGTCAGCACTTCTTCACCTGCCTCTCTTCCTCCTCGGGATACCACCAGAACTAGTGACAGAAGAGACAAGCAATTTTGGTAGCACAGAATGCTCTGGTAGCGTCACTGGGAGCAGCAACTTACAGTGTCTGCATTAAAACATCAGCATTTACCAACAGTTACATCATCTTATTTCCTTATCAAATTACAGGAAACATTGCCGTTTCATAACAATAAATGCTGCCTTTTTAATAGTAACCACTGTGCTAGTGGAGATAATAGCTGGCAGAGGACTGACAGGAGTAGCAGTGACTAGACTGCTACCCTATTTTTTTTATTTTTATATATATATACATCTCTCTCTCTCTCTCTCTCTATAATAAAAAAATATATGTGAAGTAAAGCAGATCACATGGCAAGGAAGGTAGGTGTGAGATAAACAATGTATTTCTTTTTCTATCGCATCTTTCATGCATGTAGTATCCCTAAATGGTTCCCAGACTGTTGATGTGTCTAGAAATCAAAATAATGAGACTGCATCCTATATTACTACCTATGAAATTGAATCAGTAAATCTGACCACTACATAGCTAGGCACGCAGCGCATGTAGATTAAAGAGAACCATGTTACATGCAAATAAATAATAATAATGCAAAGGAGGTTTGGAAAAGTTCATAAAGAGATGAAAAAGAAAATGCAGATATAAAAGGTTTGATTATGATACTAAAATAAATGTGTACAGCATAAAAATAATAAAACACTTAGAAATGAAATGCCATTCATCCTGTTAGAGCAGAATGACTTTTTGGTTGTAATTATAGCAATTTACTTCAATTTATACTACACATTAGATAACGTATTCAGAATATTAGAAAGTGTTATAGGATTTTCAACATTTAAAATGAATAATCCTTCTTAATAGCGGATCAATGTCATTTCCAGTTGACTACTACTAATTCTCTCTTTGAAACAACCTAAAAACATTAATGATGATAGATGTTCCTTGGAGCATACTTTAAAAAAAAAAAAAAAAGAGAGAGCTGCAGCTGTACGCAAGTAACTTTTTCTGTTCCATTCTTATCTGCTAGAGAACTGCACTACTGAAGACACAGTTACAGAAATGTGTCTGCAATACAACAGCATGTCAGGGAAGATGCACTTATTCCTGTGATAAAACAAACTACATTACTAAAACAACAGTGAGCACAAGAAGAATTTGTGAACCAACTACTGGTAACCTTGCCAAATAAATTGTAAACAGTCCCTATTGTAATCTGAAGGTATTTAAAGTGTGTGAATGTGGACCCTTGAAATTAAGTAATGGATATTCTATTTCCTTCCCCCCCTCAATCCCTACCCCCACCGACACAAGGAGGTGCCCACAAAACTCTATGGGGAAAAAATTAAGTTTGAATGAAATATAAAAAAGATTGTAAAAACCAAAGAAAATATTTATAATGTTATGTATTCAAGATGGCAGTTGCCATACGGCTCAAGCTCTCATATGGACTGAATATCAGCATAACCTACTGGGGAAAATTCAATCCTGTTGTAAACTGGTACAACTCCACTGATTACAAGAGATCTGCACACACATTAGGGCTTAATTTGACTCACTGAATTCCAAACAGAAGCCTCAGAAGGTAACAAGTGGCAGCATATATAAAGTAAAGGAACATTTTTAAAGGAAATAATAAAAATACCTTATGTAGACTGGAGTTTAAGCTTGTAGGGAAAAGCTACTGTCCCTAGGGTCAAGAAAGTGACCACTAGTAGGGAATAATGACCTGAGCTTGTGTCTTTACTCTCACCCACCAGGTATACATTTTTAACGTCACTTCCAGTCTATATATTATATCTTTACTTCCATTTTGATATTTTTATTATTTTTATTTTCCTATCATTTTCTTGAATCAGATTATAGAAAATGTTGCTTGAATATTTTAGAAATATATTTCATTTCCATAATTTTAATATTCCTTGCTCAGTTTTAGCTTTGGTGACATTCATATATTATCTTTTCAATCAAAAAATATATAGTTCTGTATATACTGACCACATTTTTCATTATTTTAAATCTTCATCACCATTTTAAATTGCAGCAAGAGAGATTTAGGTTAGATATTAGGAAAAAACTTCCTAATGTAAGCGTTGTTAAGGACTGGAACAAATTACCTAGAGAGGTTGCAGAATCTCCATCATACAAAGTTTTTAAGAACAGGTTAGACAAACACCTATCAGGGACGGTCTAGATAATACTTGGTCCTGCCTCACTGAAGGGGATAGAACTGGATGACCTATCAAGGTCCCTTCCATCCTACATTTCTATGATTTTCAGAATTAACCTATATATCTTGCCATTTGTATGGTGTTTGTTATGTTCACTGATGCAGCAAGTATATTCCTTGCTTACAGTTCTCAATTGTAGGAAAAATGTTATTTTGTATACGTATGCAGCCTTGCACAGGTAAACTTTAAATTTACAGTCATCTTTTACATTCATCTTTATTAAAGCACTGATTTATATTTTATTAGCATTTGAACATTTAAAGGAAAATTATGGCTGAAGATGAGGCAATGCCATGTTACGTAGCATAAGAATTCCTATACTACTCCAGATTTTCATCAAGCCGCTGATGTGAACTCATCTTTTTATACCGAGACTAGCCAGAAAGTCATTTTATATAAAATGCTTGTGATTAAATATGTACAATAGTAAAAAGATTGCAGGAGCATTTGTCCCATAAAAGGATACATTTCATCTGTGTCTTTTCAGCAACCATACTGAGAGCGAGTATGCCAGTTAGTTCATTCGTTCTCGGTACTTTGTATTCTGATATGCTTTATTTTTAGATAGAAAGGTTTGGGACCATTACCACAAAAACAAAAAAATCTGCTAGTCAGTATAGTACTGATATTATTACTTAATCTGTTTTTTCTGGTCTCTCCAATTACCCTTCAACAATAAAAATAACAAATGCATTAATTTGTTTTACTACTGACGAAGAATTCCTTATTTTCTAATGTCTAACAATGACGTCTGTTGAAGTGGGCATTCGCCCACGAAAGCTTAGGCTCCAATACTTCGGTTAGTCTTTAAGGTGCCACAGGACCCTCTGTTGTCTGTTAGGTACTACCTCCTCATTACTTAATGTCTAAATCCTGAGTGATGAAGTTTTAAGGGGTGCAGTAGGGGAGGGAGAATGTGTTCTGTTTTTGTTTTTCTTTTTTACTTCCTAATCCATTAACTCCTCATAAGGATCTGTCTCAATGTGTTCAGTATGTTTGCCAAAAAGTTCTTCATCCTCATAACATAAGAGGTAATCATACAGGTCTTGTTTGAAGATTATGTGATCCTGGACAAATTGTCCTTCCACCCGATTCTTTATGCAGTTCATTTCTTGATAAAGTACAATCTTCTCTAAAATCCAGTCTAGACTGTCTAATATTGGGAGTCTCAAATCCTTCAATAGGGTGGTCCACAACTTAGGCCTTGTCTACACTTGCAGTGGTGTATAGGATACATGTAGCTACACGTGGCAATAAAAGCCTCTGGCAGATGGGAAATGTTCCAGCAATCGAAAACTGCTGGAACCTTTCCCTGCTGTCTACCCCTGCCAGAATCTTTCTCCATTGCTGAAGCCTTTCACTGCGGTGGGGAAAGGCTCCGGCAGCAGTGAGGCAGTGGGACACTATACTGCTAAAAACAACAGTGTGGGTGTGAGAGGCTTTGCTTTGTTGTGTAGAGAGCCATGTATGGTATAGACCAACCTAAGCTTCTAGCATTTCTATATTCTACTTGCCTAAGCAGTACCTCACTGTCTACATTACTACTTATGCCTGTGCTAGTTGGGCATGCAGTGTCTGTACTCTAAACAACACCATAAGTGTAGTCCTACCCTACATGGAGAACTTGTCTCATGCACATTTCCTCCCGCATTTGCACTTTCTCCTCCCTTTCCAGGGCCACCTGCCCTTCAAATAGTTATCATAACACATCCCTGTGGCAATTTGCTTAATTTTAGGAAAACATTTACTGCTTTTTGAAGCTATCTTTTAGTGTGATTTAGCAGCCAGAGACAAGGAGAGCCAGCACCATGTGACCAGCCAGCTCTACTCAAGATCACCAGCAAATTCCCTGCAGAGCAGTTTGAGAAAAGCCACTCTAGTACATTCAGAAATTACCTATTCACAGTAATAATATTTATCTTTCTTTCTGGGTAAAATCTACAGAGAAAACTTTTGTGAGCTCCCTACAGCCTGAATGAGAGTAAGATCATTAAGGATAGTACAAACCAGATCATTTAGAGATATTCTTATTCAGGCTTAATTAAAGCAACATCTACAACCAATCTGTCCATCAGAGTGCAGGGAAATAACTGCAAGTACAGAAAATCAGGACAATGAATTTTCAGATCTTCCACACACTCCTATAACTTGTGTTTAGGGCCCTACCAAATTCACGGTCCACTTTGATCAATTTCGTGGTCACAGGATTTTTAAAATCTTAAATTTCACGATGTCAGCTATTTAAATATGAAATTTCAGTGTTGTAATTGTAGTCCTGCAGTCCTGTAACTGTAGCAGCGCAGAAGTAAGGATGGCATAGTATGGTATTGCCACCTTTACTTCTGCGCTGCTGTCTGCAGAACTGGGCCTTGAGTCAGTAGCCGCCACTGTCCAGCCGCCCAGCTCTGAAGGCAGCAGCGCAGAAGTAAGGGTGGCATGGTATGGTATTGCCACCCTTAGTTCTGTGCTGCTGCTGGCCACCCAGCAGTCGCCACTCTCCAGTCACCCAGCTCTGAAGGCAGTGCAGAAGTAAGGGTGGCAATACCATGACCCCCCCTTAAAATAACCTTGCAATCCTCCCTGCAACTCCCTTTTGGGTTAGGATGCCCAATTTGAGAAAGGTTGGTCTCCTTGGTGAAGTCTGTATAGTATAGGGTAAAAGCACACAAAAGACCAGATTTCAGGGTCTGTGACGCCTTTTTCATGGCTGGGAATTTGGTAGGGCCCTACTTATGTTACAGCACTTCTGATCACCAAAACCAAAGTCACAACTTGAACCCATATTCAAAAGTTATTTCACTTCTCTGCTAGTCTCCAATCCCTGCCCATTCTAATCTAAGTGGCAGAATTTTTTTTTAATTGCAATCATCAGAGATGAAAATTCATCTTATTTTGGTGTCACAATTTATATGCTGGCATGTTGTGACACAGATAGATACAGTTTTTCTAGTCAGTCAGGATCTGATGATAAGGTGTTGGAAGTAATCGAAAAGGTCCAGCTACTCTGATCCCCCATTTCACATCTTCTCTTCTACTCCATACAGTGAACTGTCAAGCCAAGACACTATAGTTCAGGGTGCACCTAGAAGAGTAGGACCAGCAGATGGGAAGATAACAGACACACCAATTAGCAGAGCTTGTATGATTAGTGAGCAAAGACTGACCATAGTACACCTCTACCTCGATATAACGCTGTCCTCGGGAGCCAAAAAATCTTACCGCGTTATAGGTGAAATCGCGTTATATCGAACTTGCTTTCATCCACCGGAGTGTGCAGCCCCGCCCCCCCGGAGCGCTGCTTTATCGCGTTATATCCGAATTCGTGTTATATCAGGTCGCGTTATATCAAGGTAGAGGTGTATCTCAGAAACCGAGAGAGGGGAGGAGAGAGACAGGAAAGGAGAAAAGCAAAGTAGGAAGAATTCAGAAAATGTGAAAAGGATGGGGGGAGGGAGGGCAGAAACAAGGAAGAACACAGGAAAGGTAGAGACAAGAACAGAAATCCATCCTGCCAAAACAGAACCTCTTACAAATCAAAGACAGAAAAGCACTGGCTTAAGAAAAACCATTTCAAGCATCAGGAAGTAGCATAGAGCTGTATTAAAAGCTCAAGTAACCTGACTTAAGTATAGAATAATTTACAATATAAGATGAAAGGCTAGAAGAAAAGTCTCACATTACTATGCCACCAAGCTGTTTATAGATTGCATTCCCCCCCCCCCCAATATAAATCAGGGTGAATCCTCAGTCACTGAGTGCCTAAACCTCCCTGAACTTCAATGGGAAATTGGGTTGCACAGCAACAATGAAAAATCAGGCCACCTCTACCTAGATGCCTAAATATAGAATTAGTATGTTAACTTTAGGTACCCAGGTTGGAAAATTTTGTCCTAGCTCTTTCTGCTGTGGGGACTGCCTTCAAAATGTAACAGTACACCAGTTACGTGCATTGAAAATCTTTTGATGTAATTTTTTCCCTAAAAATCCCTGGTTACTCACAGTCCTTTCTATCCCACCCAGCAATGACCTTTAAGGCCCAGGAAACCTGTCTCTCTCTCTCTCTCTCTCTCTCTCTCTCTCTCTCTCCTACAACCCCTAACTTTTTTGTGGGGTGGGAAGGGAAACTCTGACCAATTTGCAGCTGAAGGGGAGAAGTGTTATGGCTTCTGTGAGTGTGCTCCCACTGCTGACTGACTGCTTGCAAGCAAGCAAGCTTCTCCTGTGAATATGAGCACAGTCTCTGGGCTTAAAAGGCCAACTCAATTGAGGCTCTGGCTGAAGGAGGAGTTAAAGTGACAAAACTAAGGTTTCAGAGGGTAGCCGTGTTCGTCTGTATCAGCAAAAACAACGAGGAGTCCTAGATGCCACAAGGATTCCTCATTGTTAAAACTAAGGTTGGAAGCTACCTATTTCCTCCCCACTAAAACTGTATTGGTGAAGTTCTTGATGTGATCTGAATAATAATAATAATGGTAATATTTCGCAGAGTATACAGTATCTTCATAGCACAGTAAAAACAATAAATATTGACATACAATCTATTCCTGGCTGGCTGTCTAGGTAGTATGGACGGAACAGAATTAAAAGAATGCAAAATAAAGAGACTGACGATAAAAACTTATCCAAAATAGAAGCCAGAACACATGAACATAAGCCCCATAACGATTTCTTGGAAAGCAAAAAAAAAAAAAGGCAATTATATCAATTGTCATTTTAAAGCCATGCAAGATACTAATAAGAAAGTGATTCTCGCTCTTGTGAGTAACTTTCAGTTAACAGAGCCAAGAGAGTAGCCGTGTTAGTCTGTATCTACCAAAACAACAAGGAACCCACGAAACCCACGAAAGCTTATGCCCAAATAAATCTGTTAGTCTTTAAAGAGCCAAGAGAATGATTTTTTTCCTAAAAAATCTAAGTATTGAGAGATTAGAGGATGGAGAGAGAGAGAGGAAATGCAGGGATGGTTGTGTAAATCACTCCCCTGTTTCACGTTGAGTCCTGCTGAGGGAAATCAATTAATCAGCCAAAAGCACAAAAAGAGCAATGCTGCAAGGGAACAGCTGACAACAACTCCAAAAGACGTTCTCAAAAATAAGACACAAGCTTTTAGCCAGCATGCTACTTAGATAATATAACTGAAACCTCCCCAAAAAATAATCCACAACTAAGAGCACTGAAGTTTAGTCTGAGAACTTGATGCTTTATGACATTATAAATGGTGGACATGGAAAAGAATCATTGGGTCATCTACTGCGTCTTTCTGCCTGTCAGTGAAGGATTTCCTATGGTAAATTTCCTTGTAATTTGTCCTGCCTGCTTCAAGGATTTGTGAAGTTTTAGGATTTGTGAAGTGTATTAAGGGCCCAAAAGCAAGCTATTCCGCTGGTTAGGAAAGATAGAAAATGTGGCAAAAGACCACCTTGGCTTAACCACGAGATCTTGCATGATCTAAAAAATAAAAAGGAGTCATATAAAAAATGGAAACTAGGACAGATTACAAAGGATGAATATAGGCAAACAACACAGGAATGCAGGGGCAAGATTAGAAAGGCAAAGGCACAAAATGAGCTCAAACTAGCTACGGGAATAAAGGGAAACAAGAAGACTTTTTATCAATACATTAGAAGCAAGAGGAAGACCAAAGACAGGGTAGTCCCACTGCTCAGTGAAGAGGGAGAAACAGTAACAGGAAACTTGGAAATGGCAGAGATGCTTAATGACTTCTTTGTTTCGGTCTTCACCAAGAAGTCTAAAGGAATGCCTAACATAGTGAATGCTAATGGGAAGGGGGTAGGTTTAGCAGATAAAATGAAAAAAGAACAAGTTAAAAATCACTTAGAAAAGTTAGATGCCTGCAAGTCACCAGGGCCTGATGAAATGCATCCTAGAATACTCAAGGAGCTAATAGAGGAGGTATCTGAGCCTCTAGCTATTATCTTTGGAAAATCATGGGAGACGGGAGAGATTCCAGAAGACTGGAAAAGGGCAAATATAGTGTCCTATAAAAAGGAAAATAAAAACAACCCAGGAAACTACAGACCAGTTAGTTTAACTTCTGTGCCAGGGAAGATAATGGAGCAAGTAATTAAGGAAATCATCTGCAAACACTTGGAAGGTGGTAAGGTGATAGGGAATAGCCAGCATGGATTTGTAAAGAACAAATCGTGCCAAACCAATCTGATAGCTTTCTTTGATAGGATAACGAGTCTTGTGGATAAGGGAGAAGCTGTGGATGTGGTATACCTAGGCCTGGTCTACACTAGGAGTTTATGTCGAATTTAGCACCGTTACATCGAATTAACTCTGCACCCGTCCACACCACGAAGCTATTTAGTTTGACATAGACTCTTAAATTCGACTTCTGTACTCCTCCCCAACGAGGGGAGTAGCGCTAAATTCAACATGGCCATTTCGAATTAGGCTAGGTGTGGATGGAAATCGACGGTAATAGCTCCGGGAGCTATCCCACAGTGCACCACTCTGTTGATGCTCTGGACAGCAGTCCGAGCTCGGATGCTCTGACCAGCCACACAGGAAAAGCCCCGGGAAAATTTGAATTCCTTTTCCTGTCTGGGCAGTTTGAATCTAATTTCCTGTTTGGACATCGTGGCGAGCTCAGCAGCACTGGCAACGATGCAGAGCTCTCCAGCAGAGATGGCCGTGCAATCTCAGAATAGAAAGAGGGCCCCAGCATGGACTGATCGGGAAGTCTTGGATCTGATCGCTGTGTGGGGTGATGAGTCCGTGCTTTCCGAGCTGCGATCGAAAAGACGGAATGCAAAGATCTACGAGAAGATCTCTAAAGCCATGGCAGAGAGAGGATACAGCCGGGATGCAACGCAGTGCCGCGTGAAAATCAAGGAGCTGAGACAAGGCTACCAGAAGACCAAAGAGGCAAACGGATGCTCCGGATCCCAGCCCCAGACATCCCGTTTCTACGAGGCACTGCATTCCATCCTAGGTGCGGCCGCCACCACTACCCCACCACTGACCGTGGACTCTGAGGATGGGATATTGTCGACGGCCGCTTCCTTGGACATGTTAGCGGACGGGGAAGATGAGGAAGGAGATGAGGAGGACGAGGCAGTCGACAGCGCTTACAACGCTGATTTCCCCGACAGCCAGGATCTCTTCATCACCCTTACAGAGATCCCCTACCAACCGTCCCCAGCCGTTAACCCGGACACAGAATCAGGGGAAGGATCAGCCAGTAAGTGTTTTAAACATGTAAACATTTATTTTTAACAGAACAGGAATATTAACAATATTAACAATGAGTTGTGCATGATTACTTTGCCCTAGGCGCTTAATGTTTCAGTCCTTGGCAGTGCAACTACTGAAAAAAAAATCTAACAATGTCCGGTTTAGCATGATTGTTCTGCCCTAGCCGCTCTACTGTTTAGTCCCTGCCAGTGCAGCTACAGTAAAATCCGGTCTATATGTCCGGGGATAGAGCTGAAATCCTCCATGGACATTTCCACGAAGCTCTCCTGGAGGTAATTGGAAAGCCTTTGCATCAGGTTCCTGGGGAGAGCGGCCTTATTGGGTCCTCCGTAGTAGGAAACGTTTCCGCACCAAGAGACAAGCAAGTACTCCGGGATCATTGCCTTGCAGAGCATGGCGGCATACGGCCCTGGTCTTTGCAGGCTTTCCCGAAGCATCCTTTCTTTCTCCGTCTCTGAAATCCTCATCAGAGTGATGTCGCTCATGGTGACCTGCTTTGAATTAGGTAGGGGAATGTTAGTATTGGGACTGCTTGCCTGTTCCTTTACAGAACTGTAACTGGCGGTTTACAGCCACGTGGTGGAGGCGGGAGAGGGGCAGCATACAGGGATCTTTCCCTGGGACAGCCGCGAGGGGGTGGGACAGGGGCAGAGTTCATGCTTGCCAGATTGCTGGCAGCAGGGACTGGCATTGCTTTCAACGTGAAAGGAGGCCAGTGCTATTATTAAAGTTTTAAGCAGCCACAAGTCTACGGCTTACCATGTCGGCCTGCTACACAAATTCCGCTGTCCTGCCCCGCTTCTCTGATCTGCACTGCAAGACCCCAGGCACTGAATGTGAAGGCCGAAAATTCGACCTTCTCCTGAGTGCGCATGTGATAGGTGCTGTGCATGGTCTTGTTCACAGAGAAAGACTATGTTCTTTGTTCACAACTAAATTTATCTTTCTGAGGAATTCACTCCCTTTTTCCCATCCCACAGCTGCGACTGTCTCCCGACCTAGCCTGGCATCACACTCCCAGAGGCTAGCGCAGATGAGGCGTGGGAAGAAGAGGACACGGGAGGACATGTTCTCGGAACTTATGGGCTGCTCCCGAGCCCAGGCAGTCCAGCAGACCCAGTGGAGGGAAAACTTGTCCCAAATGCACCGATCACACATGGAACGGGAGGAGAGGTGGCGGCAGGAAGACCAGCAGGCGACTCAAACGCTGCTTGGACTAATGAGGGAGCAAAAGGACATGCTCCGGCGCCTTGTGGATGTTCTGCAGGACCGGAGGCAGGAGGACAGAGTCCCGCTGCAGTCTCTCTCTAACCGCCCTCCCCCGCCACCAAGTCCCATACCCCCCTCACCCAAAGTCCCAAGAAGGAGGGGCGGCAGAGTCCGTGAAAACTCTCACTCCACCCCTGCAGACTGCTGTAGTACCAGAAGGCTGTCATTCCCCAAAATTTGATAAGTCCTTTCCTTCCCGCCTCACCCAAGCCCCCGTCCAAGTTTCATCCCCCAGTTTCATGTGTAGTTGCTAATAAAAAAGACGTTTCTGTTAATTACTGTTTCCATCATGTTCTTTTACAGGAGAGTCTGTCTGAAGGGGAGGAAGGGGGTTGGTAATTGGACAGGACAGTCACCTTTACCAGGGTACAGAGGCGGGGGCAGGTTCAGCAGCAGGGCACACACACATTGCAGTCAATAGTTACCCTGGTCAGTCTGGGAGGTGGTTTTCATGTTATGTGTGTGTGGGGGGGAGGGCTATGTGACTTTGTGGCGGGGGAGGGCGGTTAGAGATCTTATGCAGCGGTCCTTATCCTGGATCACAGAGCCACGCAGCAGGGGATCTGTAACCATCCTCCCCCTGCCACAAAGTCACATAGCCCCCACACACAGAGTCCCGAACAGGAGGGGTGGCAGGCTCCGTTGAAACAACCAGTCCACCACTGCGGAGCCTGTCATTCCTGGAGTTTAGAAGCGTCCTTTGCATCACTACACTACACCCGCTCCCCAGCACAGTCTGCGTCCCAGGTTCAACACTTTACCGAGAAAACAGTAATAAAGAAAACGGTGTTCATTAACAAAATTCAAGTGATTTTATTTTTAAACGTCTGTTGGAAGGGGGGGGAACGGGGTATGTAACTGGAGAGGATAGTGAACATTTACTGGGTAAAGAAACGGGGGCAGGTTCAGCTTCTCTGTAAACAAACTTAATAGTCACAGGTTACCCTGCTCACTCAGGAACCTAGCTTTCAAAGCCTCCCGGATGCACAGCGCGTCCCGCTGGGCTCTTCTAATCGCCCGGCTGTCTGGCTGGGCGTAATCAGCAGCCAGGCTATTTGCCTCAACCTCCCACCCCGCCATAAAGGTCTCCCCCTTGCTCTCACACAGATTGTGGAGCACACAGCAAGCTGCAATAACAATGGGGATATTGGTTTCGCTGAGATCACAGCGAGTCAGTAAGCTTCTCCATCTCCCCTTGAGACGGCCAAAAGCACACTCCACCACCATTCTGCACTTGCTCAGCCGGTAGTTGAAGAGTTCTTTTTCAGTGTCCAGGGCGCCAGTATAGGGCTTCATGAGCCAGGGCATTAGCGGGTAGGCTGGGTCCCCGAGGATGACTATAGGCATCTCCACATCCCCAAGAGTTATTTTGTGGTCCGGGAAGTAAATACCTTCCTGCAGCCGTCTAAACAGACCAGAGTTCCTGAAAACACGAGCGTCATGAACCTTGCCCGGCCATCCGAGGTTGATGTTTGTAAAACGTCCCCGATGGTCCACCAGTGCTTGCAGCACCATTGAAAAGTAGCCCTTTCGGTTAATGTACTGGCTGGCCTGGTGGTCCGGTCCCAGGATAGGGATGTGAGTTCCATCTATAGCCCCACCGCAGTTTGGGAATCCCATCGCGGCGAAGCCATCTATGATGACCTGCGCGTTTCCCAGGGTCACTACCTTTGAGAGCAGTAGCTCAACGATTGCGTTTGCTACTTGCATGACAACAACCCCCACGGTAGATTTGCCCACGCCAAAGTGGTTCGCGACTGACCGGTAGCTGTCCGGCGTTGCAAGCTTCCAGAGGGCTATGGCCACTCGCTTTTGGACACTCAGGGCTGCTCGCATCCGGGTGTCATTGCGCTTCAGGGCAGGGGACAGCAACTCACAAAGTTCGAGGAAAGTCCCCTTCCGCATGCGAAAGTTTCGCAGCCACTGGGATTCATCCCAGACCTGCAGCACTATGCGGTCCCACCAGTCCGTGCTTGTTTCCCGGGCCCAGAATCGCCGTTCCACAACATCCACATGACCCATTGCCACCATGATGTCCTCAGCACGGGGTCCCGTGCTTTGTGACAGGTCTGTGCCACTCTCAGACTTCAGGTCCTCACCGTGCTGCCGTAGCCTCCTCGCCCGATTTCTCAGCATCTGCCTCTGGGAAAGGTGGATGATAAGGTGCGAGGTGTTGACAACGGCCATAACTGCAGCGATGGTCGCAGCGGGCTCCATGCTCGCAGTGCTGTGGCGTCCGCGCTGTCACTGACCAGAAAAGTGCGCGAACTGATTTCCCGCCAGCGCTTTCAGGGAGGGAGGGCGGGAGTGACGGTTGGATGACGACAGTTACCCAAAAGCACCCTCGACACATTTTTTTACCCAGAAGGCATTGGCGGCTCGACCCAGAATTCCAATGGGCAGCGGGGACTGCGGGAACTGTGGGATAGCTGCCCACAGTGCACCGCTTCCAATGTCGACGCTTGCCCCATTAGTGTGGACTCACAAAGTCGAATTACTGTCCTTAGTGTGGACACAGACGTTCGACTTTGTAATATCGATTCCACATATTCGATTTAAGTAAAATCGAACTACTCTCGTAGTGTAGACATACCCCTAGACTTTAGTAAGGCATTTGATACGGTCTCGCATGATATTCTTATCGATAAACTAGGCAAATACAATTTAGATGGGGCTACTATAAGGTGGGTGCATAACTGGCTGGATAACCGTACTCAGAGAGTTGTTATTAATGGTTCCCAATCCTCCTGGAAAGGCATAACAAGTGGGGTTCCGCAGGGGTCTGTTTTGGGACCGGCTCTGTTCAATATCTTCATTAATGACTTAGATATTGGCATAGAAAGTACGCTTATTAAGTTTGCGGATGATACCAAACTGGGAGGGATTGCAACTGCTTTGGAGGACAGAGTCATAAT
>NW_020664561.1:8827070-8842707 GCF_002925995.2 Terrapene triunguis | reverse complement strand
GTCATTCTTCCGCTCTACTCTGCTCTGGTTAGGCCTCAGCTGGAGTACTGTGTCCAGTTCTGGGCACCGCATTTCAAGAAAGATGTGGAGAAATTGGAGAGGGTCCAGAGAAGGGCAACAAGAATGATTAAAGGTCTTGAGAACATGACCTATGAAGGAAGGCTGAAAGAATTGGGTTTGTTTAGTTTGGAAAAGAGAAGACAGAGAGGGGACATGATAGCAGTTTTCAGGTATCTAAAAGGGTGTCATAAGGAGGAGAGAGAAAACTTGTTCACCTTAGCCTCTAAGGATAGAACAAGAAGCAATGGGCTTAAACTGCAGCAAGGGAGGTTTAGGTTGGACATTAGGAAAAAGTTCCTAACTGTCAGGGTGGTTAAACACTGGAATAAATTGTCTAGGGAGGTTGTGGAATCTCCATCTCTGGAGATATTTAAGAGTAGGTTAGATAAATGTCTATCAGGGATGGTCTAGACAGTATTTGGTCCTGCCATGCGGGCAGGGAACTGGACTCGATGACCTCTCAAGGTCCCTTCCAGTCCTAGAATCTATGAATCTATAAATTTACTGGATTAGTACCAAATCCCATCTGCAGCACATCCTGGCTATCCCAGAAGGTCTCTCTGTGTTTGGGAGAGTGGAGAGGAAAGATGCTCCCCACTCCAGCTGTGGAGGTGCTGAAGTAGTCAGCCAGATCCTGTTGTGACAGGAATATGAGGCCAGGAGGATCAACAGTGGAGTGGGGCCAGACGATTCACTCTTAACTGCCCCACGTGTCAGCGAACAGGCACCCCAGCAGTGCTGAACTGGTACCCACACCAAAAAAAAACCCACTCAAAACTAGAGCACGCCCTCTGCCCATTCCGCCCACACATAATCCAGCACCATGATAAAACTTGGTAAGAGACAGACATTAAACATAATAAATTAATGTTATTCATGTATGTACTGAAATATAGTATATATGTCACATAAGATTTAAGTATGGCAATGAAAAACATAACAAGCTGAAATAACCCTGTAAGAAAAGCAGAAGAGTTGCTGATGAGAGATGTTTAGATCTGATATAATACCAGGCAGAATAATACTAGTTTTCTGTAAATACAGAAAATATACATTTATAGACTAATTTTAAACCTCCAAGGTGAAATGGTTAAATTTTTGCCACCAACACAAAGAAGGGAGCATGTGTTCTCCATATACCTTTCTTCCTCGTACTTAGATCAAAGAAAATTTTACAGCCAACATTTTCAAACTTGGTTGAGGATAAAATAACTAATGTTTGGGAAGTGTTAACATTCTCTGGTGATGGTAATAAGTACTTACATAGATCTGCTGCTAGAGGAGTCTCTGAATCTATGTGGAAACAAGATTTGCTCCTTAATACAAAAGTGTTGCATTTCAGATTGCAAGCAATATAGAAAGTCCCCAAAATTATGTCTTGTTCTACTTAATATATAACCATAACAGAATTAAAAAGTTTTTGGATCAACTCCCAAGACACAGAAAGCAGAATAAACCCCAAGGAAAATACTGCTCATGCAAAACAAGGATTTCAGATCATTACCAATCCCAGAGCACTAACAAAAACATCTGCTTTGAATGTAACACATATATTCAGCTTCTGCCTAATAAGTAGTTTGGCTGGGATTAACTGTGTACAGTCTTGAATCATTCTCACACAGATATTGTATAAAGACGTGATGACAAGGCCATGGTTTGGGTTTAGTTTTGTAAACCTCAGGTGGAATTTGGGTTTGCAAGATCAAAACCAGGGCGATTTGCATCTGGGTTCAATGTTATCTAAACCAGAGTTCAGGAGGATAAGGCTAAAAGGCTCCAGTTTTCGCCCATCTCTATTTCCAAGGATCACTTTACATTTTGCAAGCGGTCTATTAATAATACAACTGGTATAAACTTCTTTTTGCCTATTGCACATACCTTTTGCCTATAACCACATACAGTAGTCTAGTCCTACTACAGCTTTTAATTCATTTTCCACAAAAATAAGTAGAACCATTTCTGGTAACCAAAAGGCCATGTTAACTCATCCACTTATGTGACAAAAAAGTTTCGAAATAATATTCAGTATTAAGTAACAACTTAATATTCTCTGAATATTTACAGCCTCTCATACACAAATGAACATGCGCTTTTATATTGATAAATTAGTGTGCTCTTTGTGTCACAGAAATATACCAGCTCTAGAACAATGTCCTGTTAGAAGAGTTATGCTCTTTTCGGTGTGTTACCCATGTACTATATAGTAAACATGTACAGTAACTCCTCAATTAAAGTCGTCCCAGTTAACGCTGTTTTGTTGCTGATCAATTAGAGAACATGCTCGTTTAAAGTTGTGCAATGCTCCCTTATAACGTCGTTTGGCAGTCGCCTGCTTTGTCCACTGCTTGCAGGAAGAGCAGCCCATTGCAGGTAGCTGGTGGGGGCTTGGAACCAGGGTGGACCGGCAGCCCCCCATCAGCTCCCCGCTCCCCGTGCAGCAGCCGCCCAGCAGGCTACCAACTGCCGGCAGTTCAGCTGTCCCTCCCCCCACTGCCACGTGCTGCTCCTGCCCTCTGCCTTGGAGCTGCTCCCCGAGCCTCCTGCTTGCTGTGCGGGGGAGAGGGGAAAGAAGGGGGCTAATGTCAGGGTGTCCCCCTCTCCCCAGCTCCTGCAGCCCGCTTACCCCATCTCCATAGAGCAGGGGGGACACACGACAGGGCTCAGGACAGAGGGAGCTTCCTGGCAGCAGCTGCCTCTCAGCTTGCTGATGAGCTTGACAAGGCAGTGTACTTAAGAGTGGGGTCAGTGTACTTAAAGGGGCAATGCGCATCTCTCTCTCACACACACACACGGGGTGTCTCTCTGTCTGTCATGCTGTCTCCTCTCCCTCCATTCGTGCTGCCTTGTAGAGTGTGACGTTACATTAACAATGAGTTAACCCTTGAGGGCTCAGCCAATTGCTAGTTCATCATTTAGCAGTAAGGCATTCCCTGGAAATATCCCACCCTCTGACTTCACCACCTCAACCAAGCTTCACAATCATCATTGCTGTGTACAGTATTAAATTGTTTGTTTAAAACTTATAGAGTGAGCGCGTGTGTGTGTGTTACTCTCTTGTCTGGCAAAAAAAAAAATCCCTGGAACCTAGCCCCCCCTCCCTATTCCCTATTTACATTAATTCTTATGGGGAAATTGGATTCGCTTAAAGTCGCATTTTTCAGGAACATAACTACAACGTTAAGTGAGGAGTTACTGTATTAAGGACTTTGGTAGTCCAGTAAAGCAACACAATTTTGTTACAAGTCTCATCTCTTCTTTGAGAAGTTCACATTTATAACAAGAAAAAATAATCAAGTTATCCTAAATGTAAAGTCTCAGGTAATTAATCTGCTTGTCATGAAAATGCAAAGTTTTAGATATGATGTGGCAAACTGGAGCTACAGCATATTCTCCATTTTTTCTTTAATGTACTGTGGATTTTAATAGTTTCAATCAAGAATGAAGTAGGGATTAGACATAAGATTTTGTTGAACATGTTATATATCCTCTTCAGCCCAACCATGCAAACACTTAAGCAGATGCATAATTATGCTCATGATAATCCTATACAAATAGTACAGTTATTAAATCTTCTGTACATTCCTCTTAATTATAATGGGACTACTCATAAGTAAGTTATGCATCAGACTAAGTGTTTGAAGGACTGGAGCTTTAGATACACCTCTACCCCGATATAACGCTGTCCTCGGGAGCCAATAAATCTTACCGCGTTATAGGTGAAACCGCGTTATATCGAACTTGCTTTGATCTGCCAGAGTGCGCAGCCCCGCCCCCCGGCCTTACCGCGTTATATCCGAATTCGTGTTATATCGGGTCACGTTATATCGGGGTAGAGGTGTATTACTCTGATTAAAATCTACAACTAAAACCTGGACATGCAAACCCACTAAGCTAAGATTCCTTGCAAATCTAAGACTCCCATTAAAGTTAATGAGAGATTTGATGTGTAAAGAAAGCATCATTTTGTAAGTGATAAATATCTATGTTAAGAAAAGGCCACATTAAAATAATCTAAGTTATTGAAAATGTTGCAGTGTTATATTGACTTTTTAACTGAAATCTCTTGAATTAATACACACATGGTTGTAAAGAAGCAAATTTTTGCTGGTGCATACATCTTCAACACTTGAAAACTGGAAGAAGAAACATCTTGCAGAGAAAAAAAGAGACAATAAACAGAATATTTTAACAGGGAAAACAGTGTCAACGAAGAAAAAGTTGTGGGAGATCAACTCCTTTTTATGTCAAACCATGTATACATTTCTCTAGTTTACTTGATACTTAGTGCTGCAATTCTTCATGTAAGTACAGTATCCACATCTTTTGCAACTGCCCTGTAAAAATACCTTTAGAACTGGATAATGTACATATAGATACAGGAGGTCAGCTTCCCAGTGAAATCTCTCATTTGCTGCTCTTAAATCCATATTGTAGTAGATTAATGCTTACACATGTAACATGAGCAAATGACTACAGTAAAGTAAAGGCTTACCACTGAAATTAGAAGTGCTTTAAGGCACTCTATGCTTATGTTCACTATGCAAGCCTGTGGGTATGTGGTTTCTGCATCCCTACATACAACAATGAATAGTACCTCTATATAAAAATCTGTAATACATACTTGATTCTGATTCACAGGTCAACCATAGCATAAATCAGGAGTAGTTTACTTTCACCTTTCCATATATTTTTAAAATTTTAGGGGGCAGAGTTAAGGTTGGGTGGATGGCATACATCAGGCAGGGTGATCATGAGAGATAAAAGGTGATATGACATGTGTAGTCTAGTGCAAAAAGAACTGGACTGGGAGCCAGGATTATAGTCCCTACTTGGCCACTGACTAGCAATGTGAATTTAGGCAAGATTCGTCTACCCTCTGTTTCCCTTTGTCTTGTCTATTTAGAACGCAAGCTCTTTGGGGCAGGGATTGCATCACACTATGTGCTTGTACAATGAGGCCCTGATCTCAGAGACCTTGAGATACTACAGTAATACCAAATTCCAAGATCCCTTAACTATTCATTTCCAAACTTGGTAAGGTTTTGACTGATTGCAATTGTAGGATTTCTGTAAGAAATGTGTAGTATTGGGTTTTGGAGATATATAGTTTTAAAACCTTTTGTTCAAGATTTCGTTTAGGAATTTCCCTGTTTTTGAATAAGTGCAAAAAAAGTTAATTGAGTTGACATATAATATCCATAGGAAAAGATTTGGCATTTCTCATGTATCCCTCTAAAGCATTACCCTTCCATGCTCTCTCTCTTGCCCCATATACACTCCCCTAGAAAACTAAAAAGCAATTTTCCACAAGGCAAACAAAACCAAAATAAACAAAGTTTTCAAGCCAGGCCAGTGTAGAGAGATTATGAGCCAAAACAGTTAGGAAAATCTTGAAAAAGTGAAGACTAGATAAATTTTCAAGAAATCATGGGCCTGATTTCAAACTTCAACCATTTGTGCAATAGCTACATGAAGAACGTGTGGTTAGAATGAAATTCCAAGCATGGAAAGCTGCAGCCCAAAAGGAATTTTCAGAAAGTTATGAGCATCTGAAAAGAGTTAGTGGAAACCATTTTGCAGCCTTAAATATAGGTGTTCAAAAAAGATGTACGAAGTGGCAAGTTTAAGATCTTTAAAAGGCTCCTGTGGCATGAGACCACAGAAATAAAGAATTGGGGCTAGCAATTTAATTGTTAACAACTACAGTTTAAACAACCTGACGAAGAGCTCAGTGTGGTTCAAAAACTTGTCTCTCTCACCAACAAAAGTTGTTCCAATAAGAGGTATTACCTCACCCACCTTGTCTCTCTAATATCCTGGGACAACATGGCTACAATTACACTGCATACATGTGTATTTCCAGTCATTTCACCCTTAGTATATTTTAATCCACCATTGGGTAAGTCAACAAAAGCATGGCAAGGACATTTTTTCTTTGGGACACTACCACAGATTTCTTCTATTTTTATTTTTTTTAAATAATGCTCCCAGGAAAACAGCCAAACGAAGAGACATTATCGAAGTATACACCTGAAACTTTAAGATTCACTGTGCAAAAGTATATTTTGTCTAATATAGAATATGCTCCTTTTGGTCTCAAAAGAATTCATTTTAGAAAGGAGAATAAAAAATAGTTTTACAAGTTCCCAGGGTGTTGCTGGTATCTGTCTAGTCACTTGCATCCTTCTACAAGAACATGAACAGGATGTTTTAAGTCATGAAATAATTTAAACATGGAAGCTTCACTATTTTAAGCTGTGATTTCTTTTGACATTTTCCCATTCTTTCAACATCTTGAATTCATAAACAAGAGAAAGACGACTCAGGCTAGCCTGAAGGTCCAATGGCACTCTAAACTGCAACACAGGAAACCAGAATTCAGAACAGAACTAGATCTTCATGATTTAACCATTCAGGGACTGGACACCGAGAGGGTCAGACAATCTAGAGAAGGAAGGACTGAATGCATGTCTTTTAAACACTCCATCCTATCAGCAGATAAACTGCAAACCGAAAGAGACTGATATAAAGACAAAGCCCCTTCCCTCCACTACAAATGTCTAGCCACAGCTCTATTGTTGTGAAGGTATACTCTCACACCATACTAAACTCTATTTTCAGTTACACAGACCTCAATACCAACGACATGGAGGATAGGTCCCAGTCTGGGTTGTGGCCTTCTATTTGAATGGAAAGTGCACTGGTTAAGGATTTGAAAGATCCTCTGCTGTTTCTAAAATGTGGTGGCCACTGTGATGATTGAAATATGACCATGTATATCATTGATATTGCCACTGTTAGACAATTGCAACAAAAGTTGTACAAAGTATATCATGTAAGGTGTCATGGAAAAGTTATGATATACTAAAGATGATTATCCTGTTTAAATCCATATATCATCACTGTATCTGAAGTTATGAATATTGGTTATGTATCTATATGTTAAATGTGTTGTTCCTGGGGTAACACCCATAAGGTAATTTACAGCCAGTCTAGCCAGCACATTGTGAATGGACTATTCAAGTTTCATGGCCCATTAAAGGACACTTTGCTCTAACAATGGGCTATAGAAGAAACTCCTCCTGCCCTGTGAGTCTTCCTGTGGACGGCTTAGCCTCCAAATTGCCAATGGCTGCTCCTGTGACTTTACAAGCTGCAGTCTATAACATCACTGCTACCAACCTGATATAAGAACATTAGCCATTATTGAATGTATATGATCTATTGACTATTTTAACTCTCTTCTTCTTTTCTCTTTTAAATAAACCTTTAGATTTCAGTTAGTAAAAGATTGGCAGCAGTGTGATTTTTGGGTAATATCTGAGATATATATTGACCTGGCTACGGGTACTGATCTCTTGAGATCAGAACCATCCTTTGTTTGATTAAATTGGTTTTCAATAACAACTCATCAGAAAGTCTAGCATCTGGATGGTGAAACAAGGACTGGGATGCCTAAAGGAGACGGCATTTTTGACTTCTTGTTAACCAGTGTGGTGAGACAGAAGTTTACTTTTGTTACTGGCTTGGTATATCTAATGATAAAATAACTACCAGTCTGAGGTGAGTCTGCCCTATTTCTCAGCAGTTTGTCCCGAATCTGGCATCCTCAGCTGTAACCCACTAAGGCATGGTGATAGCCACTTGGCCATTTTTAGTCTACATGATCTCTCAACAGCTTTTGTTATGGATGACCAGGATTATTGCTTTGGTGATTAAGGAATTTAGTTGCTGGGATATCTGTAACTTTGGTGGTTCCAATGAGACCTGGGAAAATGAGACGTGATGCAGATGTATATGCCGTTTGGGATGCACACCAGAGCCAGAGAGTTGGGGCGGGGACTTTGGGGAAGAGGTTGGAATGGGGGTGGGGCAGAGGTGGGAAGAGGCAGGGCCTTATTGAAGAGGTGGTGTGGGGGCGGGGGTGGGGTCGAGCACCCATGTGAAAGAGGGGAAGTCGGCGCCTATGCTCACAGGAGGTGGGGGCTCGGAGTCTTTTTAAAAGAGGACTGCCTTCCCAAGTTTGCATCTGATCTGGAGCAGCTGCAATGGCATGGTGGTTTGCAAAAAGTATGCACAGAGGACCAAGCAGCCGCTCTGCAAATGTCCAATATAGGAATATCATTTAGAAATGCCATTGATGTGACTTGAGCTCTTGTGGAATGAGGTCATACCCCTGAGGAGTCATAGCCTGGTCTACTTTGTACTCTGTCATGATACAGGAAGTTATCCACCTGGAGACTGTTTGTGAAGAGACTGCTTGGCCCTTCATTTGAGCTGCATATGAAACAGACAAGGCGAGTTCTCTCCAGATAAAAAGCTAAACATTGCCTGTCATCTAATGTCACACTGCTCCTCTGGGGTTGAATGCAGCTTAGGGAAGAACACTGGCAGAGATATAACTTGATTCAAGCAAAATTGAGAAACCACCTTAGATAAAAACTTAGGGTGCAGCTGCAGGATTACTTTGTCTTTGGAAAAAGGCATGTAAGGAGTTCGCCACCATCAAAGCCTGCAACTCGCACACTCTCCTTGCAGATGTTATTGCCACAAGAAAGGCAGTTTTCTGACACAGAAGAGAGTAAGAAGAAGTTGCCAGAGGCTCAAATGGAGATCCCATGAGAGCCGCTAAAACAATATGAAGGTCCCACGAGGGAACCAACTCTCTAACCGATAGGTGGAGATGAAAGACTCCTTTCAAGAACCACACTGCCATGGGGTTTGAACACACTGACTTCCCATGGATTGAAATCACCGTCAGGTGCACTCTCAGTGAACTAAGTGCAAGACCAAAAGACTGAAGGTGTTAACCAATTACTCCAAGTAAGATGTCCTGGATACAAGCCAGCATTGGTTGAACTTCCCAGGATAATGACCATAATGAGAACCACTTCCACATGGCTGAATAGGCAGCCTTGGTGGAGGACTTTCTACTAGTAAGCAAGACCTGCCCCAGACCGCCTCTGAACATCCTTTCTCCTTATCTAACTATGCAGCATCCACACTGTGAGATACAGGCAGCCAAGCCTGACCGTGATGCTGAGTTAGGTAGTCAGGATGAAAAAGAAGGGACAGGGGGGCCGACCAATAATGCGAGGAGGTCTCAGACACAGTGAAGCAGTGAGAATAAGTTTGGCAGGGTTCAATTTCAGCTTGAGAATGACCTGCAGGATGATCGGAATCGGAGACAAGGCAAACAGGAGTGCTGATTCCCAACGCAGGTGAAAAGCATACATCAGGGAGCCCAGACCAAGACGTCCCTGGGAGCAAAACAGCCAGTATTTCTTGTTTGCTCTGAGAGGCAACAGATCGATCATTGGGATACCATAAACTGCAAAGATGGACCAACTGCAGGACACTGAGCTTCAAAGACTACTTGTGATTCAGACAGAAATTCCTGCTGAGGTGATCTATCAGGTGACTGTGGATTCCAGACAAGTGATTGGCCATGGGCATAATGTTTCCCCCAGTGCAAAACTGCCAAAACCTGACTGTCTCCTGACAAAGCAGGTTGAAGTGTGCTTCCTGCTACCTGTTCACATAATATATTTTGGTGGCATTGTCGGTGAGTATGAGAACCGCTGAGCCCCAATGTGATCCTGAAAGGTCTGAGAGGCACTGTAGATAGCATGAATCTCCATGACATTGATCTGCAGAGAAGCTTCCTGTTCTGACAACAGGCCTTGAACTTTCAGCAAATCCAGATGGACTCCCCAACCTATAAAGGAGCCATCAGCGACTATAGTCCTGGTCATTGAAGGCCAAGTGAAAGGAACACCCTGGCACTCATTGTCCTGAATCGCCCACCCTGTAAGGAGACCCGCATCAGTGGAGGTAGTCAGACCAGCATGTCCAAGAGACAGACCAATTTCAGTCACATCTGAATAGGATGCAGGCGCAGCCTGGCATATTGAACTACCTGCGTGCATGTGGCCTAGCAACCACAGCCCGCATGTACCTGAGCTGTGGTTGAGGAATGAGACTGCAGCTCCGACATAGGTAGTAGATTGCCTGGAATCACTTGGTTGGTAGAAACAATCTTGAACTTTTTGAGTCTATCTGGGCCACAATGAACTCGATTCACTGAGCTGGAACCAATGTTGCCTTCCCAGGTCCAGGATGTGTCCTAGATGATTGAGTAGATGTAGAGTGATGTGAACAAAAGAAAGGACTTCCTCTCTGGACTTGCCCCTCAATAACCAATCGTCTAAGATATGAATTCCCTTTACCAAGAGGTTCTGTGGTGACAATGGGGGAGCCAGCCCCGATGAGGCAAACTGACGGTCAGACTCATCTGAAGCCCAATAAGGTGGCAAGTTTGGTGCCAAAGAGGAGTGGGGAATCAGCACCAGCAGCATCAAAGGAGACACTGCTACATGGTACCAGGAGAGGCATCAGCACCGAGGCTGATACCGAACTCGATGATGGGATCTGCCACCAAGACAATGGCGGTGTCAAAGGATGCACCAGCATCAAGGGGCCTTTGGTGCTGGGCCTGGCCTCAACTTTCTAGTCTGCAGGCCAGATGGTAGACACACAGACCCAGCGAATTTGCGACATGGCCAAAAGGTGACACTTAATTTGTGCTTGGAATTCATTTGATTGAAACAGGGAAGAGAACCAAAACAAAAATATGGTACCCTCAACTGTATTAACACAAACTAAGAATTTGTACAATTTTCCTGCCCCTGAGGGTTTACCCACGGGAAGCCACTATTTGGCCCAACAGCATTACTGCAATGAATTCTTTCAAATATAAAAATTGTTTGCTGCAATAAATTCATGCGAGAGATTAAGAGCAGCTCAGTTGTAGACTTGTTAATTTTTTTGCCTTAATACACAAATCCTTATTCTCCTATAATAAAATAGCTAACAGGAAAATGAACAATTTAATTGGTTAATAAACATTCCAAGCCCTGTGGGTACCCTACATGCCTTTCATAGGTCAGGACAAATTTGCCTATTCACTGAAAAATATCATTTGTCCGTTTACAATTCTAAACTTAGAAGTCAAACAAGGAGAACTGCCAGAAGCAAAGTCTGGGGAAAAAAACAAATTAAATATAAACACACAAATTGGATAATAATTTAAAAGGTTGCATGCTCATAATAAAAAAACTCCTATAACTGGGTGCAGGTATCTGAAGAGGTTCACATCTGAGGTGTATGAGAATTCAACATAGTTGCAGGTCCATGCCTTTTTCCATGCAATTACCAACACATGGAACACCCTACCCTACTTTTTATTTAAATGTCTCCTGAAAACTGACCTCTTCCATGATGCTCACAATAATTCATTAATTTATTCATTCAATTTCAGTAATATTCACTCATCTCGATCTTCCTTTTCAAATTAAATATTTATAGAAGGGAACAAGAACAAAGGGGAGAAAAGAAAAACAACAATACAATCAAAATGTGGGCATGCCTTAAGTAACCATATATATTTGTATTGCCTCAGAATGTGTCACATTCTTCTCAAGTGGATGGGGTTTGGCACTGCAGAGAAGGGCCAAGTCTGCATTTGTCCTGAGATCTGATAAAAATCACACTGATCTCATGGAATCCATAGGGGGCTGGGGCATTCTTTGTCCCACTTTCCCCCTACCTCCTAAGTCAGCCTGGCTGAAAAAGCTGCATTGTCCTTGCATCCCACCTGTGCTACAAACTACCCTTTGAGGGGAGTTTGAAGTTCTACACCAGGAGTCCACAGGAATTAATTGTGAAATGGTAAGCATTAATTCTTGCCTGTATTTTCCCATGGGTTTGCTGGAGAACAAAGTTCTGTTGTGTACAGTGCTTTTCTCCCTTCTCCCAGACTGCTCCCTCAACACTCAAAAATTCAGGGAGCCTTGATCACAATTAACAGAAGGATTTCTGCAGTGTTAGAGGAAAGGAAGGGAGGATGTGATGTTATTTAAAGAGCAACTCCCTTCTAACTCTCAGACTCACTAGTGATTTGACAGAATCTTCCACTCTTTTCTCCCCTCTGAGGCTCAAATCCTTTTCACCCTCGAAGGCATCAATTGCACCTAAGCAGAAGCCAATCTTCACATATCTTCTTTCATACTAAATGTAAAATCAGATTCAAAGTACCAATACAAATACTCAGGAGAAATGGAATAGCAAACGCCATGGCACAATATATGCAATCTATACACATTTGCACAAGGGGAATCTTATACATAAATGTAAGCAATTTTGCTTTGCTTAACCTGCAGTACAGGACATGTCCTCATTTCAACCTTTTCATTCTAATTTTTTGCTTTAGTAGCTAATTTTTTATTATTGTGGGCCATTTCCTAAAATGTTTCAGAGGACTCCAGCATTCTGATGCACAGGGAGGGGTTTTAATGTTCATTTTATGAACCAAGTTGATTTTATGACTTGGTTGGACATGTTGATTTATTTGGTTAATATTTGTACTGTTATTTCCTACATTTTATTTTTATTTCAAAAGGTCTGTAGGCACATGGAAGTGAGGAGTATTCCATTAACAAGACATTTATGTGACTTATAGTTAACAAAGAAATAGAAATTGCAACAATGGAATAAATTTAAGAAGAAAATAAATCAGAGCTTTCTCCTTAATCTGGTTTTCACATGCAAGAATGTAAGATCATCATACTGGGAGACTTTGTGGAAAATCAGGACATGAGACAAATTGGGCAGTTGCCTGACTGACATAAGAAATATCTACTGTACTTCCTTTTGTCCATCAAAAGGAATTAAGCCTCCAGTGGAATCCTCCAATGCATGCTAAGGAAAAGAAAAACCTTTATGCAAACCTTACAGAGAATTTCTTTATTAGAGAACCCCTTCTTCAGAGAAGCAAACTTAAAAATAAAATAAAAATTATAGGTAGCCATGCTTGCTTTACAGGCCAGCCTTTGACCAATATTCTGGCACATAGCAGTAAGGGACCTACTGGTTGTTAACTAACGAGTTAGAAAGTTCAGCAACCAGTCTGACAGATTCCAAGACATGGTGGGTGAGGTAATATCTCCACAGCAGCCCCATCTCCAGGACCTACATAAGCAAATGAATGCCCTACTCCCATCCAGCATTCAGAATATCCACCCCTCCCGACTCCACTCCAACACAGAGGTTCCTGCAGCCTAAGGCTGCAGTAAACTCATGTGACTGTTATAAGAAAGAGAAAGCAGGGACCAGAAAGAAGGAAACAAAGTGATCTCCCATTGAGTGGAGACATGGGTGTATTCAGAAGGAGTTCTGACCTACCCCTCCTGCAACTGGCCTTTAGAGACTCTTTCCCACAGCTGATCTCTCCAAAGGCTGAGAAGAGGAATGGGGAGGTAAGTATCACAGATTCTGCTTGTTGGACAAGAAGCAAAGGCAAACCACCTGATATACACTCTACTGTAGCATCTCTAGGGTGGAGCACCAGCTCAGAATTCTAACTGCTAGGTAACAGAGTTCCAGCCAGCTCTCCAAACAGAAGTTCAGTATGGCCAGGTTTTGCGCCCTTATATGACATAAGACTGGCTTCATATGCAAAAGAACTTTCCTCTCCACTGCTATTTGCACAAAGGTGGCTTGCAGCGAGGGCGCTGCTAGCAGAAGTGAATTAGTCCCTAGATTTGTAAACCATCATGCACACCTGTGGTGCTATAGTAAAAATTTGTTAAACTAAGAGCTAGTCTACGCTGGCAATGCTAAAGCGCTGCTGCGGCAGCACTTTGAAGTGCCTTGTGTGGTTGCGGTCCACTTCAACCAGGGGCGCAGCTCCCAGCGCTGGGGCAGTTTACACTGGCGCTTTACAGCGCTGCAACTTGCTGCGCTCAGGGGGGTGTTTTTTCACTCCCCTGAGCGAGAAAGTTGCAGCGCTGTTAATTGCCAGTGTAGACAAGCCCTAATATTATTTTTGAAAAGTAAAAGATTTGTTCAACTTTAAGACATTTCTGTAACTTGCGGAATAACTGTTAACTCTTATTACCTTATTAAATAATACCCACAGTTAGTCATCAGTATGTATAGGGTCAATTAAACACCTTTTACCAGTTAATATCTATGCAATATGTAATTTGCTTTTCCCCACCTTGTCACTGCTGCAGTGGAATTCCAATTGCATAACTGGAAACTGTCCTTCAAGAAAATAAGCAGACCTTCAATATGTTTTCTCTTTTTTAAAGATTTCATTCTAATCTCAAGAAAACAATAGCACATCTAGATCATATGGCCCTGTTTAGAAGAGAAGTTATGCAGTTTTCTGGATTCCATAAACTTCAGCAGGTCACATATAGTGCTCGTTGACTGGGTTGACCAGGAAGGTCAGAGAAGAGTATGAAAGGGAAGAGTATCCAATTGAAGAGCATGGAGTTATGAAGCTGCTATGGGTGACATAGGTGGGACAAGCCAGGGAACATAGTTAAATGAGCTTTTTCATTTATTTCTTGGCTGCCATTTCCTGCATATCTGGGATATGCTGACCAGGCTCAGGGCATCTCCTACCTTTAGTTTTATATAGAATACTTAGGCTGGGTGGGATCCAAGTCTGCTTCTGAGAATGGAGTAGGATTAGGCAGCCATAAAAAGATGAAATCAGCTAGAGGAAATTCTCTGGAATAAAAGCAGCTTTATTGTAGCTGTGATAGCCTAGAGGCCCACAGAGCATATGCAGGCTACTCACCCATGGAAATAATTATAAAGGGCTGGATAAGCATCATAATCAAAAACCCAAAGCCTCAAATGCAAGAGTCACATTGCTAGCACACATTTTTGCATACTCAAATGATGGTAAACGGTAGGCAAATTAGTTAAAAAAGCAGTAGTAAATCTGAAGAAAACTCTTTTTTTGATACCAATCCTGCAAGTCCTTATATAGTTGTCCCATGGATCAGGCACTTTTTCAGTTACAATGACTCATAAAAAATAGATTTAGAGAAAATCAAAAAGATGTTAAAAATAATAGAAAGCATTCTGAGCCAAAGTAGTGATTTAAGAGGTTTGTTAAGTTGCTTAATATCACCACACACAATTACAGGTAACCTACTAAGAAAAAGAGGTTAATCTGTGATTTTGTTACATTTTTATATTGTAACTAAAACTGCCAGAAAATATTTTTTTTTCCTATTTATTTACATTATACATTCAGGTTTTGTCTATCATGTTTCACTTAACAAATTTTGCAGATGACTCAAGATATAGCTTGTTTATCATAGATTCATAGATTCTAGGACTGGAAGGGACCTCGAGAGGTCATCGAGTCCAGTCCCCTGCCCTCATGGCAGGACCAAATACTGTCTAGACCATCCCTGATAGACATTTATCTAACCTACTCTTAAATATCTCCAGAGATGGAGATTCCACAACCTCCCTAGGCAATTTATTCCAGTGTTTAACCACCCTGACAGTTAGGAACTTTTTCCTAATGTCCAACCTAGACCTCCCTTGCTGCAGTTTAAGCCCATTGCTTCTTGTTCTATCCTCAGAGGCTAAGGTGAACAAGTTTTCTCCCTCCTCCTTATGACACCCTTTTAGATACCTGAAAACTGCTATCATGTCCCCTCTCAGTCTTCTCTTTTCCAAACTAAACAAACCCAATTCTTTCAGCCTT
>NW_020664561.1:8717930-8826670 GCF_002925995.2 Terrapene triunguis | reverse complement strand
CCTACCCTGTCTTTGGTCTTCCTCTTGCTTCTAATGTATTGATAAAATACATTGATAAAATCATGTCACAAATACCAAACAAGTAACATCTATTCAATTCAGAGGGAGTGATTTTTACTCAAACTGATTTCTTGTTTGTTTTTCTTAGCAGCTACTGAACTCAAACACCTAACAAAAAATTGGAAGAAAGGCTCTTTTGCTACACATTCACCCTTTCCTTTCAAGTAGGTGCTGTAAAATCTCCCAAACCACATCTTCGGGTCCCCTAAGGAAGGTTGATATTTGAAGGTTAAAAAACCCCAAAACATTCATTTATTTTAGAAATCAAGCCCTTTAGAGCTATCTTAATACTACACTATCAGTAAATAAAAATGAAGAGGCAAAGACCCTCTTCAAGTCACCTTTAAGACTTGAACCACTGTGATGCATACCAAAACTAGTAACTTGAGACTTTGGTGATAGGTACTCTAGTTCTCCCCCTTCTTACCTTAAAAATTAGCTTCTTTCATTAGAGACTGGCATACTGCTACTTCACCCTCCCATAGGCAGCCTTAACTACAAGCTGAATTATGAATATGTGGGCACAGACTGGTCTTAGGCCAATAAATAGGTTACACTTCCCCAAAAAGGTGAAATAATCACCATGTAGTTTAGCAAAACTAGCTGCAGCGTGAAGACCAAAGCTTGATTCCATGCACTACAGAACAGTTGGGGACAGCTATGAAATATCCACTGGGTAAAATTTTCTGAAGGCTCTTAATCCCATTTTCAAAAATGATTCAGGCATTTACAAGATGGATTGATTTAAATCACCAATTTTAATCATTATTTACATCAGCAAGAAATCATTGATTTTAACCCTGTTTTGCATTTATACTTCAGCCATTTTCCTAAAGAAAGGTTTGTTCTCATTGGTTGGTACAACCATTAAAACATATTGATTTGCAAATAAATATAACCTTTATACTAAATGTGGTACTTTTTGCTAACAGGAGAATACCCTGTATTTATACACACTTATTTAAACAATTGTATAGTTTAACATAATTAAGAATATGAATAAATATATTTCCTTTTTATTATTAGAAAATGGTTAATGATACATTTTTTATTTACTAGATTATTAATTTTTTACTGCGGATTTATGTTGATTTACATTTGGATGGCAATTGGAATTAATTTGAAAATGCACAAGAAAAACATTTAAAAATTGTTTATCAATAAAATAAAACTACCTTAAATGTGCTGAATACAGATTTATTTAACAAAGGAAGTATAAATTGTAGTTAGTGAATTGTCAGATTGGAAATCTGGCCTATGGTGACCAGGAAATAAAAAACGGTATCTGGGGGCCAACAGTGCTGATAGGCATCTAGCCTGATTAGATACTTTTCAAAATCCCACTAGGAGCCTATCTGCATATTTAGGCACCTAAATACCTTTGAAAATCTGGCCCCTTGTCCTTCAACTTTTAGACTTAATAGATTTAATTCTCTTTCACACCTGGTTTTTATTCATAGATTGGATGAAAACATGTTTTCCTGTTTTTTCAACTCCCGGTTGGTTCCTCAGTTTTGAATGAATTAGTCCAAATGAAGAAAATATTTTCTCTTCATCTGCTAGATAAACTGAAAACAAAAGTAATTAAGGCAAAAGCTTTTCTGCTCAGCAGAAACTGAAAGTAAATGTAAATACTAGCATTCACTCAATTGCAAAGATTAAAAATAATATAGATACTGAATGCGGTATTGTGACTTTATAAAGCTTAATTGACTGCAAAAGTTAGAGATGTTACAGAGAATCCCCCCTGATTCTCTGTATCATAAAAAAAGCTGAACTCATTAACTCATTAACATTTGAGGAGGGCTCATTAAAGCAGCATTTTTTTTTATTTATTTAAATTATTTTAATAGATTATAGTAAATTTAGGCCTTAACATAAGCCATTTTAAAAAGGTTTTTAAAAACAAAAAATTAATTTAAATAAACTCTTATTTTGAGTTCTTTTTAAATAGATTTTTACCCATCCTGAACACTTAGGAACCTAACTCTCACTCTCTTTCAATGAGACGTAGGCACCAAAATGCCTAAAACTCTTTTAAAAATAGAACCAAACCACTTTAAGCACTTTTAAAAACTTCACCCATTGTCTTCAGAAGGGAAGGAATAGGTTCATCTGTCTAGACAACTATGAGATATACGAGGTAAAGACAAAGGTACCAAGAAATTCCTCTCAAATTTTATCTGGAGTATTAATCTGGGGTAATTATCAACCCCAAATAAGCTTAGCTAGACTAGAGGAAAGTTCCAAGTGGCACTTAAACCTGCCTCACCAATACACAATATTAGAAACAATGACAGACACATGATGTAGGGAAAGCAACAAAAAAAAAAAAAAATTAAAGTTTTTTTTTTTTTTTTTTAATTCTAATTCCTTAGTTGTCACCCATTTGGACTTTCAGAGAACAGAGAATAACATCAGGGAACTAAAGCCAAGTCTGGTTTTGATATACATAATACTACTTTATTCTTTTTATTTTTTCTTACTTTTCTTACAGTTTTAAAAATGTACAGGGGTTCAGAACCACCTCCATAAAACAATGCGTACATTTTTATTTTTAAAGGGACTACTGTAGTCAAACCATTGGTGTGCAAAGAGGGTTGACTTCCATTATGAAAAGTCATAGGCACAATTTCATTATATGCATTTTGGTAAAATAAGGAACTATAGCGCAGCTGTTAAGAGGAGCAATAGTTAGGCCTTTTAAAAAAAAAAAAACAAAACAAACCACCATCTGAGAAAATGGCACCTTGGGTCAAAAATAATATTTAAAATATTTCACTACCTGCCATACTATATCTGAACCCCAGGCAATTTATTACACATGTAGTGCCCTTGCAAAGTATTTTATTTAAGCGGTGAACCTGAAAGGCAATACAAAAGGCAATACGGAGGCTCTTATCTGTATTTTATACTAAATTGTCTCTCCACCTCCTCCTCTAATAAATATCTATTTAATAACTGCACAAAAGTATTTCTCTTAGAGCAAGTAATTCTTTTTTTAAATCCTGTAGACTTAAAATTGACCTACTCCATATGCTATGAAACATTAGGCACAGACCACATACTTTACATTTTCTTTTTTAAAAAAATACAATATGTGCAAGCTAGGTTCACACAAAGGATTGGCAGCTACAACAGTAAACTATTCAGACCCCACAGAAAAGTTATTTTCCATTTAAAAAAAAATTTTAATTCACTGAGCAGTGATGTTACACTGCTGTGTGTGGTTATCATATTTGCATTAGGATTATTTGTGTAACTGTTAAAGGAAAAGCTTTAGTACATCCTAAAGGACACCACATCAATACTGTGTGCTAATTCAGCAGGATCCAGAGAACAAAGTTTGTAAAAGTTATTAGAATATGGTGAATGCAATCATCAAGCTAGTAAAAATTTTCTGAAGGAAGAAGTTATTTGAAATTATGTTTATCTGACAGGCTCTTTCATTAACTAAGTCACTTCTGAATAATGGAACCCAGGGTGCAGGGCATGAAAAAAAAAATGGAAATGGGGTGTGGGGGGGAGGGGGAAGCAGGCTTTGTGGAAGCTGCACCAGAAATGCAAAAAATAAAACTAACTTTATCCAAAAAGTGTACCCATCCGTTTCTTTAATTTGTATGAGGTTTTGGGGGGAAGGGAAAGGGTTTAGCGGCTATTTGTACAACTGAAAATAGTACAAGACACAAGCAAAGACTATGTGCAGCTGATTGTTAAATTGCAACATTTATTATGCATCCTCTGTTGATGTCATTTATGGAGAGCCACCCACTGTGTTTAAAAAAGTTTATTTTAATGCGAGAGACTACTGTATATCCTGCCACATATATAATATATGACTATTTCTCTACAAGGAAAAAAATTTAATAAGTCACTAATTTATCCTAAGGGGGGCCTGCTTTGAAGTGCCTGTTATATCATGCCCTGCGGAAGATATGAGATATTGATTTCTTTCATCTTCTGTTAAATTTCTGTCATACCACCACACAATTTCACAAGACCCATATTCATAATAATTTGTGTACCCTTTCAGTGCCCTTTAATAGCAACCTTTTCCTTTATTCCGAATTACTTCCAAACCCACATCTCATGTCATAGGAACTATTCAAGTAAATATTTCTGTTGTGGCAAATTTCCAGATGTATCAAATGCTATCCAAACCCAATGTCAGATTGCATTTCATTAGTTGTCCCAGTTTTCTTTAAATGGAGCAGGAATTAGCCCGTTTTCTAGGTTTGGGGTCCCGTACATCCTTGTCTTTTAAACACATACAAGATGAACATATTGTCTCTGACAGTCTCCGGAGTCCCAGCCTGAAAACACTGTTGGAGAGGCTATATATCACACAGTTGCAGAAACTATTGCTTATAGCAAGCCATGTTGTTAAGAAGGAAAGTGCTGGATTATCCAGCACCCTAGAGCTCTCCAGCAGAAAGTATATGATATAGGGGAGCCAAAGCATGTAAAACACACTGGTTATCCGAAATAAAACCATGGCATAGCGGCGGTCAGGGCTGTGCCCAGTCTCTCCAGCAGCATCCACTTCATGGCTAGGAAAACGAGCTCTCCGGTCATTTATCTCTTTGGTGTGCTGCCGGCAAATTTTGAAGATGTGGAAATATGTGAAGCAGATTACCAAAGCAGCTGGAGCATATAGTAAGCACACAATAAAGCCAGTAAAATAAGCATTGGTGAGCCAGGAGATAGCACACCATTCAAAAATATCTCCATGGTAACCAGGTTTCCCCCAACCAAAAAAGGAAGGCAAGAAGATCAGACAAGAGTATATCCAGATCAAAATGATACAGATTCTCAAGCGACAAGGCGTGACCAGTTGATTATAGGAGAGAGGTTTTGTAATAGCAAGATAGCGGTCAACACTGATGCAAGCAAGACATGCCATGGAGACACTCTTCAGCACAGAGATGATATATCCAAAAACCTGACAAGTCAAGGACTCATGGACACCTGTAGAGTAGTGAAGCAATGATAATGTAGGAACCAGGCAGCTAACTCCAACAAAAAGATCAGCATAGGCCATGGTCTGAATAAAATAGCTGGTGGTATAATGATGTAAGAGCGGAGCACAGTGAAAGACAAATATTACAGTTAAATTACCAGCAATAATTAAAAATGTTAGCAAAACAATAATGACTGTCTCAAGGATGCAGATGTCGACTGCATTGTAGTGGCCAAATCCTAGCGGACAAGAGAGATGCTCAGACACATTCACAATGCTACTGCTCATGTTCAGAGTCCTCCATTCAGTCCATCTGGAGTGGTTCATGGTTTGGGATTCGGTAACACTGCAATCGGAGCTACGGTGAGCAAGTGACCTGCCCAACATCAGCTAAACTCTGCTTCAGAGTCTCATGATCTCATTTTGTAGACACGGCCAGCACTTTTCTCAGGGAGGTTACAGTCTCATAGCTATTGATGCCTCTTCAGCATCAATGCAACACTCTGACACACCTTAGCTTTGAGGAAAGAAAAAAAAAGCCAGAAAGAAGAAAAAAGGCCACTGACAGGTTTCCTCCAGTGCTCTTGATCCATCTTTGTCAAACACAAGGCACTTCTAAAGAAAACAGGTTCTTTTTACTGTATTTGTGGAAGATGAAAATAAAAACAAACAAAAAAAAGGCAGGGGAGGGGGGAGAGACAGGAAAAAGTCAACTGCCTCAAAAAAAAAATTCTGTGATTGTTTTTTCCTGAGAAAGGCAGTTTCTTTGGAATTAGCAAGAAAAATACAAAGAATAAAAAGGGGAAAATGTCTCAGTACAACACAGGTTTCATGAATCAGCAATCTTTAGAAACAAATTAATGTTTTATGTTCATTTAAATAATTAAATCACAAAATGTCTGGAAAACCAAGGAAAAGTTCACCGTATTGTGCTGTGTCTTTTGGCTCTGTTCAGGAGATCTTTTCTTCATATATTCTATTCATTAGAGAGGTAAGGAAAACATTTCTGTCCAGGGTAATTCCAATAGACTCACCACAGCTTGTGTATGAATAATGAATTTTATTTGGAGGGAGAAGGGTATGGGGAAAGCCAGGTTTGTCCTCTGACTCCCAGGAAGGAAAACATACATCTACCTGTACACTGAGGAAGATCATGTGTAATCACTTAAAAATCAGAAAAATGTAAGCATAAATTTTGGAGCTTTAAGTCAGTATTCAAAACTCTCTTAAACAGTTACGGTCCACTACAACTATCAATGTCAGCAGCACAATCCAAGGTCCTCACAGACAAAATAAATCCTTCTTGCATTTCATTTCAGCAGTGATGATCAAATATAATTTTCTTCAGAAATAATGCCATATCTGCTACAGTGGATCAGTACAGTGAAGTTCATGGGTATATCCATGATATTTCTCACCTCTGTAGCAACACCTGAATCCTTTCACAAGCTCCATACAACAAGAACAGAAACTTCCATCTGCATTCTGCTGTGAAGCTAATGAAATGCTGATCAGACTAGAAAAGCTGCCATTGTTTACTCCATTATTCTGTCATTCAGCTTCATCTTCTAGGCTGCCACAGACTTTCTGTTTTTATTAGACGATTAGCATGATAAATCACTGCTTTAAAAACCAGATCTTCTAATAGCTGGACATTACCTGTTAATTGTATTTGCGGTTATGGAGCAGCCATACGTTAAAGAAAGCCTCTTCTGTATTCATTTTTGAGTAACTGCTTGATTAGTGCAAGGACCATTAGCTAGGTTACTAAATGTACACAGTCTTGTTTTTAAAAAAGCCCCAGAAATACTAAAAATATCTTTAATCCTAGAATTCCTGAGATTAGGAAGAGGCAGACAAGAACGAATCAATCCAAATAAAAAGATTTCCAAGGTCATGTAGCTATTATATTAGCATTTGTTTAATGTCCCTTTAAAAGTACTGACATCTCACTGATGCTTTTGATAGTCTTCACTGTCCTTCTGAAGGAATTTCATTCACTAGAAAAGAAACATTTTCTCCACTTCTGATGCAGTAGTTTGATAGAAAGCATTCTTTTGAAGTTAATTTTCCAAGGTGCACCATCATGCTGTACAGAAGGTTCTTTTTGATTTTATAACATCCCCAAAACACTTGCCAGTTGTTCATTCTCTCTGTTTATAAGTAATTTAATCTGTTACAAAATTACTACTTTTTAAAAAAATTCTCTTGCTACAGCAATAAACCAATGTTTCTCACCTATGTTCATTCTTATCAGCTGCTACGGTGAACTGCTTGATACAGAAGTCCTATTTACTGTGAGGCTGTTTCAAGGATGCTGTCACTATTCCTCACATTCTCTCTCAAAATTATTGCTTGCACCTGAGCCTGCTGCTCCTCTTTATCCTTAGCTGATGCAGAAGAACTCACTATCAGAAAGGTGACTCGGTCCTTCTGCCCCAATCAACAGCACAGCCAATGGCTAAAGCAGCTGAAATTGTCACTAGGTAACAGTTGCCAGGCACAATGCAGGCTTACACAGCAAGAGGCAAATAAGAATGACAAATTAAGACAATGGAACTGACCATTTCCCTATAATATATTAATGGTATTTGGAAACTTCTGAAAGAGGCTTCCCTTCTAGTACTTCCACAGGGTTATATCCTGCAGATTAGCAAAACATGAAATTATTCATAGATGTACCTTTGCATACCACATAGAAACTACCATAATATTACTATAACAATCACCAGTTAAAGCAAGTCAGCAGTAATCTAATCCTTATTGGCAGGAAAGTCCTATTAATTATTAAACAAATAAGTGCTAACCTTCATAAAGTCAAACTGATTGTTTTAAAAAATCAAAAACATGCTGTTCTATTTTGATCTGTAAAAGTTTAAAATCAGCTTCTACCCTCTTATCAATTCAAATTACTGAACTATTTAAACAACACAAATGTAGACACGTTAATATAACTACAAAATCATAAAAAATACATATAAGCAATGTTTAAGATCCAAAATAAATACCCAAATGCAAAGACATTTAAAATTAAGGCTCAAACTAGCTAATTAATTCGCTCTATTATGTCTAGATATGCAGAGGTCTCAGCACAGTATATTTTTGGAGTATACAGCATTATCTACTGCAATACCTAAATACAATGTTGAGAAAGTTATTCTCACAGTATTTGTTAGGAATGAATCTAACATTTATTGCTTCTAAATGTTTAAGTGATTTAACATTAACCAATTATTTGTTTTAGTTTAATGTAAAAAAAAATGAGGGGAGTTACCAATGGATTTTAAAGGGGTAAATTAAAATAAGTCCCTAAAATTATTCAAAATGTGTAACTGTATATTTAGTAAATTATTAAAAAAAGATTTTTGGTCAGAACAATTTTCTTTCAGTAGGTGAGTGTGAGACAATGTAACAGATCATTGTAGTGTTAAAGTCTACAGATTTTTTAAACTCCATTAACTGATTTATGTAATACCAATAGATATTCATGATATTATTCCTCTTCTGGTTATGGATATTAAATATGTGTTTTGTCATTCCATGATACAAAATGAGCATAAACTAAAATGATTACATTCATACTAGACACATTTTTAACACAAAATTGAAACATTCAGTATATTCAGAAAATACCCAATCATACACCAATACAGCACAGCACAATTTTGGCTAAAGACCAGCAAAATACATTTGTCACAGGTTTGGTTTTAGAGAGTGAATAAAATAGAATAAAGTATCTAATTACTAAGTCTTGTAATTCTGCTACATCAAACCACAGACCAAATTTGGCAAAAGTTGCTCCTGGGTTAACACCTTGTATTGCAAATTCAGCCTGGAGCAAATTTTCAAGGCTGAACGACAAATCTCTAGAAATCAGAACTGCATACAGAACTGAAGCAACGTAACTACGAAATACACTGGTATAGCTGTGCTACTATATTCCTCCAGTTGAGGGATTTAAGTGAAATATAAAGCAGTACATTAGTGCAATATGAAAGATATTCCAATCACTTGCTATTGTAAATTGCTTCAACAAAATGCTTTAGAACTAGATTGAGCCTTTAGGCTCAGCTCTGAGTAACACCTAGCTGCACCACAAGGGTAGCAAAGGAAAGGAATTTTGACTCCTCTCTTTTCCCACTTGCTTGCAGCCAGTGACGGGGTGAGGAGAAGGCTTGGGAGAGGAAAAGTGGATGAGACATCCCTACTCCTCCCTTCCTTCTGCTGGACTCCACACATGATCCAGGCTAAAACTGAAGGGCTCATCTACACCTTTTAAAACACTGAAAATCAGACACTTCAAATTTAGCAGCAGTTAAACCTAACATTACGGGAATCATAAAAAGGTAAATTAAAAAAAAATAAAGTTTACATGACAATAGTTTTGAAACTTACTGATTTCTAAATAACAGCCATACTGAGTGAGACCACTGATCCATCTAGCTCAATATTCTGACAGTGGCCGGTTGCCAGATGCTTCAGAGGGAATTAACAGAACAGGGCAATTATTAAGGATACAATTTAATCATAGAGGTCATGGAAGTCACAGATTCTGTGACTTTACCAGACCTCTGTGATTTCTTTGGCTTCAGCTGTCAGTGGCTGTAGCAGGGGCCAGATCCGTATGCTCCCCTAGCAGCCGCCCACAGCTAAGCCAGAGATGGGGCTGTGTGCACCCCCTTCCCCCTCTCCGCCCTCCGTGGCTTCAGCTAGGCTGTACACCCCACTGTGGTGGAGGGGCTCAGGCTGTCAGTTCCCCCTGCATGGGGCTCCAGCTCTCATTCCTTCCTCTTCCCCCATTTGTCCTCCTCCCAGTTATTTTTAGTAAAAGTCACAGACAGGTCACAGGCTCCCTCAAATTTTTGTTTATTGCCTGTGACCTGACTGTGACTTTTACTAAAAATAACTGTGACAAAATCTTAACCTTAGCAATTATCGAGTGATCCACCCCCTGTTGTCCAGTCTCAGCTTCTGGTAGTTAGACATTTAGGAACACCCAGAGCACAGGATTGCGTGCCTGGCAATACTGGTTAATAGTCATTGATGGACCTAACCTTCATGAACTTATCTAATTCTTTTTTTAACCCAGTTATACTTTTGGCCCTCAAAACATTGCCCGGCAACGAGTTCCACAGGTTGACTATGTGTTGTGTGAAGAAGTATGTGTTCTTGTTTGTTTTAAACCTGCTGCCTATTAATTTCATTGGGTGACCCCTAATTCCTGTGTTAAAAGACAAGGTAAATAACACTTCCCTATTCATTTTCTCCACACCATTCATGATTTTATAGATCTCTATCACATCCCCCCTTAGTTGTCTCTTTTTTAAGCTGAACAGTTCATCTTTTTAATCTCTCTTCATATGGAAGCTGTTCCATACCCTAATCCTTTTCCTTGCCCTTCTTTGCATCTTTTCCAATTCTAATCTATCTTTTTTGAGATGGGGTGACCAGAACTGCATGCAGCGTTCAAGATGTGGGCATCACATGGATTGATAAGGTGGCATTATGATATTTTCTGTTTTATGATGTATCCTTTTCCCAATAGTTCCTCAGATTGTCAGGTTTTTTGACTGCCGCTGTGCACTGAGTGGATGTTTTCAGTGAACTTTCCACAACTCCAACATCTCTTTTTTGAGTTGTAACAGTTAATTTAGACCCCATCATATTGTATGTATAGCTGGGATTATTTTCCAATGTGCATTACTTTACACTTAACAACACTGAATTTCATCTACTATCTGTCACCCAGTATAGTGAGATACCTTGTAACTCTTCACAGTCAGTCAGCTTTGGATTTAACTATCTGAGTAATTTTGTATCATCTGCCAATTTTGACACCTCAGCATTCACCCCTTTTTCCAGATCATTTATGAATATGTTGAACAGTACTGGTCCTAGTACAGATCCTTGGGGGACACCAGTCTTTACTTTTCTCCATAGTGAAAACTGATAATTTATTCCTACCCTTTGTTTTCTGTCTTTTAATCTATGAGAGGACCTTCCCTCTTATCCCATGATTGCTTAGTTTGCTTAAGAGCCTTTGGTGAGGGACTCTGTCAAAGGCTTTCTGAAAGTCCAAGTACACTATATGCACTGGATCATCCTTTTCTACATGCTTGTTGACATCCTCAAAGAATTCTGATTGGCAAGGCATGATTTCCCTTTGCAAAAGCCATGTTGACTCTTCTCCCCCCAACATATCATATTTATCAGTATGAGAGAATTTTGTTCTTTACTACAGTTTCAACAAATTTGCCTAGTACTGAAATTAGGCTTAAAAGCCTGTAATTGCCGGGATCGCCTCTGGAGTCTTTTCTTTTTTCTTTTTTTAATCAGCACTACATTAGCTATCCCCAATTGTCTGGTAGAGAGGCTGATTTAAGTGATAGTTTCTTTCAAAACTCGTGGGTAAATACCATCTGGTCCTGATGACTTATTACTGTTTAATTGATCAGTTTGTTCCAAAATCGCCTCTGCTGACACCTCAATCTGGTGTATTCACCTTGTATTTACCTGTGACATTCTGAGTACATGTCCCAGACCTGAAGAGTTCTGTGTAGCTCAAAAGCTTGTCTCTCTCACCACCAGAAGTTGGTCCAATAAAAAATATTACCTCATCCAGCTTGCACCTCAATCTGGGACGGCTCCACATAATAATTTTGAATGTTGAAGCTCATTCTTCCAAGTCCTAATGTGCATAATCAAACTAGGCTTCCTACAGAGATGCATCACTAAATAGAAGTTGTCAACTGAGAACCAACTCACTCATTACATCTGGTCCAGCAGATTTTTGAAACGTCAGGTCTTTCTACTGGCCTCAGAAAGAGTCCTACACATACTTGTAAGCAGCAACCCTGCCCTCATATTTTGGAAGCTGTAAAAGGAGTCCAGGAGGATACTAACTAGCCAGTGTGTAACATAGTGTGGAAACAATGTCAACATATGTTGACTCTTTTTCAGTGTGTGTAAAATGATACTGTTTCATGAATTATAATAAAAGTGATAAAGTAACTAGATTAATTAAAAGTGTCCCTTCTTCCTTGTGTGAGAATTACCATACAGAAGTAGGGGAGATTTGAGTTCTTCCATTCAGGGAGTGAAGTCAGACAAGAAGCCAAGTGGCAAGCTGCCAGTGGCTTCCCAGACCTCAGCTGCTCCTAGAGCCCAACTCATTATGGATTTTCTCAAACAGCTGAGAGGGAAACAGTGCAAGTTACAAACTATCTACAGTAATTTATATTGTCTTTTTTACATGTCGAGGAATGGGGGTGCAAATTAAGCAGAAACTAGCCAACCCTGCCAAACCCATGGAGTTTGCAGGGTATGGAGAAAATGATGTTATGCCTTGGAGGCTGCACTGCCCCATTTCTGCATGGGCAGGGGGAAAGCCACACACAACAAGGGCCTCCACATGTAGATCATTAGGAGACAATATAGCGCAAAATTATTATTTTTTTTAAACAAAACTTGTCCTCATTTTTTGTTCTGTTTCATTACTTCCCCTTTATATATAGTGGTATGCTGGAAGGTGTTAATGGCTGCCATCAAGCAGTTGTTTAATCTACAGACAATTGCAGACCTGGTTCAAACTATGGGGTGAGCTAAATACCCTTCTTTCATGCTTTAATGGATGGAACAATTAAATGCCCCTTATATAGTGAAATAGCTGGAAACAACAGAAGCTACCACCCACGGCAAGAGACCACGTGGCAAGGTCTGAGCAAAACCATCCCAGGGAGATTAACAGGGGTTTCCCCTACACACAGTTTCTTGGACACAAAAATCACTGGAGAAGTAGACTTGAAAATTGTGATCAAGGAAACTCCCTGCTGTTGTTTCTTCTTACTGAGCCCTGGGAAATAGGAGTTTGTGTACATTCACTGTAAATAAACAGGATTGCACCAAAGAAATATCTGACTCACATCATCAATTTCTCCTCCTAATGGAAACAACTGTGCAAGGCCCAGAATAGTGGATACTTGCTCAGGTCAAAGGGGCAAAAATATTCCATATTTTTTCTAAAAATATTTAACTTCTTTATAGTTTACTTCATTTCTATCTAATTCCAGCCTTTTCTTTATTTTCTATTCTAGATTTTTTCTCCGCTGAATTTGTTTACCTTGGTTCCCTTTTCATCCCAGGTGTCTATTTCAGTTTCAGCTCTAAGGGTATGTCTACACTACCCGCCGGATCGGTAGGCAGCGATCGATCCAGCGGGGTGTCGATTTATCGCGTCTAGTCTAGACACGATAAATAGATCACCGAGTGCTCCCCCGTTGACTCCTGTACTCCACTGCCGCGAGAGGCGCAGGCAGAGTCAACAGGGGAGTGGCAGCAGTCGACTCACTGCGGTGAAGACACCACAGTAAGTCAATCTAAGTACGTCGACTTCAGCTACATTATTCAACTAACAGGCCAGTCTTACTACTAACAGTAAGAGGCAGGCAAAAATAATAAACTGGTAAATATACAAAGCGACATTAACTACCACTGCCCCACACACCCTGATCGAGGGCATCGTTATTTTCATTGTCTTTTTCTTTAACCTCTCTTTCTGGTTATGTGACTAATGTGTATTTAATGGCTTGTGAAAGTATATTTAAGGTCTAAAAACATGCATTTCATTTAAAACTGCCCTTTTTGCATTCCAAATACCACAACATACCCATCCACTCTATAGCTAGCTTAATATTAATACATAGCCTCAGCGCATGGAAATTACACTGGAGTCATCTGAAATAAATTAGCTATTAAATACACTATACACTACTTTCAAGTGCCAAATAAAAGTCTGAACTGCTAAGTACATTACTGGACAAATGACTAGCTCCCAAGGTACTTAGCACCCTGCTAATACTCTTTTTACCACCTGCACGTCATATATCTTTCGCACTTGTAGACAAGCTCCAAGCAGAACTGCAGAGCATGAAAAATAATGGTAACATTTGGGAGGGTGAAGGGTTTACATATTTGAACTCACTCTCTGTGATCATATACGAGAAAAATGGTGATATTGAACTGCACAAATTTTAGGGCACTCAAATATATGAGATGTGGGGAGTTTTAATTGTCAACCTTTAAAGAGGTAACTAGCTGGGTATGTGGATCCCAGATATTGACTTCCAGCATGCTATCTCAGAGGTACAGCTATCAATGGCTCCCTTTTGGCTTAGACTCTGCTCCTGGGATATTTCAGAGAGTGGTCTCTCAGCTCCTTCATAATATCCAGGGTGCATATTGCTATTTGGATGATATTCTCCTCTTTGCTAAAACCTGAGCATAATGCTATTCTGGACCAGGTGCTAACCCAACTCCAACAAGCTGGCATAAAGTTAAATGCAGCCAGTGCAGTTTTGCAAAAGATTCTGTAGAGCAGGAATCAGCAACCTTTCAGAAGTGGTGTGCCAAGTTTTCATTTATACACCCTAATTTAAGGCTTCGCGTGCCAGTAATACATTTTAACATTTTTCAGAAGGTCTCGCTATAAGTCTATATATTATATAACCAAACTACTGTTATATGTAAAGTAAACAAGGTTTTCAAAATGTTTCAGAAGCTTTATTTAAAATTAAATTAAAATGCAGATCTTATCAGTTTAGGGTGATCCTTGCCCTTGCTTTTCCGTGCTGAGTTTTCCAATGTCTGGCACATATTTGGATACTTTAAGCTGCACACAGAGTGGTCAGTTGTTAACCGGCTGGCAGGAGGTCAGCGGCTGGAACCCCAGATTGGCAGCTGAGGTGAGTGGAGCTGGCGGCTGGTAGGGCTGAGCAGGGCCGGAGGCCTGGACCCTGTCTGGCAGGGGGCCTGCGCTGGAACGCCAACCGGAAGTTCTGGGGACTCCTGCCAGCCGGGGTCTCAGCCTGCTGCCAGCCTGGGGTTCCTTCACCCAGGTCAGCAGCGGGCGCTGAGTGGGACCCACGGTGGGACCCCAGCTGGCAGGAGCCAGCAGCGGAAACCCCAGAGCGGCGGCAGGCTGAGCGGCTCAGCCCACCACCGTGTGCCATCAAAAATCGGCTCGCGTTCCACCTTTAGAAACCAATTATTTGCCTGTTCTGGCCTTTATCATAAGGCCATTGACCTGCTGAATGTGAAGTTGCAGTGGTGTATTATTCAGTTGCAGCAGTATGACTTCAATTTGGTACATACCAAAGGAAGACAATTTATTTGCCAATGATCTTTTGAGAAAGTCTTCTGAGTTGGCACCCTCATAGGCAGAAACAGCAGAGTAACTATGCTTTTTACTGAAATATATGCAGCGGACTGCTGATGCCACTCTTCAAGATGTTGAGCTATGAAAGGTGATATGTGCTGTGGAAGTGGTTTGGATGGATCCACTCCTTAAGAAAATGTTGTGTACCTTCTACAAAATTCGTTCCAAGATCACAGTGAAGACATGTGTTACTCAACATCTCTTATGAAGAAGAGCCTGGGTGGTCACCGTCATCCCAGCAGTCTTGCGACACGCAGTCCTGGACGTGTAACATTTATGAGTTACAAAGGAACTTCTACATAGTTATGCCTGGTGGCCAGGGCTGCACTCAGACATTGAGCATCAGGAGAAGGCATGCTCAGCCCGCACAATGCATAGAACTACTGTTCCTCTGGCCCCTTTGAAACTGGTAGTCATAGACAGACCATGGCAGAAAACTGCAGTAGATATCTTTGGCCTCTCAACTGCACTGCATGGCTACACATTGTTGATTGTTATGGACTATTACTCATGTTATCTTTCCACATTCATAATTTCACAAGGCACCTCAAAGGAGTTCATTTCTTTCTTAAACACTTTATTTGATATTTTTGGCCTACTAGAGCGCCTTGTTTTAGATAAATGGATATATTTTGTATCCAGAGAATTTGAAGGTTATCTGATGAGTAGTGGCACAGGACATTACAAATCTATTACGTACCATCCCAAGGAAATGGGATAGCAGAGAGACTGCATGGAACTCTGAAGAAGCATGTAGTTTGCATACTGGTGGAACACTGAGATGCACCCTTCCCCTTATTGCATTAAGTTGTGCTTTATAGGATAGTCAGAGTACACCTCATGAAAGTACTGGAGAAACCCTGTTTTATCAGCTCTTCAGCCAACCTATGAGAACCAAGTTGTCCATGTTGACAGAAAAGGTTTATCCCAACGATCACCATCCTAGAAGCCAAGTGATGTGATTAGGAAATATATGAGTTTCAACAAGCATTCCCATGCAAGACTCCATGGGTAGGTCTACACAGCAATTAGACATTTGCAGCTGGCCTGTGTCAGCTGACTCAAGACTTGCGGGGCTTGGGCTGTGGGGCTGTACAATCACAGTGTAAATGTTCGGGCTCAGGCTGGAGCCCAAGCTCTGGGACCAGCAAGTGGGGAGGGTCACAGAGCCCAGGCTCCAACCTGAGTCTGAATATGTACATTGCAATTTTACAGCCCCATAGCCCAAGCCAGCTGACACAGGCCAGCCTCAAGTGTTTAATTACTGTGTAGACATACCTCTAGTCTTCGATCCTGGACAAGGAGTGTAAATTAGGCAAGGGCTGGAAGCATTTTCAATATTCGTGGTATGATTTTGTGGGCTGCAGGATACGGAACATTGGTGAGTGCATTTACCACAAGAAGAATGCATTGTTAACCGATATTCTATGATTCTAAGTTATACTGCCTACTGAAAGTTGAACAGATAGGGAAGAGGACGTACTTTCTGCACCTGATGTCATGTGGCCAACTGGGGAAGTTGCACCACTGCAACAGCATTCATCCCCAAAACTGAATCAGAGGTATAATCTATGGCCCCGGGATCACCTGACGCCTCGATCAGGTACCACCAAACTTCTGGGGAAAAGGGAAGGAAATTGTGATGACTGGTGTGTGTGTGTGTGGGGGGGGGGTGTGGGGGTGTGTTACCTTCCTGTTCCCTGTTCAGTTCCTGGTTCCTACTCCAGGAACTCAGTGTTCCTCTGCCTGTTTCTTTGCACGGGATGGAGGAGGGGGAAGAACTGTATGCATAGTGTTGGGTGAATGCAGTTACTCCAGGCTTGCCATTACACATCTCCTCTTTGGACGGTTATAATGTTTTGTTGAGACTTGCTGACTTAACCAGCTCAAGGTTATTACATGTTTTGATTGACAACCTACCAAGTGTCTTGCTTCTTTATTTGTGTTTTGTGATTGATGTTCTGGGGTACATCTTTTTAAATGACATTCAGTTTTGATTTAAAGAATTCAAGTGATTGAGAATCCACCACAACCCTAAGTACAAAACCACGGCACAAAGGCAGTTAGTAAGTGGCCAGCACAGGTATCAAACCCACAACCTTGGTGTTATTAGCATCTCATTCTAACCAAATGAGGTAGACACAGCAACCAATGATCACGTAGTATAGCCAAACACAAGTGTTCAAAAATCATGAGTCAGATTCTAAAAATCATAACATGGACTGAAAACTCATGAGATTTTAAATAATAAATTTGAGGTTCTTTGTATGCCTTCCATTTTTGAGTTGTTAGGGTTAACACTTTTCAGCTTTTCTTCTGCAGCCATGAGGGGTAGAAACTTACTTTTAAAAAAATGAAAGGTGAATGTGTCACAAACACATGACTCCACGAACTGAGGCTTTAAGAAAATAACACCAAATATCATAAGACTCATAATAAAAATCACACATGAGTTGGCAACATTGAAGCAGCCTTCCCAGACATGCAAAGAATTATGATGATTGCAAGTATTTATAAGAAATTTTACAAGAATAACTGACAAAAAACTTGGTTAAATGTAGAGCTAAGGTTCCCCGGTGACATCTCGTGCCCTTCCAGGATATCAAGTTCAGCAAAACTCACACTGCTGAAAACCAGGAAATATAGAAGTAAAATACACATCAACCCAAATTCAACTGTGCATGCTGGAGCTGTCAGTAATTACTGGGAACTTTTTGGATGCACTGCTGCTCCATTCACTGTGTTAGGTGCAGCTGTACTGCATGGTAGAGAAATTAGCTGGAGAAACTTGGAAGAGCCATAATTGTGGTATGAGGCAATCTGGGGTCCCCGAGCACTTCTCCCTGCCCCATAACCTGTGTGTGTGATGAAAGGAAACAGGTGTATGTACTCCCTGAGGAATGCAGTTTGACTCATTTTAGCAGCAAGTTGTGTAGTGAGTGTTAGCAGCGGTGCCCAGGGCCTTCTTCATCAGCAGCGAGGTGAAATAGGAGAGTGGTGTCTGCATGTTCTAACTAAAAGTTTGGTGTTAGATGAAGGGGTTGATAAAGTGTAAAGGTGAAGGGGTTGTACAATGTAGTAGGTGTAGGATTGTATCTGTGACGTAGGCTCATTGTTTGAGTGTACAGTAGGTCCAGATAGCTTCAGTTCAGTGCACCTCACCCTAAATACAAGTTTTGACTTGGCAAAAAAAAATAGACTCTGTCCTACAGTGGTCATGGGCCCTATTCTTTGAGTGTTCTACAATACTTGCAAAGGTTGACTGCAAGTATGTTGGTATGAGTGTACTGATACATCACTCAAAAAGGGGTGAGTTACAGTTGGGTTCATGTGTATTTTAACTTTGTATTTCTTGGTTTTCAGAGGTTTGAGTTTTGCTGAATTCCATGTTGTGGAAGGGCATAAGATACCACGAGGCAACTTTAACACAGCATTAAGTTAACAAAGGTTTTTTAACATAAATGTTTTTTGTAGGAGTTAGTTGTAATTTAGGCAGTTTTAATTGTCATGTAGGTTTGCAGTTGAGGTGCTAATGTGCACAGCTTCCTACCTGGTCCTGACCCCTCTTGTATACTTTGCTGAAGTGGAATGGGGATAATAGTCATGCTTTGAAGTGTTTGTAGGGGGAAATTGCTGACAGGGCAGGGAATGAAATCAAAGATATGGTAATCTTGAGTTTTTTCCCTTATTGGTTACAGTAACTTGAAGCACACGAGAGAAGTCGGAGGTCTCTCTCCTCAACCGTCACCTGCAACATATAACCTCACCACCAAATGTATGGTGTAAAAAGTTGCACCTTGCTGTCTGGTGCCTTCTGCTGCTGTGTACACATCAGTGGCTTACTAGCAGGTCACATACCTACTTGTTTATGTAGACAGAGTTCCACATAGAACTAGGCCCCATGTCCTTACCATGCAACCCCACTATGCATCCTCCAGCTGGGCCACGCCACCCCATCCCTACTCCAGCCAGGCCTCCACAACCATACCCCTGGCCCACCCAGTCCCTCCTCCCCCAAGCCAGTCCCCTCTTACCCATCATGTACAAGTGGTGTGTACCTTAACTTTGTACGTCTTGGTTTTCAAAAGTTTACATTTCTGCACTGTCTGGATTCTAGAAGGCCACTAGATACCACTGCACAACCTTAATTCTCCATTAACGAAGCTTTGGAGCATTAAATTTTCTTAGTTCTTTTAAAAAAATTATCAGCACCCCTATTTACCACAGCACAGCTCTCTCCTCTCTACTGCCTCTGGCTCCTTGGCAATGATTACCCCAGCCACAGAATGCACTGGCTGCATATTGGTCCCTTCAGTGTCTCTGCATCATCTCCATTCCCTCTGACTGGTTCCCCTTTCCCAACCCTTCCCCCCACCCCAATGGAGAGGCAGGCATCAGCACAGGACAGGAAAGCTGCGAATTGGGAGAGACGTCAGGAACAGTTCAGTGACTAGCATGGAGTCCGTGGGTTAGGACCTGGGAGACCTGGATTCAATTCCACGCTTCAAGACAGACATGCTGGGTGACTTTGGACAAGTCACAGTCTCTATGCCTCAGTTCCCCATCTGTAATGAGGATGGATACATTAAAGATGGTAAGGTGCTCAGACCCTATGGTGAGGGAAACCATATAAGTTACCTATCATTGACTAACCGAAATGGAGATTTTGGAGGAACAGAGCTGAAGCACCCAACATTCACCTCTGACCCCCTCTTTTACATCCCACTCTTCCCTACACTGGTCCAGCATTTCCCCTCACAGCACTGACCACCAGACTCCCTCTCACAAAATGTCCAGATTCCCCTATCAGTTCTCCAGCTCCTCCAACATTCCCTCCATCACACCCACTGCTCAGAGCCACACACACACACACACACACACACACACGGGCCAACTGAAGAAGATGGGATTTTAGAGAAGATGGGGCATTAAAATGTTAAAACTATTAAGTTGAAGTGGTGCCACAAGGTCGCTGGTCACCTGTGCCTGCTTTGCCTCCTAAAAGTAAAGGTGGGACAGTCCTGGTGGGATATATAAGAGGCACCTGTTCCCAAGCAGAGGAAAGAGCTACCTGGAGCACCAATAAGGGGGGCATGACCAGGGTCTTGGGGAAGAACCAACAGTAGCTTACTGCTGAGAAGAAGCTAAGAAGAAGCTAAGGGGAGATTTAGGAAAGAACAGCAGATCTCAGAGGAGATTTCAGTGGTGGTTCTCAATGGAGAGGGAGCCATGGAATGAGCCTAGGTGTACCTCACCAGATGACCCTTCAAGCAAAGTGCTTCTAAATTTCTCCCAAGAATCAAACTGGAACATTAAGTTAAAATGTATAAAGATCAACTGTAACACACTACAACTCTTTTGATTGTTTTTACAGATTTTTTTTATTTACATTTGCTATTTAATTACCTTTAACTTCCAATAATTACATTTTTTTTTATCTCAACATTAGTATGACCTTATTGCTTAATAAGGAAAATTCACCCTTTGTAGAAATAAAGTGGTATGTGTTAAAAATATCGTGTGGGTTGGAGAACAAGTCTTAGATTTCTACTTGGTTCTAGGAAACTGCCACTTTTCCCATAAAGATCCTCCCACCTTTCCAGGAAAAAAAATTTAAATTAAAGATACGTATTTTATTGGCGCACAGAAGATCAGGTTAAATATCTGCTTACTAAAAAAATTTCCTTAACTCTGTTAATAACACAAACTTAGTTAAAGCAGAATTGTAAGAATTTACTTTTCAGTATTTATGCTCTTTCCTTACAGATTTCATTGGTCTCTGCTGGACAAGAGAAACTGCATACTGAGTTTTCCTTTTCCATATAGTACATTTCACTTTTGAAATCTTACATACTGGCACAAGGCAGAGGTGCAAATTCTGCTGGGGGATTTCACTGAAATTTTTATTTTCAGGCTTTGTAAAACTTTGTAAAACAGGCCAGGGTTAATCAGATAATGCGCCTTTTAAAGTAACAAACGAGAAGACAAGGTTTGCTGCAAATTTTGAAGAATATTTTGTGATTAATTTCTGTAAACAAACACCAAGTACTTATTAAGCACTTAATTTTTGTTCTGTGGTGAGCTTACTTGTGTCCAACAGGACAAGCTGAGAGTTCTCTAAACTTCTAAAGCTTACATTCAGACATGCCAAGTATCATGCATCTCACACAACACTCGCATAAATTGGTAATTTTTTTCATGCATTCCTGCATCTTTGGCAATTTATCACATTTTTGCAGAAGAGCAAGTCTTCCCACAAAACACCCTGTAGCCTAAGAAAATAGACACTGAACTGCGAGTCTGGAGACCATGAATTCAAGCCTGATGCTTTCACCAGCAATAAAACCAAATGCTTTTTTAAAAAACTGAATGTATGGTTATAAGCATACTATTTGCAAATAATAAATTACTTCCCTAAAATGTCTCACAAAGCATAACAAAACTGGGCAGCTACTCATATTGGGTTATATTATGACCCCTCCACCATGTCTGGGAAGGCACAGGCAGTCCTTACCCCAATGCACTCATACACATGGGCATATGAGGTAGAGAGAATTAAGCTGAGTGCCTGAGGAATTCTGGGCAGGGCAGCTTGAGGAGGAGCATAAGTAGAGTAACGGAAGCACTGCCTACCTGTTACATACACCTCTACCCCGATATAACGCTGTCCTCAGGAACCAAAAAATCTTACCACGTTATAGGTGAAACCGCGTTATATCGAACTTGCTTTGATCCGCCAGAGTGCGCAGCCCCGACCCCCTGGAGCACTGCTTTACCGTGTTATATCTGAATTTGTGTTATGTCGGGTCACGCTATATTGGGGTAGAGGTGTAGTTGTAAGTAAACCCCTCTGGCCTCATTACAGGTTCCACACCATAGGGCCTCTGCAGTTAATTTGCTTTACACAAGCCAAGTAATTCCATGCAACTGCTGGAATAATTTCAATGCCCTTTCTCCCCAACATGCCTTCACATTGCAAGTGTAAACAGAGCCCAGAATTTTCCACCATCCTTGTAATGAGAACAAAATGGCCAGCTATTTTGGAAATACTGCAAGTTTAAAAGACTTACGTTGTTTAAATGGATGATCCCCAACTCCATCAAAATGTCCTCCTTTGGACATCTACTAGCAACCCAAAATTAAATTAATGTATTGGTTTTAATATGGACCAATATGGTATCAAAAATATTGTGTTCTTTCCATATGCATGTTATTTATAACCTATAGTTAAAAAAATATATATGAATGTTAAATGCCAGGTCTATTCAGTCAACGACAAAAAACTTGAAAGACAAATCTCTAAGGCAACCTTTAGAGAATTAAAAATGAAAATGATAACATCAGAAGAAAAGAGAGATGGGCTTTCAACAGCAAAAAAGAAAAAAAAAGCAGGCTTCTTTCTCTAGAAGATATCTGTTATTCCTTAGAAATAACACTATATATAATAGTCACTATAAACAAACATGTTGGGAAAGGCTAGATTTTGTTTGTTTGAATCTAGAAGAATTAAACACTTTTCAAGAACAAAATGTATTGAACATGAAACAAAATTCCAGCACTAATTAATTTTCTACCCAAGCGAAGGTTCCATACAAATATCTACACTGATTTTCCTAAGACACCTGTGCACAAACAATTCAAATTCATGGAAATAAAGGATCAGCATTCAAAGACTTCATGTGAAAACCCATTAAATTATATGAAAACATTTACTTTGGCAACAATCATATTCTAACTAAAGTGTTCATATTATAGGGGAAATTTTGCTATGCATTTAAACATTTTCCCCCCAGAAAAAGTTTCTCCATAAAACAAAAAGGACAAAAAAAGAAAAGAGAAAAAAGGTTACATTCAAAAAGCTGTATTTTATTGTTATGGCAACTGATGTGCTAAAAATAAAGAATATTAAAGTTGTTATGGCAACTGGAAATTTAAAAGCAGTCAAGAGTAGAATAATCAAACCTTCAGCTGCCTTAAAATGTAACATCTATGACTCAATTTTCAGAAGAGCTTTCAGATACAATTTCTTTTGCTTTTGTGAATCTCCTTTAGAGACCAGAATTACAGTATAACTTTTTAAAAACTCTTCAGGGTAATAGAATGCGAGGAAAATAAAAGTGAATGGAAAATAATAAATTGGTCATTCAGACTTCTCATACTCAGCTTGGTGTCCTTGCAGCTTTATCTAGGCCAGCAACTACCTCAGTTTATTGCAAGTCAGGGATAAATAACCTTTATAGCATTCATTGTAATGGTGGGAACAAATGACATTTTAAAAATTGCATTAAGATACTACACCTTTACCTCAATATAACGCTGTCCTCGGGAGCCAAAAAAATCTTACCGCGTTATAGGTGAAACCGCGTTATATTGAACTTGCTTTGATCCGCTGGAGTGCGCAGCCCCGCCCTCCCCGGAGCACTGCTTTACCGCGTTATATCAAAATTCGTGTTATATTGGGGTAGAGGTGTATTAAAAACTATGCAGTCAAGTCAGGCCTTCCCAAGTTAACTCTGTGTGTATACATTAGAAAGCAGTCTAATTAATGGATCACAATTTTTCTCAAATACCGCAATATATTTAAATTTGTAATATACATAATATAATTTTAGGGTTCCTAGGTAGAGGTGCACATTTGCTATGAAGCTAAATTGGTGTGCAAGTCAGCTTAGCACAGCATGCCTTTTTCCCCAAGCACTAGCAGATGATTGTTAAGTTACCAATTATGTTAAAAATTTAACAGATATGGTCAATGTGCACTTTCAAAGCCTCACAACTCAGCCAAATCCTAAGCAATCTTTGACCAAAACACTCAGTCTCTTCTTAGTAAGTAATTCTCTAATTAGTTTGGCTGTATTTCTGTTTTTAAAAAGATTAAATACAAAATTAAAAACCTCTTAAATGTGGGAACCATTTTTACTTAAACTGAAAACCCACCTTCAAGCAGAATCAAGGAACAGAAAATTTCAGCTGCATGGATGAAATGCTGTAAAGTTATGAGTAACTGAAAATAATTTATAAATGGAAATACTTTGGCAATCTGAACTGTATGCTGTAGCTGTTGCTAGCACTCCAGCTATAACAATATTGAAGGCCACAACTGAAGACAGCACATGTCTCAGGGTATTGTGGCAAGTGTTTCCCCTAACCCACTCCCATCCATACACAAAGTCCTCTTACCCAGGTTTGGTGGTGCTTTCAACCTGGGCTAGCTGGCATTGCTGAGGATATAGATTAGAGCAACATTTCTCAAATGCAATCACCGTGGCTGCATGTGATCACCAGGGGCTTTTCTTGCGGCCACAGCCCCCTGGGGGGTGTGTGTGTGTGTGTGTGTGTGTGTGTGTGTGTGTGTGTGTGTGTGTGTGTGTGTACTAGCAGCCCCTCCTCCTCCCTGATGCACCACCTTGGTGTTGGTTGCTGGGGCTGCCAGCAGGGGTTGGGCCCTGCCCCCCTCTGGAGACACCTGGGGCACAATGCTGGAGGAGCAGGCAGCCGGTGAGTTCCCCACCTTCCCAAGGGCGGTGGGGCTCAGACTTTGGGTTTCAGTCCTGGGGTGGTAAGCTGACAGGCTCTGGCAGCAGGGCTTTGGGCTCCAGTCCCAGGCTCCGGCTACACAGTGGCAGGCCCTAGGCTCTGGCAGTGGGGCTTCAGGCTCTAGCCCCCCCCCCCCACCTCCCTTAGCCCCTCATCCAGGGCTTAATTTGTCCCCAGGCTTGGCAGGGCTGAGTAAGTCTGTTGTGAAAAGTGGTATCTGTATGTTAATATTACTTTTCACAACGGACTTACTAGCTAGCAATAAATAAATTACAATGATTTGGACGTGTATATTTATTTGCTTTTCTTAAAGCTAATTAAGTATTTTAGGGAAAAGTGTGAGAGCAGCCACCAGCAAGAGTTGGTGGCCGCACTCTGAGGCCACCAAAATATGTGTCCTGAGAACCCCTGGGTTAGAGACTAGATTCCACTTTCACTCAGGCTGGCATCCCGCCCACTTAACCAGCATCCACACGGCAAACCCACTCCGAGCACTGGCAGTCCTCCAATGCCTTCCCAAAATTCCTCCCCGTGTGCCCAGAAGGACAGACTAGGTCTTTCACAATTCACAGGGAATGGCTCAGCTTACTTCAGCACAAAGAATCATGGGATATGCCTCCAGAAGTCCTAGCAACACACATGGTGGAGTCCAGCAACAGTCAGGATGCAGTAACTCAGTTGTGGCTTTGCAGTGTGGCTGCTCACACCTGTGCTAGGCTAACCCAGGCTACCCTGCAATAAAGAGGTACCCTCTGAGGCTGGGAGAGGAGATAGGATGACAAGGAGACATAGCTCTTGTCATTAGATACAGATATGGATCTGAGATGCTATGACAGCTAAGCAGTCTACTCAATATCTTTGTCTTCCAGAAACTCCTATGTGGAACAATTCCTCTGGATAAATCATCATCTGAAGGGATTAAATCTGACATATCTGGATATAAAATCATGAGCCTTTACTACCTGAGCTAAGAAGCAGGTTCCATAGTTCAAATGCGATATGTGTGGCCTAGCCAACAGAGGGGACAAAGCCATCCTGATTTAACATTGGTTCTACGTGGAATGAGCTCCTTCATCGCAAGTGATGCTGAATTTTAATTACAGTATGTATGTGCCGGGCTCCAGGATGGTGCCTTCCAGGGCATAAGAGAAAGAGGGGAAATCCAAATGCCAGTCTCATGTAATCTGTATTTATTCTATATCCACTGTAAAAGATTAGCATTCTGCATCCACTAGTCTCATTTCTTTCCTACTAGTATAAGTGATCAAATAATTTTACAATGGATACAACATATTTCTTTTGCTGCTTGCAAGGTGCACTTCATTCCTAAATACATTTATTTGCTTCTGTATTCATATTTAGCACAAAAGGACGAGTTAAGTAACTGAAGAAACCATGTCATAGAAAGAGACGGAAAGATTATGAAGCTTTCAAGCGAGGACAAAGTTAACTGTGCATCTGCATTTATAATATTAACAAGATTTTGCAATGACATAAAGCTCTCATCCCAACACATACTTCCTCTTTTAAAACATAAGCAGTAGTAAAGGTACTCGATTTGACAAGTCAATATTTTATATTTAGATCCAGGTGAATACATTACCAGACCAAAAAAGGAATCAGACCAAGGAAACCACTACTTTTGAATCAAACTGATCTGTATGATTTAGAAAAACATGATGCACAACTCCATACCAATGACTTTCAACTTCAACATTAACTGGCTACAGCTTATCCTTGTGATCAGGAAAAATTCTCAGCAGCTGAAACACTTGAATATTCCAGTGGAAATCTAGGCAAAAGATTATATAGTGTATAAAAATGGCTTAGTGCATGTGTGATCATGTCCACTTTTGGTTGGTTGGTTGCAGCATCTGCTAGTTTCCTATAGATAAAAAAATTGCTCCTTTGACTTTAAAATTGGGGTGACTGTACTAAGTTGGAAGGTATCAAGGGAAACAGGATTTTATTATGGAATTTGGACTCAAAATGAGAACTGCAGACCATTTTAAAATACTATTCTGCAGTAACAGTGAATATAGTATAAGCTTCCACCCTACCCTTTTTTTAAAATTAAATCTGATTTGAAGATATCCCAAGGAACATACATTGACATTCTGGTTTCTTTTATTAATCACAAGAAGTTTTTTTCATCCTTTTGCCACCTCCAAAAAATAGGGAGTATTCTGAAAAATTAGGTCAGTATTTGAAAAACAGATGGGTACACCTAAATTTTCAGCATGTAGAGCCTGATTATTTTGTTGTTTTGTTTTTACAAAAATTACTGTATTCTGACTATTAAGAGTACGTTTGCCTTAGCTCTGTGTTTTCATTTTGGAAGACAATCGAGTTTAGGGGTGTCAAACGTATGGCTCACAGGCCAGATCTGGCCCATGGAACAGTTTCATCCAGCCCAGGGGCTTCCCATGAATCTTCAAGTTTGCACTGTAGGTGGCGATCTGTAGAATGCACCAGTGTGTTGCGCTCTAGCTCCCCTGTGTAGACTCTGTTACTGTGCATTGATGTAGTCCTGTTCCAAGGAACAGGAACAGTTAGTGCATACAGGAAGGGTCCACACAGGAGCATTAGAGTGCAACACACTGGTGCACTCTACAAATCACACCACTGCAGTCCAGGGCAACAATCCAGCAAAACCTCACGTACAGGTGTAGAACCACTTGGTTGCATTTAAGAGGCACTAGAGAGGCATAAGTCTGGTGGAAGCTGGTATACGTCCAGACGAGGGGAAATGGCACTGAAGAGCTGTGACCAAATACATCCTGTATTCACACCCTACACTCTGTTATAATAATCTTTGTACATATGCCTTGCAAGGTAACATTTGAAAACTAAACTCACTGGTCAATAATATCATGGCAAAATGGGTATAGCAACATTATATGTAATGTTAAAGTTAGGAACATAAGCTGAAATTATAGCTGAAATGTGTTTACCAGACAAGTTTAGGGAGGGAATAAACCTGTTTCTCAGAGGACAAGTTAACACCTCCATCCAGGTGTCCAAGTTGACTGGCAATCACCTGTCAAGTGGCCATTCTTTGGCAACAAAGGGGGGCAGGAACAGCTATTGTAGCAAGCAACAACATGGCACCTCCATCTCCACAAAACTCCTTGCTCCATCCTCTCAGCTGGAAGAAATTTTATCTAGGGATAGCCCTAGGGAAAATGCATTTCAACGGGTGACTGGACTATAAATGCGAGGGGCGAAAATACCTCAGGAGTCTCTTTATTTCTCTCCCTATCACTCTCTTTCACCTTAGATGAAAAAGGAACTAGCCCTTTGACTTTGGGGGGGGGGGAGAGAATGAGGGAGAGGGATTTGAGAATTTGGTCAGCCCTGTTGCTGGGAACATGTGTTAAGGATTTTACCTTGAACCAAATCTAAAATGTTTTCTAGTAGCTAAAACTTAACTATCTTTATTTCTCTTGTAACCATTTCTGACTTTAATACCTTGTACTTGCACTCACTTGAAATCTCCTCTTTGTAGTTAAATAAACTTGTTTTATTCTTTAATCAAAATTTATCCAGTGTTGTGTTTAAACTGAACTGTCTGGGTAACTCCAGTTAAAAAGCAAAGTGTTGAACATTGACTCTTTATAAGGACAACGGATCTTTAATATCTGAACTCTCCAGGAGAGGGCTGGACAGTGCATTATACATACTGTTGGGAAAATTTGGGATTGGGAGTGTGTTGGGGTCACCCTGCAAGTGGTAACCACGGCTGGTGGAAACCAGAGTGTGCGTGGAGTTTTGCTGGCAGGCTGCAACTATACACAGATACTCAGGGTGTGACCTGCATGCTGTTTGACTATTAGTGAACAGCCCAAGTTGGGAGCTACAGCAGCAAGGCATTGTGAAGCTCCTAAGGTTGAAGGACAGAAGGTAACATCCCTCACTGGTCTGGATTACATCCCTGGAATGTGATACCCACTGAATGGAAGGCAAATATCCCAATCTGGCAAGGAAAAGGAAACTTCAAATAAGTCAGGGGGTGAATACTTATTGCAGCCAGTAGACCGGCAGACTCCGCTTTAAATAAAAATTTAAAAAGAAAAAAGTAAAGGGGGGGATACACATCCCTTGTTTCATTTCTTTATTCAGCTTGTGACAAAAGGCCATCATGCTTTTATCCAAGAAAAGAAAGATAGACAAAGAGTGTGCGCATTTAGAGAAAAATAAAATTTTATATTTCTTTGTGGACATGAATGGAAAGACCACATGCTTGGATTTGTACTATTTAGTCATCATTGATCATTTGTTCACCTGGTCACAGAGGTATCAACACTTTTTTGTACAGCACCAAAATTCTTTGAGAAAAGAAACTAAATGCAAAGTACACAGGTTCATGTATTATTTCACTCAGTTTTTGATAAATAGTTTTGTAGTCTTCTTGTTTTATAGTGTTTAAATCTCTGTATGCTTAACTGCCACAGTGATAGATATTATTATATAGAAACTAGAAATAACTAGTATAGATTTTTTTAAAGGAACAGTTTTAATATTAGACACAAATTGATCTTACCTTGTGTATAACATATAGCATCTGAGATACAAATGGATCTTAACTTGTATGTAACACTTACATAAAAAAATACTATTTATTTTAAAAGCTGACTTTTATACAGTACAGGAGACTGTCAGGTAAGTATTCAAAAAGTAAAGAGAACCCAATTTTTCAACAGTCAGTCTAATTTTGCATACAATCACTGTATTTGGGCATGCAAATCTGCAGTGACACATGCAAATGTGGTAATTCAGCATTCAACCACCTGATCTACATTGCCAAATATGTTTGCAGTTTTAGAAGCCAAGTTCAGGCTGGCTGAAATTTGCCCTAATGAATAACGTTTACATTTCCTTTACAATCAGTGTGTTAAGAGCAGAAGTGAATTAGCCCTAAAACCAGAAGTAAATGTTAAATCATAATTCTCTGAATTTCAGTGATGACAGACATTAGATTTCCAGAATGGAAAACTACCAAAATACACTATATGGGACTCTGTCTCTACTTCCCCTACAGGCACAATTCCCCCTAGTAGTTGTTCCACACACCGTAATAGAAAGGTTAATGCTAGCTCACACTCTCACCTTCAAACAAATCTCGTCCTTTAGTAATGCAGTGTCCTGAATGGCAATTACGCAATCCTTTGTTTGAAGATGGTGGATAGTTAGGAAGAAGTCAGCATGCAATCAATTTAAAATGAGATTGTAATGTTCACAAGAGGTTCATTTTTTTATTTTATTTTCTCAGAAATTACAGTGATCTGTCAATAGTCTACATATGTAATAATTCTTTACATTTTAAAGAGTTCCTTTGGCTGTGGCAGCTAGGTGCTTATATACAAACTGAACACAAATTACATATAACAGTCCACAATGGGGAAGTACTTAAGAACAATTATTCTTGCCTTCAGAAACATTAGCACATACAATATGGTATACAAAACACCTACTTTTAATAATATTTTCACTCGGATTGCTATATGAACAGCTATGTGTTCATGTTCAGGATATAAAACATACCACTAAATATCTAGGGTAAGGAAGAAACCAATATGTATTATATTACCCTTCTTGCTAATTGTCTCAGTTTGGCCTGGATTACCCTGGTTTTTTTAAATCGACCTGCCGAGTGTCAAGCATCTGACAGAACTATCATTTAAAAACGTGTATGGGAAGAGGAAGGAGAGATAGGGACCCTGACCCTCCACTACAAAATGCCCTGATGCCTAGAGGAATGTGTACAAAACTGCAACCAAGAGATCATAAATTCTAATCTATTCCAATGATTGCTGTTAATACATCTGTACATTTCATAGCCCTTAATAGCCAAGACTTAGAATCATAGAATATCAGGGTTGGAAGGGACCTCAGGAGGTCATCTAGTCCAACCCCCTGCTCAAAGCAGGACCAGTCCCCAGACAGATTTTTGCCCCAGATGCCTAAATGGCCCCTTAAGGATTGAACTCACAACCCTGGGTTTAGCAGGCCAATGCTCAAACCACTGAGCTATCCCTCCCCCCTTCATCACATTACTTTAGGGGAGAAGCAATTATCATTCACCTAGAGTTAGGAATAGAATCCATGTCTCTGATATGACAGACCCAAATCTCATTCACTAACCTTCAGAAGAAATGTGCCAAATTATGTACTTGGATATGCTGTCTCTAGCTTGTAGGCCACACACTGCTCCCAGAGCTAGCAATTGTATCCTAATAACCAACAATACAGTGCTGTCTTGAATTACAAATGAAAGAGCTAAATATATGGAACTACACCTCTACCCCAATATAACACGACCCGATATAACACAAATTCGGATATAACGTGGTAAAGCAGTGCTCTGGGGGGGCGGGGCTGCGCACTCCAGCGGATCAAAGCAAATTCAATATAACGCGGTTTCACCTATAACGCGGTAAGATTTTTTGGCTCCCGAGGACAGCGTTATATCGAGGTAGAGGTGTACTACTTATATTAGTGAGTATCCTGGAATAACTGTAGTTGACACGATTTTATATTGCAAAATATTGTACTTAGAATGAATTTGTTTTATTGCTTTATTATTATTGTTTGTATTTTGGTCAATGGGAGCTGTTCCTTTAAGAACAGCTTTAATTGTAGAATATGTTTGAAGATGACAGAGCAGCGTGGGGAAAATTTTGCCTTTGTATCCAGACGGAGAGCAGAGGCAAAGTGTCAGCTCCCAAAATGTCAGAACTTGATTTATTACACATATTTCCCCAGAAAGTTTGCCTAGCATTTATTGTAGGACTGGATGCTTCAGGGAACTATTTAAAAACTACAGGACCTTCTATCTATAGGTCAGTAGCCTGAACGCAGCCTACATCAGTAAAGATTAAAAGCTGTTCCCATTTAAAGGATGTTTGCTGGCCCCAACAGGAGATGAGTTCAGTGGGTCTCAGTTCCAGCTCCTACATCACAAATTCATCACCATAGTTTGCATTAATTGGTAGACTCCGCAAAGAGCCCCAAAAACTGAATGGGTCATGGAGGCTGAACTACCCGTTACCTCAAGAGGAAACTTCCTCTGCCCCTATGTCAGAGCTGATGCATATTGGATAAACAAAGCAAACACCCTTCCCCAGCACTAGAGCCACGCCGTTGTTTTAAGTTGAGGTTTGTGGCTATTTGCAATTGTTTTCATTAAATAATTTTCCTGTCACACATGGAGCTGCACAAAACTTTAACAGCTCTGTTTAAACCTTTTCCTGGGCACTTTCAATCCAAGCCAAAATCCCAGGCCATACACTGGCTCCATTTTCTAAAAGAAATCTGGTGTCTAGTCAGTAGGCCACAGCGGGGAGCTATACCCACCCCTCGAGCCTGCAAGAGGTAGATGCTGAGCAGCAGAGGCTAGTAGAGGTCAGAAAGGGACCACTGCCAACCAGCTAGCCTGGTCCCTTAATGATGGTGAGACAGCACAGTCCTTGCATATGTAGTCTGTTCTCTCCCACTCAGACTCCCACCTTAGGGCTGAAGGAGAAAGAAATGGGGAAAAGTCTTCTAGTTTGGAAAAGAGAAGACTGAGAGGGGACATGATAGCAGTTTTCAGGTATCTAAAAGGGTGTCATAAGAAGGAGGGAGAAAACTTGTTCACCTTAGTCTCTAAGGATAGAACAAGAAGCAATGGGCTTAAACTGCAGCAAGGGAGGTTTAGGTTGGACATTAGGAAAAAGTTCCTAACTGTCAGGGTGGTTAAACACTGGAATAAATTGCCTAGGGAGGTTGTGGAATCTCCATCTCTGGAGATATTTAAGAGTAGGTTAGATAAATGTCTATTAGGGATGGTCTAGACAGTGTTTGGTCCTGCCATGAGGGCAGGGGACTGGACTCGATGACCTCTCGAGGTCCCTTCCAGTCCTAGAATCTATGAATCTATGAAAAAGGCTGATAGAAGACTTGCAGAAAGCTTCACATACCATCCCACTACCAAAAGACTGTAAATGAGGGAGATCCCATGAGGGTCCCTAAAATGAGACTGAATGAAAGGAGAAGCCTTATGGTCCCCCATTTCCCAGAGTGGTGGGAAGAGGGAAGAAAACACCAGAAATGGGTGGGCGGGGAAAGCTGTTCTCCATTAGGAATATCAGAGGTATGCAGCTATCCTGCTCATGTCCACGCATCCCCAAGACAATTGCAGATAGAGGCTGCCTGTTGCAAGAAGGGGCTTATGTAGGGATGGAGGAATATGGAGTCTAGTTTGGGTCCCCACTGATCTGAATAAGCATCTAAACTTTGGTATGTTATTTAATCCCCAAACTTTTAAAAGCTAAATAAAATTAAAGCTCACCAAAATATACACACAACTGTCCAGAGCTAGGTGTTTTTGATCCCAGATCCCTATGGAAGAAACAGATGGGCATTTGTGACAGAGATCATTGTTTTTGGCCACACCTTGATTAATCTCACCGGAGACAGTAGATAGCTGCCCTCTCTCCTGTCTGGGGGGGAACCTGTTTCTCCCTGTTTGGCCACATACTTTAAAGTAAAATCATTAAGCATCCATATTTCTGTATATAGTGTTAAAATATAGATTTCCAAGTGATATTAATCACCAGTGTGCCATTAGCTTTCAGAAAAGACCTCACTCCACACACTTTATAAAACAGTACCAATATCAATTGGTTGATTCAATTGCTTATGACTTGAGGTTCAGTCCCCCTGTCTTTACAGAGCAGTAAATCTTTGCAACATATTCTTTGAAAAGTAAAACCCAGACCAAGCTTCTCTCTCCTGAGGGTGCAGACACACCACTTGCTGGCTTGATACCTCTCTTTACCCAATATGTAAAAATGGCCCTTCATTGTCTTTTCCTCATAACCAGGCTGGGTCAGAGAATAAAATACACATTCCTTTGGCTAAGGTAGACAGTGAAGAATATAATTCTAGTGTGGATTCATAACTTTTTGTACATACCCTGCACACACATCATGCAAGAATATGAATGATCATGCCATGAGTTTCCCACTGCCTAACTGGTCAGCATTATTCTCATACTTGGGGCAGGAAACAATGAAAATTCAATCTACCCTTTGTTCTATACTGTGCTACAATGAGCAAAGCAAAGAGTTGTTTGTTTGTTTTGTGGCATTATTAGGACTTTCCTAGCATGGAAAAATTGAAGATGCCCTACCAATAAATGACCTGAAAGAACAATGTTAGATATACTTTCAGAAAGACAAACTATCTTTACAGTAATGTGCACAAGGCCAGGAGAAGAAGGAATCATTCAGACACAAATGACAACTAGTTACTTCAGTATTTCAGTTTATTATGTAGTATTATAATAACTTTAAATACTTAAGTGGGAAAGCTATGCATTAAGACCCTAAAATCTGACAGTTTTCTAAGTACTTCCCTGCTCACAGATAAATCAAGAATTATGGGCCAGATTCTCAGCTGGTGCAAATCACTGAACCTGGCCTGTTATTTGTAGTTATAAGTTTATCCTATTGTTTTCATAGGAAATATGCCTCACAGGTAAGTCTGTCCAATACATGAGACCTGGATATTCTAACAAACAGTAATGGTTGGGTTGGAGGTAACGCAACCGATAGCAATTGTGAAAAATTGGGACGGGGGTGGGAGAAGGTGCCTATATAAGACAAAGCCTCAAATATCAGGACTGTCCTTGTAAAATCGGGACATCTGGTCACCTTAGTTGGAGGAAAGACAAGAGACTAATGCTTCATCAAATTTTATCACCTAGGTTTGCTGTTGATTTGTCAGAATTTTTCTGCCATTGTCTATGTTCAAGCAGGCAAAACAAAAGGCAGCAGCATAAAAACAGTTACCTGTTTTGTTTAGTAATTGTAAGCATATTAGAAACTCCACCATAGATAAGTACCTGATCTTGCAATATACAGCATCTCTTCTCCAAGGTGCCAAGCACACTTCATTCTCAATGAAGTCAATGGCAGTTGAGGGCAAGAACAAGTCACATGATCAAGCTCTAAGCGTTAAGAAAGTCTTTAAAGCTGAATAAAACTAATTTCTAGTAAGTATTTTAGGTAAAGTGTTTTAACAAATACACATCACTGATTTTAAGTATGATCTTTTGTCATAACTCCTGTTCATTATTTTCATTAGATAATTTCATTCAAATCTGATATCCAAGTTCCTCATTGTATTTAACAATTGTATTCCTTAATTGGATATTCATTTATTGCACAGTGTACAATAAACCATTTTTATTTATTTGTTTAGCACTAATGTGTTTGGCACTGTGCACTATGCAAATACCATCTCAATAGGTTCAACAGATTAGAGAACACATTTTCAAACAGGTATATGTTCATTTTTTGTGTGTGCCATATAAGCTGGGGTTGTGGGCACTAATCAGAGCTTCACACACCAACTCAAATATGCACAAAAATGTGTACACAATTCATTAAAAATTTGGGTTTAATTACTTTACTAAAACATAATAAAATATATTTTTTTATGAGTCACTTCATTCCAACAACAAAGGTTATACTGAGGGAAACAGGAATGGGTTGGCTTTCAAGTGCAATAATATGCCTCAACATTTACTAATTATTTGTAGTAAATGTTTTCAGCTCATATGGAATAATAGCCCAAAATTTTCAAAGCTGCAGAAATGTAGCACTACTGAAATAAATCAAAAAGCTACTAGAAATGTTTGTAAAACATGAGACCTTTCTATCTCCTAACTTTCAGCACTTATAAAACTCAGAATATTATTAATTTACACCAGAAAATGACATGCTGTCCTGTCAGTCTTCCTTCCTTCATGAAGAGCAAAATGTATGACACTTATAAAAGTGGGGATTCACAAAACATGGCATGAACAATCTAAGAGTGTGGAGAGAACCACCTTATCCTTTGTCTCCTAGGAAAAGTAGATAAAATTAAAGCAGCAGAAACTGCTATGGATATTGAACAAACTGAAATTAAACAAAAATAAAACTGGGCAACAAGCTCATAGACACCACACGATACTAATACATGAAGGTATGCTCCCGCAAGAAGTATTTCACCTAATACCCAAGCCAATCATTAAGAAACTGATATCCAACACAGACCAAGTGTGATATGATTACCAAGAATTACTTATATGTCATTTTCACCTTTTAATAAGGATAAAATCTTAACTGCCTTTAAATCATTGGATATTTTTCTCTTTTTTCTTAGCAAATTGCAGAAAATTACCTTATACATTATCAATTACAGAAGATTTATGAGAGTCTGAAGTCACACCACCCTGGGTGGTGATCTTATCTCTAAGCAGGTAAGGAGGTCATGCCTACTCAATATTTAAATAGAACACAGCCAAAGAACAAGCCAGACACTGGAAGAAAAATTCAGTAGGTGAGAGCTTCCCACAGCGTTAGTATTAAGCAAATTTCCCCCGTCTAAAACAGTGTCAGGAAACAATGTGCAGCTGGATGTGCTTTTTTTCCTAAGCAGGTTTGAAACCATAGTTTGGACAAGTTGTGGTCTCCAAAGACCCTAAGACAAATTTTCACAAAAGTAAAGTTGTTAACCTACATCCCCTAGCCATAAATCAGTTTGTAAGGGTCTTTGCGGTAAATACTTGTCTTATTAGAAAAAGAGAAAGTAGTCTATTTAGAAATAATAAAAGCAGCTCACTGCAAAAACCCATTATCAAGAAGTTGCTGGAGTTGAAAATGAACAAAATCTTGCCTACCACTGGTGCTCTCATATAGGTTAATATTAGAGGTAGACCACTAAGCAGCAAGTTTAATGGCAAGTGATGCTTCCCAGGACATTCGACAGGAGGAGCAGAAGGTGCTGTACTCTAAAAGGAAGCATAAACTAACCCACCCTCAGTTAGGATAAACAAATGAAATGTCCCGTACAGGAGAAATTTGCCAGAAAGTTGCTATGCAAATATTCTTTTCTAGTTTCTTTCTTTAAAACAGCCTGCACAGGCAGCTGGTGTGCAATCCCCTTTTTAATTAGAGTCCTTTATTGTTTAATTAGTCCCAGAACATTTAACAATGTAAGCCTGCATTGTGCATTGGGATAAAAGATGCTTCTCCCTCTTGGTTCTAACTTAATATCCTCTGTTGCAGCTAGAAATAACAAGTTGATCTATTTTCTATCCAAATCAATGGCGTCTTTCCACGTTAGAAATAATCCTCAAATCTACAAGTGAACATTTCAAGGCTACTTTTGCAGTCAGAAATTAAGATGGGGGCTTCCTAATAGAAACAGAAATTACAAAGCTTTCAAAGGACTTCAAAGTACACAGAATTTACTCACATTTATATAAACTTTGGCTCACTTCCAATTTCCTTCACCTTCTATCTTGCACCTGCATTAGTTAACTTAGAAAAATGAAGATTAACTAGGTGTATTAAAAGTAAAGTATATTAAATATGTAGCAAAGTTTTTCCCCACTGTACAAATATAGTTATTAGAATTTGAAATGTTGAAAAAATAAATGCTTGCACATGTTCTTAACAGGTTTACATGGGTTATTTGAAGGCTGATCTTTTACTTCCAGCTTTTATACTCAACTTGTGCACAGAATTAACAGGAAAATGAATAGAAATAGCTGTATTAAAACTGTTAGCATAACATAAGTTCAGCTCTGTGGAAGCATGTGATCCTCTAGAAGAGGAGCTCAAACTAAGCATTTTTAAAAACCCCAAGGTTGACCAGAATAGGAGGAAAGAAGACATAATAGGAAAATTCTTACCCTGATTTACCCTGGGTGGTTTGGAATGCAAAAATCTACTTATTAGTTCTATTTGTTCTTTAATTTTGGACCAGAGACTCTCCCAGGGAGGCGGAGACGGAGTGGAGGTGAGCTGGGGTGGGGGGGGGGCGCGAGGGGGACCGCCTGTGCCGCAGCAGGTAACCCCTGCTCCCCCCCTAGCTACGCTACCCTGCCCCTAGGACCCAGAGGGACCTGACGGATGCTTCCCGGGAGCCGCCCCAGGTAAGCACCGCCGGGACTCCCCACCTCGTCCCCCGGCAGGTCCCTCTGGCTCTTAGGGGCGGGGCGGGGCGGGCACCCACTACGGTGGCCCATGAGACCCTCCTGCCCGGCCCCTGAGCTCTCGGCCGGGAAGGCTAGTCCCCGGCTGTTCCCCCTCCCCCGCAGTTTCAGCTTGCCCCGCCTCCGGCTCATGCTCTGGGCGGCGGGCTGTGAGCTCGGCGTGACCCGGTGCTCCAGCCGAGCGGCGTGGCCCGGCTCCAGCTGAGAGGCGCGGCTGTAGCGCCGCCAGCCACCAGTGCTCCACGTGGTGTGTGGTGGCGGCGGCCTGGCCCGGCTCCAGCTGAATGGCGCGGCTGTAGCGCCACCAGCCACCTCCAGGCAGCGCGGTAAAGGGGCAGGGAGCGGGGGGGGGGGTTGGATAGAGGGCAGGGGAGTTCGGGGGTGGTGGTCGGGGGTGGATAGGTGTCGGTGCGGTCAGAGGGCGGGGAACAGGGGGATTGAATGGGGGCAAGGGTCCCAGGGGGGCAGTCAGGAAGGAGCAGGGGTTGGATGGGGCGGTGGGAGGCAGTCAGAGGCAGGGGTTCCAGGGGCAGTCAGGGGACAGAGAGAAGGGGTGGTTGGATGGGGTAGGGGTCCCGGGGGGCCATCAGGAATGAGAGGAAGGGTTGGATGAGGTGCCAGGGGGCAGGGAAGGGGGGTGGAGGGGGCAGGGATCCAGGGGGGCATCAAGGAACGCAGGGGGTTGGATGGGGCAGAGGTCCCGGGGGGCGGGGGCAGGCCACAACCCCCTCGTGGGGTGAGGAGGGAAACGGTTGTTAAGATTTTGGCAGCTCATCTCTGCTCCCGCCCCCAGAGCTGCCTTGACAGCTCACTGCAGCTAATGGGAGCTGCAGGGGTGGCACCTGTGGGGGCTGGCAGTGCACACCACACAGAGCCGCCTGGCCACGCCTCCACCTAGGGGCTGGACATGCTGGCCGCTTCCGGGACCAGCGTGGAGCCAGGGCAGGAAGGGAGCCTGCCTTAGCCCCGTTGTGCCGCTGACCGGGAGCCATTTGAGATAAGCATTGCCCAGCCAGAGCCAGCACCCCGAATGCCCTGCCCCAGGTCGGAACCCCCTCCCTCACCCTAACTCCCTCCCAGAGCCCGCACCCCACACCCCCTCCTGCATCCCAACCCCATGCCCCAGCCCTGAGCCCCCCCACCACCACACACACACACACACACACAAACTCCTTCCTGGAGTCCGCACCCCAAACCCTCTCCCACACCCCAACCCACTGCCCCCTCCTGCACCCCAACCCCTCATCCTCGACCCCACCACAGAGTCCACACCCCCTGCCCCAGCCCTGAGCCCACTCCTGCACTCCAAACCCCTTGGTCCCAGCCCGGAGCCCCCTCGTGTACCCCAAGCCCCTCATCTCCAGCCCCATCCCAGAGTCTGTACCCAAAGCAGGAGCCCTCAACCCCTCCTGCATCCCAAACCCCTGCCCCAGGAACTCCCTCCTACACCCTGAACCCTCATTTCTGGCCCCACCCCAGAGCCCTCACCCCCTCTCACATCCCAACCCCTGCCCCAACCCAGTGAAAGGGAGTGAGGGTAGAGGAGAGCAAGCGACGGAGGGAGGAGAGCTGGAGGGAATGGGGGTGAGGCCTCAGAGAGGGGGCAGGGCCTTGGGGGAAGGGGCGGGGGAAGGGTGTTCGGTTTTGTGCAATTAGAAAGTTGGCAACCCTATTTTGCTGCAAGCAATTTTTTTCAGAGGACATGCTTGCAAGTTTAATTTTACATTAGAGACCATAAAACCTCCTTATTTAAAGGATCTATAAAGACCTGAAGCCTTAACTCTGGGTCTTTTCTTTTCCCATTTAAATTGAGATAGTATGAAACAAATTAGGAAACTTATATCTGATATCACAATAATACGACGACAGCTTGAAACAGAAAGAATAAACTAGGTAGTACATTCATTTTAATCAATGAGATTCTAACCAGCCAAGAAATAGTATATTTATTCCATGTTTCCATAATTCCCCTGATCCATGTCAACAATGGCATTTATACTCACCTTCATTCAACTGGCCCTTAACTGGATGGCAATTGCTTCCCTATGTCCATTTCAATTTATGTTTTTTAAAGAGATTTGTTCTCCTGATTTTGTAATTTACTCCCAGAATCAAACTTCCCATACTTTGAGACCCAGAAGAATCTCCAGAAAGGTCGCTCTCCAACTGATGGCCTGCAATTACGTTCTTGGCCCAGATACATGCATTACACAGTGAGCAAACAGAGCTAATTTTTGGCTGATTTTTTCCCACTTCTATTCCTTTAATTAGTTGATTATGTCTAATTTTCTGGGCAAACGCTTCTATTTCCATAGCCAATAATAATGACAATCATGGACAGACTTGTGTGGTTCCCCTATACAAGTCAATTCTTCCAGAAATACAGCCATTAACTCTTGCCTGAGGTTCTTCATACAAATCTCAGTCCATTTAAGGACATTTGTATTGCATTCACATCCAAATATATCACCCCATATAACCCCAAATACATTCTATAATGACAATTTTGTTATTTTTTTCAGCATACTAAATAAATCACTTTCAATTCTCTTTTAATATTGTATGCTAATTGCCTGTCCTTGATCATTTGTTCCTGTGTATGCAGTTAGGAAACATATTTAATATTTTATCTAGCACCTTAGCAAACCGAGAAATGTGATTTTAAACTGACAGCATCCCATTAAGTAATCACAGAGAACTTTAAAGAACAATAATTCTCTAGCTGATTCAATTCTGGCAACACTAATAATAGTTTGCCTTGTTCTATTATAAGTTTGTTTTTTTTCTTAAGAGTCAAAAGCCACAAAATTTAAGGGAACGTGAAACATTAATGAGATGCACCTAGGATAGGAAAGATTTTGTTCATTTTCAAGTCCAGCAAGTCCTCTGCAGTGAGATGCCTTTATTATTTCTAAGTGATAGGCCATTTTGGCCTCTTTAAATAATAATTTACATTTATATAGAGCCTTTCATTAAGATTTGCAAATTGATTTTTGGATAGGACATTGTGGGCAGGACAGGGCTTATGAACCGTAAACAAAACCTGATAGGTATCAATCACATTTTAAAGTTTATGTGCCAAGTGTTGTCTTTGGTGAGAGAGCTAAGGTTACAATTGACCTGGGGTAAATGATTGGTCCTTTCGGACTGGGAGTAATCTGAATATTGTTGTGATTTTTGGTGTAAGGGATCATCTATCACAAACGCAGGCTTACCTGGGTGGCAAGATAGACTGGAGTACTCAAGGGGACTGTTTGTGACTCCATGTTGAGGCTTACAGTGCTTGAAGAGTACATACTTGGCTGGTGAAATCTAATTATAGAACACACAACTAGTTTGGGGTTTGTGCCCTGGTTTGTAACAGTCTGCCCTAAGTTGGCACCCACATTTGTGAGCCACTCCAGACAGCCTGACACTACCACCCATTCCTTTTCTCTCTCATCAGAAATGCTTTCCTGCTTCAGTTTCCCTACCTTACATGCCATTTGTGCATCATAGCAGGTGGCTCCATTTGACTTTCCTGCTTCTGCAGGTTGCTTCTCTCAGTGTTGTGTCAAGAACAGCAGACATGTCTCTTGGAGGACAAGGTATGTTATAAATCATCTTTCTAATAAGGGGAGAAATCTTTCTTTCCTGTGTTGAGTTTAAAAAACCCCAACCCCACCCAAAACACAGACTCTAGCACTCACAAAAAAAGGAAAACAAAATGGTAGATTTCAACTTTGTATTTAAAATGCTGTTTTGATATGGTTGCATAGTTAAAAATGAAAATAAAATAACCTTTTTATGTTGTCACTGAACTGTACGCTGAAATGTGGGAACATTAATTATGAAGTTACTTGACAATACATGGTTAGACAATTAGAAGTATTTTTTGCATTAATGTTTGTCAAATGTATGACATTTTCAAAAAGTTTGTACATTAGTAGAATTCCAAATTAGAATAAAATTTACTTTTAGTATCTGCCATAATTTAATTCATATTAGGGTCCATATATGATATATTTCCTGTCGTCTGCCTACAAGTATTAATTTTCCATAAAGTCAAGCAGATAGCTCCTCATTGTGGGTTATGTCATGTCAGTGCTGGAGTATTTCCAAAGCCTCCAGACACTAACATAACTCTCTTCTCTACTTGAGATAGTCACAAGCAATGATGGCTAGATATTAGACATTCAGTATTAGAGACTCCAAGTGTCAACTCCCCATTCCTGCTTAGGGACTAAAGCAAAAGTTTTCCTACCTTGTGCCTCAAGTTAGATCCCTAAATCCATATTTGCAAACATTCAATTAAAGATAATTGATTTACTTGTTTGCATCCAAGTCTTCTACTGTAAAGCTTCCTACTTTTAGAGACTATGCTACCAAGAGGTCAAGAACCTAACAAGACATTGAGTTTCCAGAAATGAGCCTAATATCCACAAATAGGAAAGGTCAAGTGAAGAGCAATGAAAATCGGAGAATGTAGAGACCTCACATCAATGAAAGGCTAAAAAGATGACGACTAGTTCAGAAAGGAAACAAATTAGAGAAGAGGCAATAGAGGCACTGAAGGGTACAGAAACAAGTAAGGTGAGCATTCCCATTTATCCTCTTTTCATAATATAAGGGCAAAATTAAGACAGAGAATTTAAATTTTGGAACAGAACAAACAATCTATGGAATTTATTATAAAAAAAATTTATTGCAGCAAAGACCTTAGGATTCAGAAGAGGAACAGACATTTATATGGATAAAATACTGAGTTTTATGATCCAAGATTAAATTAACATTTTTTTTAAATGCCAAAGAAAATTCTTCAAAATATAAACCAACCATGAACTGACAGCGTTTAGGGAGAAACTTTCCCTATTGCAGATTATTCCATAATTGTCCATTAAGAGGATATCTGGTATCAGCCATCACTAGAGACAAGATACCAGAACAGATGGACCTTTTATCTGGTTAACTATAGCAATTCCTATGTTCCTAGGTTTTGTAACAGCTTAAAGAGATTTTCATGGATAGGTTGACCAGATAGCAAGTGAGAAAAATCAGGACGGGGGTGGCGGGTAATAGGAGCCTATGTAAGAAAAAGCCCCAAATATCGGGACTGTCCCTATAAAATCGGGATATCTGCTCATCCTGTTAATGGAAAACAGAAAAAGTATTATATGAGCAATAATTACATGCAGAGAAATAAACTACATACAATATTAGAAGAAGGTATACATAAGGCAAAATGACCTTAACAGACAAGGTGAAGTGACAGTCAACCTAGCAATTTAAAAATACGCTGTGGTGAACCGAAGAGTCAGACCTGGATTTATTGTACAACATTGCCCAAGCCAGCTGGCCATCAGAGATTTATTTCAATTTGTAATAAAAGTCCGAAGTTCTTCACACACATACAGATTTTAACAAAACAAAACAAATGTCATCACTGACCATAAAGAACCCCCCCAAAGTCCAGCAAAGTAAAAGCAAACATCCCTTAATGCAAACTCCAACCACTCAACCCCAAGAAAAGCATGAGAAAACAGGTAATCTTTGCAATGTGCCAGTAAGATAAAGATCCAAACTTTATGAAACTAAAGAGAGTGGGGCAAGATCTATTGTCATGGGTCCCTACCTGGAAACACCATGCCACCAGCCTACTTCCATTTAAACGTGAAGGCTGTTAGCTCAACTACCACAGCAGACCTTAAGTGTTGCAGTATCATGCAAGCAAAGAAGCAGTCTACAAGGCAGCCAGCATTCAGCAGGTCACATCCAGAAACAAAATGCAAGCTTCTTGATACACAGTGGCATGTGCAAAGGTTGTTCCATTGTGCAGGTACATAGAAAGGCTACCTCCATGCACCCCACCCCTTTCCAACCATTTAAAAGCTAGTCACAATGTGGCAGACTGCACGGCAGCAATCCAATCTGGAAGTGACAAAGACATGCAGTAGTATAGCACCGTCTACATTCAAAAGGAAAAAGTTACAACCTTCTAACAAAGTACAGTTAGAAAAAAGTACTCTCAGTGAGCTAATTGCAGAAGTTGGGCTGAGCTTCTTGGGTGGTATGAAATGTGCTTTTTTCACTGTTGGTCTGCCAGCAATACAGGTGTGTGTCAGATTTCTACCAGGCATTTTGTTCTTAGATTGGGTCTGTGGTGTATTGCAATGCCGTGTGCTGGCCAAAACCATTGGAATAGTGGGAGGCACTTACACTTAACTGCCGGTGCACCTGCATTCATTTTGTGCGTAGCTCTTAGGGATCCAGTGCCTTTGAGCCTGGGCCACCATCCAAGGTGCCAACAACCTGTATTTTACTTATGTTGCACCAGTCAGGTCTAGACCTTCTTGGATTGCTTGTGTGGGGGGAGGTGTGTAATTCTGGACTTTGTCCCCTTATAATTCAATGTCTGTCTTGCTTCTTTTACTCCCACATTTCTTTCCTTCAATTCAGGGAAATTTGGCAGTCACTGTTACAAAGTACTGATATGTGCACATAGTGTTTTGAGTACTCTCTAGTGGTATTTCTAATTACAATACTACTTAGTACAAGAAATGTCTTGTTGGACATTATCCAGAATCTTTCACAGGAAGTTGAGTGTTTCTGTGTCTAGAAAGTGGAGAAACAATAAAGCATAGTGGATTCTTAGGACAGGATAGATTTGAAGTTTCTTATCCTCTTCTGTAGATAAGCTTGATAAGTTTATTGAGGGGATAGTATGATGGGAGTGCCTACAAAGGCATGTGGCCCATCTGTCACTGCTATTACCAAACAATTTAAATGGCCAGAGATGGGACACTATACAGGGAGGGCTCTGAGTTACTACAGTGAATTCTTGCCCAGGTGTCTGGCTGGTGGGTCTCCCTTACATGTTCAAGGTCTAACTGATTGCCATATTTGGAGTTGGAAGAAGTTTCCCCCCGGGTCAGACTGGCAGAGACCCTGAGGGGTTTTCACCTTCCTCTGCAGTGTGGAGCATGAGTCACTTGCTGGTTTGAACTAGAGTAAATGGTGGATTCTCAGTAACCTGAAATCTTTAAACCATGATTTGAGGAGCTCAGTAACCCAGCCAGAGGTTAGGGGTCTATTATAGGAGTGGGTGGGTGAAGTTCTGTGGCCTGTGATGTGCAGGAGGTCAGACTAGATGCTCATGATGGTCCTTTCTGGCATTAAAGTCTATGAGTCAACACTCCTATCTGCAAATTCAGCAACAGACAAGGAACCAAGAGACCCCCTACACTCAGAACCTTAGCAACAAAAAGGCAAACAAATTCCTTCATTCAAGGAACCTCATGCAACCTTTGTTTTCCCTCCCACTGTTTTTCCCTGTCTGCCAACATTACCTCTGTCTTCCCTAAGCTGAGCCACTGCCAAGTAGCTCTCATTAAAGCCTCTATCTTGACCAGAGACTGGAAAAGCTGATAGACTGTGAAGTCTGGGTCTGATGTAGTAAGACCACAGTGCTAGGTATCATATGTATACTAAAGGCACTGCAGCTCATAGCATTTAACTGTCTCCCATAACAGCCTCAGATACGTGTTGAGTAAGAGGCATGACATTAGAATCTGGAGTACTGCACATGAGTGTGTCCACTGTGCTAAATGAAGGGAGTGGAGGGGGTATTTCCCTTTTATGGACACCCCAGCCAGCAGCTATGAAATCTCTCTTAGTAGCTGTTCCCTAATTGCTCTACCTGTAAAGGGTTAAAAAGTCTCACTGCTATACTTAGGTAAAAGGAAGTAAGTGGGCACCTGGCCAAAAGAGCCAAGGGGAAGGCTAGAACTTTTTAAAATTGAAACAAGACTCCCCTTTTGTCGGTCTGTTGTTCTCCTGGGGAGAGGTGGACAGGACAGCAGTTATACCGTAAGAAGCTTGGACCAGGTACGAAAAAATCATCAGTATTATACCTAGAAACTACTCATTTAAAACCCCAGATATGTAAATAGATCAAGAAATGTCTAGGAAGATGTGATTAGGTTTATCCCCTTTATTTCGTTATGGCTTGTGGATTCCTCTGTGCTAACCCCAGGTGCTTTTGTTTTGCTTGTAATATTTAAGCTGGATCTCAAGAAAGCTATTCTTGATGCTTAATCCTTGTAGTTGCCCTTTTAAGATCTAGCAATAGCCTGAGTTCCCAGATGTATTTTCTTTCTTTTTTTTATTAATAAAATTTACCTTTATTTAGAACAGAATTGGATTTTTTTTCACCTCTTCCCCAGAGGGGGAGTGAAAGGGCTTGAGGGTACCCCACAGGAAGGAATTCCCAAGTGTGCTACACAAGTGCTCTCAAAGGGGTTCTGCACTTGGGTGGTGGCAGCATCTACCAATCCAAGGTCAGAGAAAAGCTGTAACCTTGGGAGTTTAATACAAGCCTGGAGTGGCCAGTATTAATTATTAGAATCCTTCCGGACCTCCACCTTCCCCACTCGAAGTGCCAGAGTGAGGAATTAGCCTTGACATCCACAGATAAGCAATTGTCAAAATTTTTTGGTCCTGTCAGAGAAAAAAGAATGAGGCTGGTTCAACTACCCATGCCAGGGTCCACAAATGTCCATGTTAACAGTGTCTTGTGATCAAAGACTAATGATGGATCCAACAGAATGAGCACAGACCCTTGATCTTCAGTCACCAGAAGATGATCATCCTACAATGCAACCTCCATACCATAAAAAGGCCTAAAATAAGGGTCCCCAGATGTCTTGACACCCTAGATATTATCTGAGCTGCTTTGCCACAGCCTACTCAATAAACCTCCCATAAAAAGAGAGATTGTAGACATGACTGTAATTAAGATTCTCTGTATCAAAAAAGTCTAACAACTGCTTCTTTAAAAGATGCTAAAAAGACATCATTGACAATTCCTACTAACAGCTGAATTTCTCTCCATTCACCTTTACCAGCCAAGATAATCATGAGTACAAGTTAACTTCTCAGGTTGTGCCCCAGCACATTGAGAATGGACGCAAGTGATACTTGCTGAAACACTAACGGAAAAGTCTTTGTATTTTTCTCTCCCTCCCATCATCTACCCCAGGCACAGTTACACCACATAGGACTAACGAAAAGCTTGCTACAGCCAATTTTAAACGTAAGCCTTTGAATGACAAGCCCCCCTCAGAACAATCTGAAACACAGGATGTTAAAACAACACAAATTGTACAGACTTTGTTAATACCTACTAGATCCCATAAAGTTTTTAGGTTCTCACTGATAGAATAAGACCTCACTAGGACAGGCATGAGGGCCAGTGAAAGATATACGCAGAATCATGAACATTTAAAGTGAAAATAACATCTTCACTGGAAAAAAAAATCCACTTCATCTCATTTCACTAACCATTTTATCCATCATATGCCAAATTATATAGTCGCCAGCATTTGTATATTCATAGTTGATGGGGCAAAGTTCATGCCTTCAGAGAAAAAGATTTCTATTCAGCAAAAGTGAGTTTGCAAAAATTTCATATCGAACGTTAGATGCAATTGTCCCTTAATAATCTCGAAAAATATAAGCCACCTAGAAATCCTTAGATTCTACTAGTTGGGGTCGGGAAGGAATTTTCCTCCAGGGTAGATTGGCAGAGGCCCTGGAGGTTTTTCGCCTTCCTCCGCAGCATGGGGCAGGGGTCGCAAGCTGGAGGATTCTCTGCGACTTGAAGTCTTTAAATCACGATCTAGAGACTTCAACAGCTGAGTTAAGGGAAAGTGGGTGGGTCAGCTTATGTGGCCTGCATCATGCGGGAGGTCAGACTAGATGACCATAATGGTCCCTTCTGACCTTAAAGTCTATGAGTCTATGAAAAGCCCAAATTGCAGCTACATATTTTTGTAAGGCAACAGTTTGAAGATCAGAGTCATATAGAAAAGTAATCAATTTTTTTACCCCACAATAAACAGCTTCCCCACTGTTAGAATGGAGGGGAAGAATAACAATGAATGGATTTGATGCAGCACACAACAAAATGGTGGTCTCACAATGGCTCCCAGAGAAAACTGTGTCCAAATCACAAAAAACATTATCAACAACTGACTCTCCTGCTGGCAAGGCTAAATAGGCCATGAAGACCAAACTCTTCTCTCAATTCCAGGAGCAACTTTCTCACCTTAAAATCCTAGCTGACTGGTCAGATTAAAAGGTACAAGCAGCAACAGGATAAGACAGAGTTCCATCTCTCTAATGTCTCTACTTGAGACTTGTGAGGGCACCAGATACTAAAATGATGGCACCCTAAGTATGCTACTAATTACTACTAGTATAGTAGTCAGGATTGAGTCATACTGGGAGGACATTGTGAGGAAGTTTGCATTGCCATTGCCCATGCTGTATGTTTTCTGTGGACAGAAAATTTCAGTCTCTGGGGCTATAAATTTTACATTTTACAAGCACTATGTAAAACTGGAGTCATTATTTGCTTCCATCACACTCATCTTTGTGGCTATTGTTTTAAATCAGATAAAATAACAGTGATATGTGTTTTAGAAACATAAGATAGATAAATCTTATAGAGCAGAATGACTAGTCTGAAAATGCACAGAAGCTTTGTAACTTTACACTAATGATTCTCAAACTGTGGTACATGTTCATCAGTAGTCTGGGAAGCCTTTCCTGATAATCTGCAAAAACTATTAGGACACCCAAGCAGCAGAGGCATTGGGATGTGGTATGGGGAGGTGATACATGAGAGGATATTCCGCTCACAGAGTGGTCCATAGAATGAAAAGTTTGCAGAACCACTGCTCCAGATTACTAATGATGCTATGCACTGGAAACCATGTGATGAGAAGAGGAGCCAAGTCTCTTCATACTAAATATACTTTTTAATATTCTTATATAAAAAAGCCTTTGCCAAGATCATATTCGTTCAATAAAGAGGAAAAATTAAAATACACAGCAATTGGAGGCTGATGCTAACAAACAATAAATCTTAAATAAGACCCAACACTTTAAAAACACGGTGATGCAGTGCTTGTTATCAAGGCAAGCAGAAAGTTAAATGTCAAGCATTACTATGGATATAGGTCATTGGTTTCTATTGTTAATTAATGCCATCCAGCAGCTACCCACAGCAGGGGGTAAAGTGTGTTCATCACCATTTCAATTACCGTTTTTTTTTTTTTAAATATAAACAGTTCTGCACACTTGTCACTTTGCAGCCACACAAAACTGAGGTTCTATATAGTTTATTCTAGAAAACAAAAGCATACATAATTTTTACCTTTGTGATGAGAATCCTGTATTTGTCCAACATGGCCTGGTTGTCATGGCATCCTGCTAGCAACTGCCAAACCTCTGCCCTTAGTGCCTCTGGAACACCACTCTTCACCAGTGTAGACAGTCCTTTTGGTCGCACAGCAAGGTTACTGTGCCTGAGAAAACAAATTAAATGTTTACCTCTCCTATATGAGGAGACAAAAACATCCAGTATGAGAAATACATGGAAAGTTTTCTGAGTATGTGTGTTGTTCCAAAAAGTACAGTCACTACTAATTGAAACCATAAATATTTGTTTCCTTGCTCATATTTGCAAGTACTTCTCAGGTTACTAGCAAAACTGCCACAAGAATTCATATCAGGATCGGTGACAAAATTTGCTGAATACCCAAAATCAAAATTTGCTCATTACCCAAAAGGTCAAAATTAGAGAGGTTTAATCAAGGCTAGAAATGTAAGAACTGAAGAGGGAACAAAGCTAGTCAATGGAGAACACATTGATAAATGAAATTCATTGCTAGCAAGTGCAACAATTTGTAGTGCACAGAACAATTTGACTATTCATACACATAGGTGAGCTCAAAATTAACTAACTATTAAGGAAAAAGGCATAGTCATTATGGAAGTTCATTTAAAACATCTGCTCAAGGTACAGTTGCAGTTAAAAAAAGCAAATAAAATACACTGCCTTTTATAAAAAGAGGCATTGAGAATATTTTAATACTATTGTTATGGAGGCACTAGTTACAGCTCCATAGTTAAAGCTGAGTTGAGTTTTGCTTGTAAAGCAGGGATTCAACCTCTTTGTTATGTATGAAAAGTATACAGTATTTCCACCAAATTACAGCACTTCCTCTGAGTACTAATTTTCCTAAGAATTTACAAGTAAATCCATTAATTAATTCATTAAAATTAATTAAAAATAGGTATTTTTAAAATTAATTTAGCACTTCTCTATTAGACTTCTTGTCCACTGCTTCTCCACCTAGTCCCACTCCCTGCGTAGAAGATGGAAAAGATTCATGCATGGCTGGGACATATGTTTTTTTAAAATTAACACATAATTAATCTGTGGAACTCACTTCAAAAATTGAGGGAAAGGGCCTAGTAGAATTTAAAAAGGATTACATAATGATAACAACAACAAACTTTTTTTTAATCAATGTTACAAATAATAATCATGGTTTTCCATAATAAATAGAAACAAGACAGATAGACTTCTGTCTCTAACTTAACTACTTTGAGATATTCTGCAAAGAAGCCTCTCTTTCTTGTACTCAATTGGAAAACAAACGTGTTTTTAACGACTGGTCATAAACTTGAACGCTTTCTGTTTTGTTGAAAATTAAAAGTCTTGGTTCAGGACAGGTAATTCAAACTCCACCACTCCAGTCAGGCAAACAGAAGACATAACTGTCCCCTTCCTACTTTGTATCATGTTTTATAGTGGGTCGCCTGTGACTAATGGATTTCTCATAGGAGGAGAAGCTATTATCCAACAGAAATATTTTAAATGCTAGATATTTTAAGCATCTTCAAAGTAAAGAAATTTCTATTCAGGAGAAAATAAGTGGGTGTGAATTGAATCTCAAACACAAAGTTACACACACAGTGAGCATGAACTAGTTAGCAAGATATCCATATCCATGAGAAAGTAGTTCAAGGTTTGTTTGGTAATTATTTATATAGTGCCATTGCTATGTACGGACAAGTAAGAAAACAAACTCCCTGTCCCCCATAGACTTTATAATTTAATTTAAACTGAAAGTGAAACCACCAACAACCAGGCAAGTGGTAAGAAGGGAACAAAAGAAAAAAGAATTGAATACTACTGTCATAAAACCAAACAAATAACTATGCCCCCAAAATACACAAAGTTTAAACAGTCTGAAATGGGGTAAAGAAGTTCATCAGTTCTGAAGCAAATTCCATAAGATACATGCTGTACTTTCGAGTGTGCTTTCCACACCTGCACATTTAACTACAATTGCTTTTTATTTGTTAGGTAATTTACAGAAATCACAGCAGACAATTTTTCTTTGTAAGTAAACATAAAGGCCTACTTAATTCTGAGCCTTTTAACATGTAGATAAATCCAACAAATAGCCAAGAGAGCTGTATACTGTGCTCCATGTATTATTACCATCATATATTTCCAACTTCCAAGCATGTTAGAGCACTGCATGCACAGGATCATAATGGATTTGTTACATAAATACTCAAGTACATGAACTTTACTGCACAGATAGCACTTCTCTTGATAGTATTAGATAATTCAGTTTATGTTATAAAATAACCATGCAGTCAAGCAAAACTCTGTACCTTTACAATTAGCAACTCTTCAGATATCTGAGTGTCTGTCTGAGAAATAGTTTAAACTATTAATATTCCTTGCTGTCCATTTTACTGGAGAAAATAAATACGCATGCTTTTTACTTTCTCTACTGCCAGATGACCCTCTGCCATCTGTTTGGCTGTGGAAACAGTGTTTTTTATTTAAAAAAAAAAAAACACAAAGCTTTGCTTATCTTCATCACATACAGTTTGGCATTTGGAAAGGACTAGGTCTCTCATGACTGCTGGTGGAGTCACATCTTTAATTTCTTATGAAGTGCATTTATTATCTTGGCTACACTTCAGCAGTTATTTAATAGGTCAAAGAACAAATACAGGATATTATCAGAGATGCCAAGACTATATGATTATGGCCTGGGAGGACATAACAGAAGAACAATAAAAAGTTACAGTTGCTATAAATATTTCTGGTTAAAGACTACTAAGTATGGCCATTATCTATGTACACATCAGAAGCTATTATCCACATCTTTTTGAGAATTCAGCTGGTTATGACAGAAGTTCAGCTCAGAAAAATAGACCTCATTCTAAGGATGCCCTATATTGTGACTTATTAAATATATGAGAAGACAGTCCCCTATCTTCCATTTGTGTTTTTTTTTTCCTGCTTATCTTGTTTTGATTTCTAGTTACAGTATATACATTATCTTTTAGGAAAAATCTCTATTACAGAATACATCTATGCAATTTTTCTGTCATATCAGTCCACTAGTTTACAATAACATTAAATGACAGGTAGCAGTTAACATGCAAGAAGTTTTTATCTCCAAAAAGTCAGTGCACCAATTCTCAAAACGGAAATGTTAATTTCTTACGAAGGCATGTATCTTCTTTCAGCATATGCTGTAGTGTTTGGCACATTGGAGGAGATTATTTTATTTGATCTATTTTTAATTTTCAAACTGTTACATTTCTGATCAACTGTTTAGTGCTATACTTTTCAAAAAATCCTGGAAAGACTAAACTATTCCTCAAAAGTTTAAATACTGAACAGGCCAAATTCATCTCTGACATAACATCAGTGGAGTTGCACTAAAGCTGAATTTGGCCAAGCATGTTTTAGGTTTAATCCATTTCCTCCTACCCCTCATTAATGCAAGCCTGGATTAAAGCTATCTGGGGTTCCAGACACATCTCCAAGCCCCCTCCCCATCTGACGTGGTGGTAGTAGCAAAGACCATCCACACAGGAATCATCTCGTAGGGCAGTGGACAGCCTACCCATTCTCCTCTTTGGGAGAACTTATACAGTATACCCAATTTATACTTATACAGTATGCCCAAACCCATCTCTCTACATCTGAACATGCTGGGGTCAGCACAAGACCAGCAATGCCCCAGCCCCAGCCCAGCCCCACAGAGGTCTCAATGTGGAGGGGTCCCTTCTACCACCCCAGCAGAAGGCCCTGTAGAGCAGTGGTTCTCAACCAGGAGTACACATACCCCTGGTGGTATGCAGAGATCTTGCATGGGGCACTCAACACATCTAGATCAGTTTCTCAACTGGGGGTTGTGAATCACAGGGGGGTTGCAGGATGGGTTTAGAGGGGTCACAAGTGTGGGGCTGATGTTAGGGGGTGGCAAGCAGGGCAATTTTCCAGGGCCCCATGCCACAGGGGGCACCAGGAAGCTAAGTTACATGCTTCAGCCTTGGGCATCGGGGTTTTGGCTTCAGCTCTGCCACCCGAGGCTCTGGCTTCAGACAAGGCTCACAAGTGAAAAACAGGCTCAAGTATCATACTGAAATGTAAGTACAATATTTATATTCCAATTGATTTATTTGATAATTATATTGTAAAAATTAGAAAGTAAGCAGTTTTTCAATAATAGGGTGCTGTGACACACTTGTATTTTTACGTCTGATTTTGTCAGCAAGTAGTTTTTAAGTAGGGTTACCATCTGTCTGGGTTTCCCCAGACATGTCCGGCTTTTTCAGCCTTAAATGGCCGTCCGGGGGGGATTTCTAATGAAGTAGAAATGTCCGGGATTTCCCCTCCTGCGGAGTGCGGCGCGGCTGATTGGACGCCTGGCCTGATTGAAAGCCGCTCGCAGCCACTAGGGCCTCTAGCAGCCAGAGTCCCTCCCACCCCCCGCTCCCTCCTCCCCCACAGAGCAGCTCGGAAGTGTTTGAGTCCACGTGGAGCCCGCATTTCTCCCTCTGCCGGGTGAGCGGGGGGAGCAGGGCAGGCGGCGGGGGTGTGTGTGTGGGGAGCAGGGGGCACAGAGGCTGCAGGGGCGGGGGGGTGCAGAGGCTGCAGGGCGAGTGGGGAGCAGGGGGCACAGAGGCTGCAGGGCAGGGAGGTGTAGAGGCTGCAGGGCGAGTGGGGAGCAGGGGGCACAGAGGCTGCAGGGGCAGGGCAGGCAGGGGGCGCAGAGGCTGCAGGGGCAGGGCAGGCAGGGGGCGCAGAGGCTGCAGGGCGAGTGGGGAGCAGGGGGCACAGAGGCTGCAGGGGCGGGGGGGGTGCAGAGGCTGCAGGGTGAGGAGGAGCAGGGCAGGCAAGGGCATAGAGGCTGCAGGGGCGAGTGGGGAGCAGGGAAGCACTTAGCAACCCCCAACCAAGATCAGAGCGGGAGGGAGGAGGGGGAATGCGGGGTGCTCAGAGGAGGGGGCAGAGTTGGGGCAGGGACTTTGGGGAAGGGGTTGGAATGGGGGCGGAGAAGGGGAGGGGTTGGGGCGGGGAAGGGGGCGGAGTTGGGGCAGGGGTGGGACCGGGGCCCCGTGGAGTGTCCTCTTTTTTAAATGTTTGAATAGGGTAACCCTATTTTAAGTGAGGTGAAACTTGAGACTTGAAACTTGACAAATCAGACTCCTGAAAGGGGTACAGTAGTCTGGAAAGATTGAGCAGCACTGCTGTAGAAGATGGCTCCTGCTGCCACCAACTGGACAGAGGGCTCTGCTGGGTTAATAGTAGCAGAAGGTCCCCACAGAGAAAGTCCTCAGATAAACTAGCAGGCAGGGGCCTGCAGCTGCTGTTCTTCAAGCTGGCTGAGGTCCTTCCCCTCCTAGGCTAACCACTCATACCCTGCGTGTTTTTCAGGAGAATTTGCATATGAAAACTGGGGATGGAAAAGTACTTTGCATTCCAATCTGATCTTAAAGATTGAGTGAGTGTGGAAGCTAAATCCCACAGCAGATCCATTCCAATCCCCTTCCTTCAATTACGTTTTTCTAAAATTTTAAATCCTTAAATGAAAGTTGGGTATAACTCTGCAGTGGGACAATTTAGCAGAACAATCACAATCTTATTATTGTAACCCTATCACCATATTAGCACCCAAAGAATGCTAGGTACTTTACAGAAAAATAAAATACCCACCGCTCTAAAGATCCTACATTTTAATAGTAGACTTGATTCAATGGGTGAAAGCAACAAACAATCAAGGCAAGATAAGGAATAGAGTCACAAATAATAAGGGAATGAGGATAATCTGGTTTGGCGCATGCATATTTTGCTAGTTCCATAATACACACACACAGTTTTTGTTCTAATCTATTTCCCATTTAGCTCTGAAGTCCCAAAATTAACATTCCATCCATTCAGGCACTATCCATGTAGCTACTTGATTCCATGTTTATGTTTATTTTCACAAGCATAGGCAGTACCCACTATAGTTATTTGCAAAACAGTTTCTATTACAACCTTCAATTTGCAGATGCTCATAACTTTCAACCTCCACATTATGGCCTAAAATTTTCTATGCTTGGTCTTCATCTCAACAGGATTTTATTTTAATCTGGGCAAAACTCTTCTGGACATTTTTGAGTTGTGAAAAGGTGAAATGAAGATGTTTTTATCAGTTTGAAAAAAAGTTGCAACCTGTTTTCTAGGTATTTGAGAATTTCTAAGATATTTCACCAAATTCTACCTTTTCACCATGCCTTTCATGTATCCTGGATTGCCTTCCTTTGAAAGATGTAAATATGCATTTGTTCACCTGAGAAGACTAAGCTCCTCAAACATGTAAGACCTCAATTTTAATTTTTCTAGCCTTGTGTGAATATGCATTTGAATGTTAACTTGAAATGGAGAATTTTGCCAAAATTGATCAAATTTGGTCAAATTTAATTTTGTCTAAGCAAGGCAATTTGAAGTCTGTTACATGATTTAAAAACAAAAAACACCTCTGCTTGGCATCTGAGAAAACAGATCAGTGTCCCCTTGGGATACTGTCATGTATAGGATCGACAGACAGAATCAATACCAATGAAACCATAATTCACAACATGTAACATCATAAGAAGGAAAGATTTGGGAATGGACAAATCTAGTACAAATGAATAAATCAGGCTATAAAGATAAGCATTTAAACAGGATGAGGGGGGAAAAGCATGAAATGAACCATTTTTAACACCAAGATTGAGGAGAATAATTAGTCAAATAAATCTCTGAAAATGCAGTAACACAGGGACCAAGGCTTTCATGGAAGCACTGGGAGAGAGATCCCCAGAATAACCACCAATTAAAAATACAAGTGCTAATCCTTTATGCTCTGGGTTTAAATACATGTTTGCATATGGAGCATCTCTACTTTTTAATCATAACTAAAATGTTTGGAGTTTTTTTTAAATGGAGAAAGAAAATTAAAAATTTAAACTGAAGGAATTTTAGGCCTTATACTGTTTTATGAGCCGTTATCTGCTCTTCTGAAGGGTGAAAAGGTTCAGTATATAAAAATCTAAATGAGAAAGTTAATATTTACCATCTCCCCAGTAATTCTCCCCAGGAATACAAGACCTTCTCAGGACAATCCTTAGACACGTCACCAGTACCACTTGAGAGTTCGTTATCACTCTCTGCAAAGAAACAAAAACATGCACAGATTTACCAAAGAGCTAACAGATTATAGAATAACAATTTTTTCTGACAAAAAAAAACAGTTATATGAGACTACACAAAAAAAGATAGAAAACACAAATGAATACGGAAAGCTTGAGGATTTGTGCAGACAAGTGTGGGATGAAATTTAAGATGCAGAAGTTTAAAATTAACACATTTAGGAAAGAATACACAACAGACATAGATTAGGGAACTATTATCTAGAAAGGCATTATGTGAAGATATTCGGTGGCAATCAGTGATACATTAAATAAGAGTACTCAGTGCTATACTACTGCCAAATACAAGCCAATTCCATTTCCAGGTTTTATATACAGAGAAATTTCCCATCAAGTAGAGCAGATTATATTAGTCCTTTACACATTGCACCACACCTAGGATACCATGCACAGTTCTTGCCTCAGAAACTCTGATCACACTCCACAGTGATGAAATTGTATCTTACTGAAAGAGATTCACAGAAGAGCAGCAAAAGTGATATCGTGACTTGGAAGCTGAAATCATATGGAAGTTAGAAGTGAAGAGGCAATAATCTCAGAAGTGTTAAGGATAAGTGGCTTTAATGGAGAGTTAGATACAGAGGTAAAATGGGTCGGATGAGCCTGTGAATCAAATTATGTTGAAGGTAAAATTTTCTAAACAGCTTAAGTCTTCTGGAATAGATCTATGCAGGGAGTTATTCCAAAATAGCTATTGCAAAACAGTTATTCCAGAATTGCTATTTCCTTGTGGAGACAAGCCCCAAATCTCACTGAGTTCAGGTTCCTAAATCACTTCTGAAAATGGGATTTCACTATTGAAAAGTGTACTCTAAACGGTCATATGCTTTGCTAGCTGTCATATATATCTACCACCCAGAGATTGTTTCTGAAGCTTTTCCCCCCACATCCAAACCTCAAGTGTGGGCTGTTTCACAGAGGGAAGTTTAATGAAGTAGAGAGATCACTCTTTCTAGAAAGGCTCATGATTAAAGACTAGATTCATCTCATAGGGTATTGGTTGGCACAACTGAAAAGGGAATGGGCTAAATGTCACAAAGTGTTCCCTCTCAGGTGCAAGACTTAGTGGGGTTACATGTGTTTTGTGTACTGGGAAACAATGTGACCACAACCATTATATGGGAAGACAGTAACTCATTTAGTTGGGTTGACCTAATCCTCCATTCAATCAGGATAATCTGGGGAGTCTATGAAATAATCTTGGAGGGTTTTTTGAGTCACATGAACTTGGTGAAGATTCTGCTCAAGCTGTGGAAGGACTGGCCCAAGAGCTTTTGGGGCAAGATACCTACCACAAAATCCCCTCTGTCTCACACTGAAACATTTCACATTACTCTCACCTGATTCCATCTAATATGCAGAGTGGTATTGATGAATTTATGGCCAGGGTGGGGCCAAACTAGACTGCCAAAAGAAGTTATGAGATCTGATATATATGAACTACAAAGAGGACCCACCATCACCAAAAATAAACACAGATACAAAGGACGACCTGTCACCATCTATACAAACTTTTTCCTGGTCCCAATCACTGAAACCACAGATTTCTGATTATATGTTTACTAGTAATTTTAGGTCTTTAAACAAAATCTTAAAAGCAAAATAAAAACCAAATACTGTTAAATATTCTAAACTAGTATGGTTTAAAGCCACAGAGAGTCCTGCGGCACCTTTAAGACTAACAGATGTATTGGAGCATACGCTTTCGTGGGTGAATGCCCACTTCGTCTGATGCATGTATGTTTACTAGTAATTTTAGGTCTTTAAACAAAATCTTAAAAGCATTACATTACATGCATCCGACGAAGTGGGCATTCACCCACGAAAGCTTATGCTCCAATACATCTGTTAGTCTTAAAGGTGCCACAGGACTCTCTGTTGCTTTTTACAGATCCAGACTAACACGGCTACCCCCCTCTGATACTAGTATGGTTTAGAAGATAACTGGTACTGTGATCAGGCCCAATCACAGCTGTTTTGTACCACTCTGGCAGCACAAAAGAGTCGCTGCCATGTTCCCATTATCCTTGGAGGCCAAAGCAGCTAAGTATAGTTCAGAGCAGGCCTGAGTATGCTTTAAACTTTGCCGGGAGGCAAATTATCTCAAGAATCCAGAGAGCACAAAAGGTGCCTTAAAGCAACTTTTGCTCCACAAGAGTGTGACAGAGTTCAGCCATACTCTTGAGTCTCTGCCAACATCTGTAATTTTCCAAGAATTTTCAACATTTCATATTAGAAACAAGTTGATTTATTGTTGGCATCAGTAGTTCATGTAGAGGAGGATCTGTCCAACATACTGGCATGATTTCTCTCCTAACTAAATCTTCATCACTGTCACTCTGACTCCAAGTACAGGATCCTAATTAATAATCTCAGCAGTTGCCAAGTACAAGTCATTAATAAAAACGTATCGGTCCTTGAATTTGACAACCAAACATGAAGACAAAGATAGCTCATGTCTTGCGCCTCAAAAACACTCAAAGCAATGTGAACAGAAATGCTGGTTTGGAAAAACAGAGTTCCACAATCTCCTCCCATTTCAAACCAAAACATGGTTCATGAAATTCTTTGTGTCAGAACCAGTTTGCATGGTTTCATAGGTCCTGAAATAAAGGAGATGTATGTTTGAATGAATCCCATTGCCCCATTTTTTTTAATCTCCATGCAATCCTACAGGCAAAATTTTGATTTGATGGGTTCATATCCTTTTGTGCAGGTTCACTGGAACCAAAAGTAGAAACACTGAGCTCAGAAAAATCAATTTTCCCTTATTAAGCAAGGATATAATGATAATGAAGTATATTAAAATATATGATAGTAAAATGAGACAGCTCCCAATAACTTGAAGAATTCATTATGGCCCATGGAAATGTACTGTATTTTGAAGCCCAGATCTGCAAAGCATATTATTAAATTCTAAAGCAAATAATGGAAAATACTGTGGACCCATTCTCCTTTTCCTCACAATCTGAGCAGTAATTAAAATTAAAATTTAAAAACAGTAATTTTTTAAAGAAATTTAATAGCATAAATGAAATTTTAAAAATTCTCCCTTCTTCTGATTTTCCCAGCTAGATCAGATAGCTTAGATACAATACTTCCCTCTTCTTTCCCTGAGACACGAAGTAAAAATGGATTCTGCTGGTCACATGGGGTAATTCAGCCAATTACAATAAAAATATGACCTGTCCCACTGATCTACCTGGCCCAAACCTGAAGCTCATAACAAATAGCAACTTCAAAATCCAGAGCAGAACAAAGCAAAATTAATCAGAAAAATGTTCCAAGGTGAAAGCTTAAAAATAGATAAATAAATAAATAACTTGAGAACCTGATTGGTAACGTATGTTCACAGGTAAAAAGGTTCTACTAAACCACTGCTGAAAATAAATGCGCAAGAAATATTCTTGCAGTTTGAGAAACATATGACTAAGCGCCAAAGACATATTCCAGTCAGGTCAGCAAAACTAGAAATGAAGGTTACTTAGCCTGTAACTGAGGTTCTTGGAGATGGACTCTGCATATTCACACTCTTGGGACATGCGCCGACCATTGCCATTGAACAGTGCAGCCTTCTAGTAGCAGTGTCAATATGAGCCCCTCGGTGCTCCTCTCCTCAACATTTGAGCATGTTCTAATGGCAGGGCTGTAAAAGCGGGCACTGCAGCGGTTACCACCTCAGTTCCTTCCACCACTAATAAGAACATAAGAATGGCCATACTGGGTCAGACCAAAGGTCCATCCAGCCCAGTATCCTGTCTACCAACAGTAGCCAATGCCAGATGCCCCAGACGGAGTGAACCTAACAGGTAATGATCAAGTGGTCGCTCTCCTGCCATCCATCTCCACCCTCTGACAAACAGAGGCTAGGGACACCATTCCTTACCCATCCTGGCTAATAGCCATTAATGGACTTAACCTCCATGAATGTATCTAGTTCTCTTTTAAACCCTGTTATAGTCCGAGCCTTCACAACCTCCTCAGGCAAGGAGTTCCACAGGTTGACTGTGTGCTGTGTGAAGAAAGGACAGTTACGTGTTTCGTAACTGGCATTCTTCAAGATGTGTTGCTCAGGTGTATTCCACAGTAGGTGTGCGTGCTCGCCACGTGCACCGGTGCCGGAAGTTTTTCCCTTAGCATTACCCGTAGTGGGGAAGCCCTGCTGCGACCCTTGGAGTGCCGCCTATATATCGCGCCATAAAGGGGGCTGCGCGCTCCCCCCACCCTCAGTTCCTTCTTGCCAGACAACTCCGACAGAGGGGAAGGAGGGCGGGATGTGGAATACACCTGAGCAACACATCTCGAAGAATGCCAATTACGGAACAGGTAACTGTCCTTTCTTCTTCAAGTGATTGCTCATGTGTATTCCACAGTAGGTGACTCCAAGCTATACCTGATGGAGGTGGGTAGGAGTACCGCCCTACCAAAGCCGGCGTCATCCCTCGTTTGGGAGACGATCGCATAGTGCGATGAAAAGGTGTGGACAGAGGACCAAGTAGCAGCCCTACAGATGTCCTGAATAGGGACATGAGCCACGTAGGCAGCCGACGAGGCCTGAGCTCTCGTCGAATGAGCCTTCACTATAGGAGGCGGGGGGACCCCTGCCAGGTCATAACACGTGCGTATGCATGAGGTGATCCAGCGGGAGATCCGCTGGGTGGAAACCGGTCGCCCCCTCATGCGCTCGGCCGATGCAATGAAAAGCTGAGGGGATTTCCGGAATGGCCTGGTCTGGTCTAGGTAAAAAGCCAGCGCTCTACGCACATCTAGCATGTGAGGCGTCGTTCCTCATTGGAGGAACGGGGCTTAGGACAGAGAACTGGGAGGAAAATGTCCTGGTCCATGTGAAAAGCCGAGAGTACCTTCGGCAGAAAAGCTGGGTGCGGGCGGAGCTGGACCTTATCCCTATTGAAGACCGTATATGGGGGTTCAGAGGTCAGGGCCCTAAGCTCCGAGACCTGGTGGGCTGAGGTGATAGCCACCAGGAACGCCACTTTCCACGACAAATGGGACCAAGAACACGTGGCCAAGGGCTCGAAGGGGGGCCCTGTGAGGCGGGAGAGCACTAGGTTCAGGTCCCAGAGCGGGACCGGGGGTCTAGCGTAAGGGAATGTCCGATCCAACCCTTTTAGGAATTGGGAAGTCATGTGGTGTGAAAACACCGAGCGGCCCTGCACCGGGGGGTGGAAAGCCAAAATGGCCGCCAGATGTACCCTGACCAAGGAGGGCGCCAGCCCTTCGGTCCTAAGGGAGAGGAGGTAATCGAGGATGAACTGGATAGATGCGGAGGAGGGGGAGGAACCTTTCTCCCTCGCCCACATGGAGAACCAATACCATTTGGCCAGGTAGGTTTGTCGCGTGGACGGTCTCCTGCTGTCAGCCAGGACCTGTCTAACACCCTCAGAACATCTCCCCTCCTCCTCATTCAACCACGGAGCAGCCACGCTGTCAAGTGAAGCACAGCTAGGTTGGGCTGGAGGAGACGTCCTCTCTCCTGGGAGAGGAGGTCCGGTCTAAGCGGCAGCCTGCACAGTAAAAGCTGCAGGAGGGTCCCGTACCAATGTTGACGGGCCCAATCCGGGGCTATGAGGATAATCCGCACCCCGTCTGCCTTTACCTTCTGTAAAAATTTGCCTATCAAGGGAAAGGGCGGGAAGGCGTAGAACAGGCAGCCCGACCATGGAATTAGGAACGCGTCCGATATCGCCCCTTCGCCCTCTCCCGCCCTGGAGCAGAATCGTGGGCATAGGCGATTCTGGACATTGGCGAACAGATCTACCTGGGGAGTACCCCACTCTAGGAAGAGCCGCTTGGCCACCTCCCTGTGTAGAGACCACTCGTGTTGTTGGGAGAAAAACCTGCTTAGGTGATCCGCGAGCGTATTGCACTTGCCAGGCAGGTGAAAAGCCCTCAAAAGGATGTTGTCGGCTATACAGAACTCCCACAGGAGCTGGGCTTCCTGGCACAGGGCCACGGAATGCGTGCCGCCTTGCCTGTTGATATAGTACATCGCGGTCGTATTGTCCATGAGGACTCTGACCACCTTCCCCGCTAGGTGCTGACTGAAGGCTACGCATGCCAGGCGCACCGCCCTGAGTTCCCTGACATTTATGTGCAGAGACAATTCCGGGGGCGACCATCTGCCCTGGGTTTTGAAGCTCCCCATCCCAGGTCTGACGTGTCTGACACCAGATCTAGTGAGGGAGGGGACTCCCGGAATGGGATACCCTGAAGCATGTTGCTCGGGAGGGACCACCATTGCAGGTCGGCCACTACACTGGGTGGCAACGTGACGACCTTGTCCAGGCCATCCCTGGCCTGGGAATATTGGGAGGCCAGCCAGAGTTGGAGGGGCCTCATCCTGAGCCTGGCGTGTCGCACCACTAAAGTGCAAGCTGCCATATGGCTTAGGATCTGAAGGCACGCTCGTGCCGTCGTCACAGGGAAGGCTGTGACCGAGGCGATGAGACCCTTGAGCGTCTTGAATCTGTCCCAGGGGAGGGAGGCCGTGGCCACCAGGGAGTCTATCAGCGCCCCATGAAGTGTATGCGCTGAACTGGGACTAACGTGGACTTTTCCTTGTTTACCACTAGGCCTAGACTCGAGCAGGTATCTAGCAGGAATTCCATCTGCGCCTGCACCTGGGACCGAGACTTGCCCTTGAGCAGTCAGTCGTCCAGGTAGGGGAAGATCTGCAGTCCGTTCCTCCTGAGGTGGGCTGCTACCACCGCCATGCATTTGGTAAAAACCCTGGGGGCCGTGCAAAGGCCAAAGGGAAGGACCGTAAACTGGTAGTGGTCTCTCCCTACCAGGAAGCGGAGGAAGCACCTGTGACCCTCGAAAATGTGGATATGGACGTACGCACCCTGGAGGTCCAGGGCTGCGAACCAATCCCCAGGGTCAAGGGACGGAACAATAGAGGCCAGGGACACCATACAGAATTTGCAGCGAAACAGAAACTGGTTGAGATTCCGCAGGTTGAGGATGGGGCTGAGCCCGCCTTTTCCTTTCGGGATCAGGAAATACCGGGAGTAAAACCCTTTGCCCTGGAATTCCTGAGGTACCCTCTCCACCGCGCCCAGGGTGAGGAGGCACGTCACCTCCTGATTTAAAAGAAGGGCATGTTCCGGGTCCCCAGGGACATCCTGGGACGGAGGATGGTGCGGTGGGGGTGAATCGAACTGCAGCCTGTACCCCTCAGAGATGGTACTGAAGGACCCACCGGTCCGACGTTATACGGGACCAATGCACTCTGAAGGCCGATAAACGGTTGCCAAAAACCAACTTTATTAACTGGGGGTTCCCCGGGCAACAGGCCAGGTGGCCCCCCGCAAAGAGTCAAAAACGCCTCTTCCCCTGCCTCTTGCCCTTCGAGGGGCCGGAGCGTGGGGCCGAACGGGACTGGCGCTGTGACCTACGCCGCTGGTCCCTAGGCCTCTTAGGCGGGGGCTCATACCTGCCCCTTCCGGGGGGAGCCGAGGGCTGAGGTCTGGGTTTGTCCTTGGCTGGTGGGACATACAGGCCGAGAGTCTGCAGGGTGGTGCGGGAGTCCTTCATCCCGTGCAGACGAGTGTCCGTCTGGTCCCCAAATAATGCCCTGCCGTCGAATGGCAGGTCTTGCATAGGACAGCCCCAACAACGAAAGACACGACGCCCGTCGCATGGAGATAGCAGAGGCCATCCAACGAGCCGCAGTGTCAGCCGCATCTGAGGCCACATGGAGTGCTGCTTTCGCCGCCACGGCACCTTCGTCAACTAGAGCCTTGAATTCCTTCCTGTCCTTCTCTTGGAGGGCAAGCTCGAATTTTGGCAGAGACCCCCACAAGTTAAAGTCATACCTGCTCAGGAGTGCTTGATGGTTTGCCACCCTGAGCTGGAAACTCGCAGAGGAATAAACTTTTTTCCCAAAAGAGTCCAGTCTGCGAGCATCTTTGTCCTTGGGGGTGGGTGCGGGCTGGCCGTGTCTTTCACGGTGGTTGACAGACTCTACGACCAGTGAGTTTGGGGTAGGATGAGTGTATAGGTATTCATGCCCCTTTGTTGGCACAAAGTACTTCCGCTCTGCGTTCTTAGAAATGGGCAGCAGAGAGGCCGGGGTTTGTCAGAGACCACTAGAAATGTTTGCTACCCCTTGATGCAGTGGTAGGGCCACACGGCCCAGTACCGAGGAGGACAGGACATTAAACAAATTGTCCGACGGCTCCTCCATCTCCTCAGCCTGGATCTGGAGGTTGGTGGCTACTCATCAGAGAAGCTCTTGATGAGCCTTAAAGTCCTCCTGAGAAGGAGGAGGCGGTGGCGCTATGGACTCGTCCAGTGCCGACGAGGCGACAGGTAATGCCTCTAGGGCATCAGGTGGTAGCGGTGGGTCGCACTCCACGTCCGGGTCCGGATGCGGTGCCGGTGGTTCGGTACCCGAGGACTGCTCTCGGTGCCGAGGCGGGGACGCCAAAGGCGCTTGGGATGCCCCAGCCACAGAGCGGGGCCTCGCCGGTGCGGGCACCTGGGGCCACGGTGCCCACTGGCACCACTGTCCTTGCCATGGCGCCCCTTGCCACTGAGCCGTCGGAGGCTCTACCAGAGTTACATGTTCCTGAGGGATGACGCGGCCTGGGGAAGGGCGGCTGGGAGCCGAGGCCGAGGCAGCTGAGGAGCACATGATGCCGTAGGAGTGGCTGGACCGGTGCCGTCCATGTCGGCTCCTGCCCCGGGATTTTGACCTCGACGACGAGGAGACGAATACATCGGAGGTGCTATCTCTAGACTCCCTACAGTGACCGTGGCTACGACACCTCGGTGATGGTGACGGTCGGGACATACTCCTAGCCTGGCATGCGCCGTGGTATGAGTGGCAGTGCCGATGGCGTCGTGACCTGCTATCACTCCGGCTGGAGGAGGAGTGTCGACGCTTCCTGTCCTGGTGCTTACGGCTCCTGCGGGCCGAGGAAGATTCCGGCGACTCGCTGTCAGGCGACCCCGACAACGGAGTGGAGATCTGACGTGGGCTCCGGGAAGGCCCCGGAGATCGAGCAGGGACCTCAACCTCCGACCTAGCCGGGGAGGGCTGGGCGCCCAGCGGCGGCTTTCCTCGGGACCGGGGGCCCGACTTGGGCGGCATGCCCGGTACCGGCAGGACGAGGATGTCGCGCGCTGCCTGAGCTGCCTCCGGCGTCGACGGGATTCTCATCGTCGGAGAGGCACGCACGGACGGGGCCAGACTACTCTGCTCCACTCGAGTCGGAGGTCTGGGCCCCAAGGAGGATCGTGGGCTGCCCAACTCGGGTCCGGCCTCACCCCTGTCCTTGTCTCGGCGCCGCTGGGTCTTGCCTTGCTTCTTGGTGGGGGAGCGGTGCCGACTGGTGGATGGGGTTTCACTCCGCACCAAGGACGTGGTGCCCGGCGCCGGGTCGGGTCGGCGCGCCGGTGCTGGGGCCAATGCCAACTCCATAAGCAGGGCCCGGAGTCGGATTTCACGTTCGTGCTTAGTCCGGGGCTTGAAGGACTTGCAGATTTTGCAGCGCCCACTTACGTGAGCCTCGCCCGGACAGCGAAGACACTCGGAGTGTGGATCGCTTCTGGGCATGGAATTGCGACAGGATTCACAGGATTCAAGCCCCGAGCCAGGCCACTAACTGAAGAACTACTACTGTCGAAGATCGTACCACTAAGGAAAGGCGCTGCAGCAATGCTGGAGCACAAGTTCCGACTACCTTCACTGGCGGCAAGAAGGAACTGAGGGTGGGGGGAGCGCGCAGCCCCCTTTATGGCGCGATATAGAGGCGCCACTCCAGGGGTCGCAGCGGGGCTCCCCCACTATGGGTACTGCTAAGGGAAAAACTTCTGGTACCGGTGCACGTGGCGAGCACGCACACCTACTGTGGAATACACATGAGCAATCACTCGAAGAAGAACTACTTCCTTTTATTTGTTTTAAACCTGCTGCCCATTAATTTCATTTGGTGGCCTCTAGTTCTTATATTATGGGAACAAGAAGTAACTTTTCCTTATTCACTTTCTCCACACCACTCAAGATTTTATATACCTCTATCACAGGGGTTCTCAAACTGGGGGTCAGGACCCCTCAGGGGTCGTGAGGTTATTACATGGGGGGTCGCGAGCTGTCAGCCTCCACCCCAAACCCCGCTTTGCCTCCAGCATTTATAATGGTGTTAAATATATTTAAAAGTGTTTTTAATTTATAAGGGGGGGGGGTCACACTCAGAGGCTTGCTATATGAAAGGGGTCACCAGTAAAAAAGTTTGAGAGCCACTGCTCTATCATATCCCCCCTGAGTCTCCTCTTTTCCAAGCTGAAAAGTCCTAGCCTTTTTAATCTCTCCTCATATGGGACCCGTTTCAAACCCCTAATCATTTTAATTGCCCTTCTCTGAACCTTTTCTAATGCCAGTATATCTTTTTTGAGATGATTACTTTACATTTATCCACATGAAATTTCATTTGCCATTTTGTTGCCCAATTGCTTAGTTTTGTAAGATCTTTTTGAAGTTCTTCACAGTCTGCTTTGGTCTTAACTATCTTGAGCAGTTTAGTATCATCTGCAAACTTTGCCACCTCACTGTTTACCCCTTTCTCCAGATCATTTATGAGATTGGTCCTAGGACTGACCCTTGGGGAACACCACTAGTTACCCTTCTCCATTCTGAAAATTTACCATTTATTCCTATCCTTTGTTCCCTGTCTTTTAACCGGTTCTCAATCCATTAAAGGATCTTCCCTCTTATCCCATGACAACTTAATTTACTTAAGAGCCTTTGGTGAGGGACCTTGTCAAAGGCTTTCTGGAAATCTAAGTACACTATGTCCACTGGATCCCCCTTGTCCACATGTTTGTTGACCCCTTCAAAGAACTCTAATAGATTAGTAAGACATGATTTCTCTTTACAGAAATCATGTTAACTTTTGCCCAACAATTTATATTCTACTATGTATCTGACAATTTTATTCTTTACGACTGTTTCAACTAATTTGCGCGGTACTGAAGTTAGACTTACCGGTCTGTAATTGCCGGGATCACCTCTAGAGCCCTTTTTAAATATTGGCGTTACATTAGCTATCTTCCAGTCATTCGGTACAGAAGCCGATTTAAAGGACAGGTTACAAACCCTAGTTAATAGTTCCGCAATTTCACATTTGAGTTCTTTCAGAACTCTTGGGTGAATGCCATCTGGTCCCGGTGACTTGTTACTGTTAAGTTTATCAATTAATTCCAAAACCTCCTCTAGTGACACTTCAATCTGTGACAATTCCTCAGATTTGTCACCTACAAAGGACGGCTCAGGTTTGGGAATCTCCCCAACATCCTCAGCCGTGAAGACTGAGAAAGCAAAGAATTCATTTAGTTTCTCCACAATGACTTTATTGTCTTTAAGTGCTCCTTTTGTATCTTGGTCATCCAGGGGCCCCACTGGTTGTTTAACAGGCTTCCTGCTTCTGATGTACTTAAAAAACATTTTGTTATTACCTAGGTGGAAAGGCCTTAAAAGCCAGAGGCTAAGTGACCAAGAGGAGCTAGCAAACAGGGGACTGCAAACGGGAGTTTATGGGAGGGAGACGTAATAAAATTGCTATGGTTAGGAAGGGCCGCACTGCCAGTGCCAACACTGCTCCTGTCTCCTCCACCTGCGCCTGTATCCAGACAGAGAACCTAACCATGGATGCCTCTACCCAGATCCTGATGTAGATTTGCAGAGACTGTGGCTTGCATTTCCCACTCTCAGAAAGCCAGGCTGGGGGGACCATCCAGTGTGAGAGGTGCCTGCTAGTGGAATCTCTCAGGAAGCAGGTGGGAGAGCTACAGGAGAAGGTGGCTAGGCTGAGGAGCATCCGTGCACACGAAGAATTCCTTGACAGTATTCATATGGAGACTTCCAAGGCTGAGGACACTATCCAGCTAGAGAGGACTACTGTCATGCCACTGGGGGAGGAGGATATGACTCTGGTACAGGGAGGACACTGGCTGCTGGTTACTTCTGGCAGCAGGTAGTGCTCCACCCCTACTCCCAACCCACCCACCATGGTGATAGAGAACCGCTATGCTGCCCTGGCAACGAGTAATGAGGAATCACCCCCAAAGGTTGAAGAGGAGAAGCCATGTACCTCCAAGGCTGGAAGGATCACAGCCACCACTCCCAGAAGGAAACATAGGGTAGTGGTGGTTGGAGACTCTCTTCTGAGGGGGACGGAGGCATCCATCTGTTGCCCTGACATGGCATCCCAGGAGATATGCTGACTGCCAGGGGCCTATATCCGAGACGTTATGGAGGGATTGTCGAGGATCATCTGGCCCTCTGACTACTACCCCATGCTACTCATCTATGTGGGCACTAATGATACTGCAAGGTATGACCCTCAACAGATCAGAAGTGACTACAGGGTTCTGGGAGCACATTTGGCAACAGACTGGCTAACCTAGTCAGGAGAGCTTTAAACTAGGTTCGACGGGCACAGGTGACCAAAGCCCACAGGTAAGTCAAAAACATGGAGACCTGGAAGGAGGGTCGGAATCTGCGGGATGCATGGGCTGTTATAGCAGAAATAAGGGAGAGACAAGACAGAACTGGGGGGTGGGGAAGGGGGGAAATCAAATCAGTATCATAGATGTCTGTATACTAATGCGAGAAGTATGGAGAATAAGCAGGAAGAACTCGAAATGCTAATAAACACAACTATGACGTAGTTGGCATCATGGAGACTTGGTGGGATAATACGCATGACTGGAATATTGGTATAGAAGGGTACAGCTTGCTCAGGAAGGACAGGCAGGGAAAAAAGGGAGGAGGTGTTGCCTTATATATTAAAAATGTATACACTTGGACTGAGGCTGAGATAGAAATAAGAGAGACTTGTTGAAAGTCTCTGGGTAAGGATAAAAGAGATAAAAAACAAGGGTGATGTCATGGTAGTGGTCTACTACCAGAGCCGACTCCAGGCACCAGCGCAGCAAGCAGGTGCTTGGGGCGGCCAACAGAAAGAGGCGGCATGTCCAGCTCTTCGGCGGCGGGTCCCTCAGTCCCTCTCGGAGGGAAGGACCTGCCGCCGAACTGCTGCCGAAGAATGAAGTAGCGGCAGTAAAGCTGCCGCCGAAGTGCCACCGATCGCGGCTTCTCCTCCCCCCGCCGCTTGGGGCAGCAAAAACGCTGGAGCCGGCCCTGTCTACTACAGACCACCACACCCGAAAGAAGACGTGTATGAGGCTTTTTTCAAACAACTAACGAAATCATCCAAAGCACAGGACTTGGTGGTGATGGGGGACTTCAACTACTCAGACATCTGTTGGGAAAAATAACACAGCAGGGCACAAATTATCCAACAAGTTCTTGGAATGTACTGGAAACAATATTTTATTTCAGAAGGTGGAGAAAGCTACTAGGGGGGAGGCTGTTCTAGATTTGATTTTGACAAATAGGGAGGAACTGGTTGAGAATTTGAAAGTGGAAGGCAACTTGGGTGAAAATGATCATGAAATGGAAGAGTTCGAGGGAAAACAGCACAATAAAGACAATGGATTTCAAGAAGGCAGACTTTAGCAAACTCAGGGAGTTGGTAGATAAAATCCCATGGGAAGCAAGTGTAAGGGGAAAAACAATTGAAGATAGTTGGCCGTTTTTCAGAGAGACACTATTAATGGCACGAGAGCACAAGAGCAAACTATCCCACTGCATAGGAAAGATAGGAAGTATGGCAAGAGACCACCCGGCTTAACCAAGAGATTTCAATGATCTAAAACTGAAAAAAAGAGTCTTACAAAAAGTGGAAACTCGGTCAAATTACGAAGGCTGAACATAAACAAATAACACAAGTATGTAGGGACAAAATTAGAAAGGCAAAGGCACAAAATGAGATCAAACTAGCTAAGGACATAAAGGGTAACAAGAAAACATTCTACAAATACATTAGAAGCAAGAGGAAGACCAAGGACTGAGTAGGCCCATTACTCAATGAGGGGGGAAAGACAACAGAATATGTGGATATGGCAGAGGTGCTTAATGACTTCTTTGTTTCAGTTTTCATCAAGAAGATTGGTGGCAATTGGACGTCTAACATAGTGAATGCCAGTGAAAATGAGGTAGGATCAAAGTCTAAAATAGGGAAAGAACAAGTCAAAAATTACTTAGACAAGTTAGATGTCTTCAAATCAACAGGGCCTGATGAAATGCATCCTAGAATACTCAAGGAGCTGACTGAGGAGATATCTGAGCCATTGGTAATTATCTTTGAAAAGTCATGGAAGATGGGAGACATTCCAGAAGACTGGAAAAGGGCAAATATAGTGCCCATCTATAAAAAGGGAAATAAGGACAACGCGGGGAATTACAGACCAGTCAGCTTAACTTCTGTACCCGGAAAAATAATGGGGCAAATAATTAAAAAATCAATTTGCAAACACCTAGAAGATAATGAAGTAATAAGTAACAGTCAGCATGGATTTGTCAAGAATAAATCGTGTCAAACCAATCTGATAGTTTTCTTTGATGGGGGTAACAAGCCTTGTGGATAGGGGGTAAGTGGTAGATGTGGTATATCTTGACTTTAGTAAGACTTTTGATACTGTCCCGCATGACCTTCTCATAAACAAACTAAGGAAATACAACCTAGATGGAGCTACTATAAGGTGGGTGCATAACTGGTTGGAAAATCGTTCCCAGAGAGTAGTTATCAGTGGTTCACAGTCATGCTGGAAGGGCATAATGAGTGGGGTCCCGCAGGGATCGGTTCTGGGTCCGGTTCTGTTCAATATTTTCATCAATGATTTAGATAATGGCATAGAGACTACACTTATAAAGTTTGCAGACAATACAAAGCTAGGAGGGTCTGCAAGTGCTTTGGAGGATAGGATTAAAATTCAAAATGATCTGGACAAACTGGAGAAATGGTCTGAAGTAAACAGGATGAAATTCAATAAGGACAAATGCAAAGTACTCCACTTAGGAAGGAACAATCAGTTGCATACATACAAAATGGGAAATGACTGCCTAGGAAGGAGTACTGCTGAAAGGGATCTAGGGGTCATAGTGGATCACAAGCTAAATATGAGTCAGTGTAACACTGTTGCAAAAAAAAGCAAACATCATTCTGGGATGTATTAGCAAGAGTATTGTAAGCAAGACACATGAAGTAATTCTTCCGCTCTACTCCACTCTGATTAGGCCTCAACTGGAGTATCGTGTCCAGTTCTGGGCGCCACATTTCAGGAAAGATGTGAACAAATTGGAGAAAGTCCAGAGAAGAGCAATGAAAATGATTAAAGGTCTAGAAAACATGACCTATGAGGGAAGATTGAAAAAATTGGGTTTGTTTAGTCTAGAAAAGAGAAGACTGAGATGGGACATGATAACAGTTTTCAAATACATAAAAGGTTGTTACAAGGAGGAGGGAGAAAAATTGTTGTTCTTAACCTCTGAGGATAGGACAAGAAGCAATGGGCTTAAATTGCAGCAAGGGAGGTTTAGGTTGGACATTAGGAAAAACTTCCTGTCAGCGTGGTTAAGCACTGGACTAAATTGCCTAGGGAGGTTGTGGAATCTCCATCGTTGGAAATTTTTAAGAGCAGGTTGGACAAACACCTGTCAGGGATGGTACAGATAATACTTAGTCCTGCCTTGAGTGCAGGGGACTGGACTAGATGACCTCTCGAGGTCTCTTTCAGTTCTATGATTCTATGACAAAACAGATTCTGGTTCAGAATTGTTATCCTAACAAATGGATGTATTTCAAATGTTTTATCTGGCTGTATTTATAATGAAAAAACTAACAGCTCCATTTTGTGTGGGCCTTTTGTTGAATTCTATTTAACAAATGTTCATTTAATAGACTTATTACTCTCCCACTAGTATTTAAAACCAATTACATATATAGAGTACTTAGCACTACCTTTTCAATAATTGCAGTTGTCTTTAAACAGCCAGGCACAGTAGATCTGATTCAGTGAGTATGATATTATTAACTTATATAGTAACTTAGAAATAATTATTCTAAGTGCCATCTATAGCACATGCAAATAAACACGTCCTTGCCCCCAAAGAACTTACAGTTTGAACGCATAAGTAAGTGTAGTACATACTACAAACTATGGGTAGTGGTGCATGAATATTAAAGCAGATTTGCTTGGCTAAGCAGGTGGATTTTTGGTAGTGATCTGAAGGAGGACAAAAGGTTCATGATGAGTTTTAACTGAGAACCTGTTACAAACAAAAGAAACTTTGGAGTGGGTGAGGGTGACAAAAAAGTAGTCAGGAGAGAAGCTTGAGCAGAGCACAGGGAGTGGGAAGGGATGTACAGGAGAAGGAAATTAGGTCAGATGTAGGTGGTAATGTCATTGGAGTGTTTTGAAAGTGAGAAGTTTAAACTAAATGTAGGAGAATAGGGGAAGTCAATAGAAAAAAACTGAAGGTGACAAGGTATGGTCAGAGTAACAATAGGAAGATGCTACTGACAGCAGCATTTTGAACATATTAAATAAAACAGAGAGATGACAGTGAGGAAGACCAAAGAGAAGCAGGTTACAGTAGGTAAGCTGAGATCAGAAGCACCAGAGCATGGACCAGAGAGTGTTTTCGCAGTAATGATGGAGAAAAGGGGATAAATTATCAGAGCTAGTCAGGAAACGTATGTCATTTCCTGCGAAAACTTGACAAAACTGAAAAAAATTAATTTGTATTAAAAAAAAAAAGAGGTTCTCAATGACAATATGATTTTTTGTTTCAATATAAATGCAAAAAAGATGGAAAATAACCTCTCACAAAAAATTCTATTTTATTGAAACAGCATTTTTTGTTTAAAAAAAATCAGCCAGTCCTACAAATGACACAAACTTATTTCTCTGGACTGCCATAATCAATGTAACAGTAAATTAGAAGCATGTTACATTTACATTAAGGTAAAATAGTTCATAGGGAGATAAAATCAGTTCATAGGAAGCAGCAATGGCTTTGTAGATGCAGCTACAAATTTGGACATGAATGTGAACAAAGCTAGCCATGTTGGCTCCCACCCATTGAGGAAAAAAGGCTGGATATTTGTAAGTTACATATTGAACTGGTATTGGAAAAAATATTCCCCAATAGCTATTTGAAAGATCATCTAAACACGGGGGGGAAGCGGGGGCTTTAAAAAGCTACATGACAGTGTGTTGCTAGCTCTGTGAACAGCTGTAGCAAATAAGTGTTTCCATTCAGTATCACCCTTATTTCTGTTCATGAATTGTTTGAACAGACTTCAATTTTTTACAGAATTTGTTTGCTATTCAAAATTCTTCAAGTACCATTTCATGCTGACAAATTCCAACATGTTGATTATTTGCAAATTATTTGCTGAGTGTCTGCTATTTTTATTACCTCTATGTAATTAGTCACCATCACATGGTATTGCTTCTTTTTCCTCTTTGGAAGAGCAATTAAAACAGTGGCTGGGGGAGGACTGAATCAAATTATTGTAATAGAGGCTGAGGGCAGATACAGAATTATCTCATCACATCAATATGAACTAACTGGGAAGGGCGTGTGTGGTCCCCTCTCCATCCATGAAAGGTTGGGTCATATTCTAGCTTAGTTTATATTAAAAAAACCAAAAACATACATTTTGAAACAGTTAAGGTTGTATCACGATGCATCCCACCCTCTCAACACCTTAAAAACATGGAAATAAATTAAGGGGAAAGTCTCCTGCATTCCTTGCTACTTTCACATTGCCTACAACACAGTCAATAACCCACTCCCATCAGGCTTTCACTTCTCTCTCCAACAGATACGAAAAAGCAATACATAGCCCAGCTTCAAATTCATGCTGTCGCACAAAGCCTTAATGGCAACCTCATGTGCTCATATCATTTATATGAGCAGACTGGCATATCTGTCACACAAACCATTCTTATGGGAAGTTAATCTGCCTCTACAATGCTAAAGTCATCATCAAGGTTTTGCATGAAAACTCTGGGAGAAAGCTCTTGGATTAGGACACGCTGACAGACAACTGCCCCCTCAAAGTAGTATGAGCAAAGGACCATTACATTGTGGCTATGTACGTGGACCCCACTTTTTAAAATATCAGATGTATTTTGTGTGTGTTTCTCCCTTTCCTTCCTGAGGGGGCAACAGGCAAAGAACTGGTAGCAAAGACTAACAGACTGGCAACATGCATTCAGCGAGGGCCTGATCCAAACATCAGGCAGCATCATGCTGCTCAGAGGAGTGGAACAGTAATACCAGGAGCAGCATGACAGAGGCAATTCAGCATGACAGAGGTGAAAAGTTCCCTGTGAAGCAACTTGGAGAACTTCAAACTTGTCAACATTTTCCCCACGCGCCCTGTAGATTCAGCTGAAGCCAGGGCTACACAGATGGCCACAGACTTTATTAATATTTATATCATGCTCATCGTGTCTCTCCCCTTCATTCCCCAACACAGGTAGGATATATGCAAGGTCCCATTGTTGTACTGCCCAATACAGACCCTTAGTTGTATTCTCATAGTGAAAGGGATCTGCAACCGGACTGTTTCACTGGTACAGTTTCGTCCCCTGTTCTCCCCGAACTTATTTTGAGTGACTTTTTAGAAAGGTAGGTAATACACAGGTAATGTGAAGAGAATTACTTTAATCAAAACAAACATCCTCTTCCATGCTAAAAAAAAAAAAAAAAGAACACTTATCTAGTAGCAGCAGGGAAGAACAGAAAATGGAGGTTGGTTGTGAATGAGGACAACATTCAAGGACTCAATGTGCTCTTTGGTGAAACTCTGCAAATGACTGTCTGATCTTCAAAGAGAACATTTACTGCCTTTTTTTGAGACCATTTGGCTTCAGTTATATAATATTTTATGGGAGTGGGCAAGGGCCTGCAAGACAAAGCTAGAGCAACCAGCAAAATGCTACCCTCAGTACTCAAGGATTGGCATTCAGCAGGAAGGCAGTATCAATGACAACCTAGTGCTAGCGCAAGTCAATACATCAAAACTTTCAGTCTGACTACATTTTTATTGTTGCATTTGTTTATACTACGTTTGCATTCATCTGCATCTTTGTACGCATATGAAATCTAAAAATTTGTAGGCTGCAATGGCCACATCTTCCTACTTATATCTATTCATAGTTTAATATTATTGTAGATTTGTATGACCTGTAAAGGCAAAAGGTTGTGTATTCTCGTGAACATCTGCTATCTGTTGTGGAAAAGGGCAGTATATTGGCCTGGCTTAACAGGCTAGGCTACACTAACACTACTGCTAAAGTAAAGTCTGCTCATAAAACCTGGGGGATGAAAGATCTGATACATCTAAAGAGGGTGTTACTACTGCTAGTATTCTGCAATTTAATTTTTAGGCTTGTTTAAAACAATTTTTCTATTCTTTTAATACCAACACATTATGTTTGTGTGATCTTGCAGAATTCTGAAAGGTCTGTCAGTAAACCAACTGGAGAAATATAACAAATGGCCCAACTATGAGCTTTAATGCTCAAACAATTCACTGTACAGTGAAATGTTTTAGTACTCCAAACACTCAAAAATTAGAAATGCTCACCTCATGTCACCCATGAATTACTTTAACAGTAAAATAGTCCTAACATATTTGTTTCAAAAAAAATTGGAATAATTTTAGCAAACATTAAGCTACAACTATTCAAGCAAAAACTTAAAATATGGGGAGTGTGAATGAAAAGTTAACACAGTAAACATACACTCCCACTTCCTCCAGACACAATTCTCTTGCTCAGATTGAATGGGAAGCTAGAGGTGGATGGCATAAGTAGGGTAAGGACAGACATTGCCTGTAGAGGAAAAGGAGGTACATTGATGGAAGGAGGACATAAATCAAGAGGGGAGACACTTCACCTCTCATTCAAGTAAATATTTGTTAACCCCACTATCCAGGGAGTGGTTTTGATGTGGCTGGGAACAATGGCAACAGCTTCTGGCATCTCAACTGGCAGCAGCTGAGGCAGTGTTCCATGTACCTTTGCTCTTGCAATCCCGGTTGACTTCATCATGTGGGGGCTGCTTCTTTCTCCCCTACCTCCCTTCTTCCTCATACTGGATGGGGTGGGGGAGTGAGAGGATAACGCACTGCATCTGGACCTGACCATCCACTGCCCCTGCCACTGGCTGATGTGGGTGGTGCTGGGCCAGGTGGAGCATGAGGGAGGGTTGATGCAGTTTTCTGCCTGGACAGGGTAACCCTTGTGGGCTCCCTGTTTCAGCCCTGCCCATCTCTTAATCTAGTTGCTGGGTCTGCAGTGATGATGGCAGCTAGGCTAATCACCAGTTTTGGCATCTGGAAAGAATTTTTCTTATATGGCAAAATTGGCAAACTGCTGTGCGGGGTTTGTTTGTTTGTTTTTTACCTTCCACCTGGCATTCAAGGGGTCTGGCTTTGGAGTTTAATTATTTCACCTTTGGCAGATTCCAGTGCAGTTGGCGGGTTAGAAAGGGTCCTACTGAGAGCGCTGTAATCTAGTGGCCTACTTGGGCATTGACCCTGGTCACAGCATAGCATGGTGAGGGGGCATGCTGATGTGTCTCATGCTACTTGCAACTCCACATCTTCTCTCTCCTTCTCCACATTGGACGCAGGAGACTTGGGCTTCCAGTCAGGGTCCCTTAGCAGAGCTGAGGGTGGCGAAGGAGCATGACCTTCACAACCACACACAGGTTTATAGTACATCAGGGTATACCACTTAAGAGATCTGCAGTGGAACAACCTTACTGGGTAGTTTGAGGTGGTTACCCAAGTTAGGTAATATTTTAAATAAAGTTTAGGCCTCTTCATTTAAATAATATTATGGTGCATGTCACACTGTTTCCACATCCACAGCAAGTAGTTTTCACAACCAACCAGTTCTCTCCTTCCCTCCTGTTCCCCCTTTCCAATCTACAGACCCTAAAAAAGGAGAACCAGCAATCCCACTTCAGAGATGAGGGATCCTCTGGATGAATCTTTGCCAGATCTGCTCCCTGATGCTGCTCCTCTTTATGGGGCGATGTGATGGTAGATTAGAGCAATATTATTCTGGGCACATTGGCTCACCTGACTTGCAGATAGCAACAGTCCCTCTCCCTGCAGCCTCTGAAGCAAACATGGTCAGTGGACCTTTCCAGCCCTCTCTATCTTGATCCCTAGCTTCTTCCTCACTTTCATATAAAATTCTATAGGGGCCCTGCCCTACTTTCACTCAAAACAAGTTTTGTTTACTCATTGAACAAATGTCAGCTATGGAGCAAAAATCTGTTTGTAAAAACATTTGTACAAAAAGAGAAGACTCCACTCTCATGTATATTCATGAATAGCAAATACAAAAGGGTGCTAATCATGGAAAATGAAAAGTTGGTATATACTTCACTTAAATCTTAATAGATAATTTTCCCCCACTCTTCATTCAGCATCATTCTCTTTACAGTTCACTAGTTTTACACCCACATTGATGACAAAGCCAATTAAATGCTGCACAATAGATAAGTGTTCCTAAAAATGTAAATTCCTTCAAAATGTACTGTACCATCTGAATTTGACATCTCTATGAAAATGCAAAAAAGAGTTTGGTTTTTTTTTTTTTTTTTTTTTTAAAGAGTGGGATGAGAGATACTTGGATATCTAGTGGGAGCAATTCATAACCCTTAGGGACCAAAACAGTAAGGGTTCAAGTCAATCAACCTAAGGTATAAAGGTGAAAACCTAAAATGTGATTTGCATCAGAACCCAGACACTCACTAGAAAAAAGGTCACAGAGGTTATTGAGGGCATAGGTAACTCCATCCCCCACTTGGAGACTTGATAAACCAACAAGGATACCTTTAAAAAAAAATCAATGCGCCATTTTATAGGTAACTAAGGTAAAGAACGCAGGGCAGGTATAATGTGATCACAGTGGTTCAATCTCATGATCAGGCTCATTTCTGCGCTCTGCACAAGCTACATCAATTTACTGTCATTTATTATTTAAAAGGTAAAACATCAATTTTACAAAGCATAAATTGAAGTGACTATATTTTAGCCTTTGATTAGATAATTTTATCTGATAATCAAAATCACATTTTTAAGCATTCCAGAAAGCCAACTGAGTTGAACTAGAGTTGATAGACCAGATTTTCAAAAGTGCCAATGCAGATTCCAAAATGATTTTTTTAATATGTATAAGTGTTAGCACATCCATGCATATAATCCATTTGTCCTCAGTTTGCACTACTGGGTGCATGAATGAGGTCTGCAATGTAAGTTTCATGATTTGCACACACTCTGTGCAAAAGTGTACAAAATGTTTGCCCACACAAAACTGAACATGCAGAGATTAGGATTTTACAAATTTAGCCTAAAACAAAATTGAAGTTCCTAAAAAGAACCTCACTTAGGGTCCCAAGATATCCTATGTGGTCTATTTCCATACAGGGGACTGGAAAATCCTCAAATTTTTGCTAGCTGTTTCTACTCATCATTCTGTTGGAGGAGTGGGGCTGGACCCAAGCAATAGTAGTGAGGGGGAACCCTGGCCCAAAGAAATAGAGGTTACTTACCTGTATCTGGAGGTGCTTCAAGATGTGTGGTCCCTATCTGTATGCACGCACACCATTTGCTTGAGTCCAGAAATTTTTAGTAAGCAGCGTCTCTTGGTCCACATATCGCAACTGTTCTGCTTGTGCTCCAAACAGAAAGTATTAAGGGCAGTGTGGACAGACACCTCTTCAATTCTTTTTCTTACCACGAATCTGGCTATCATCTGCAGCAGAGGGGATGGAGGGTGGGGAGGGAAATAAAAATAGGGACCACACATCTCAAAGAACCTACAGTTACAGGTAAGTAACTTCCATTTCTTTGAGTGATGATCCCTATGTATATGCCACACATGGGACATTAGTAAGCAGTAGTCAAACAGGAGGTGGGTGTGAGGATGCAGATGTTATGGCCTGTCTGTAATACAGCTGTCCCCTCAATCATCTCTGTGCCAGAACAGTAGATCAAGGCATCGTGTCCTGTGAAGGTGTGTAAGGTGCTCCAGGTCTACATATTTCTAGTAAAAGTACATCTTGAAAAGATGTCATTGCAGTTGCTTACGCTCTGTGGAATGGGTTCTCACCCCCTCAAGGAGAAGAATATGAAAAGAAGATGGGAAGGGGGTTTGTGGTGGAGAGGAAAAACAAACTTGATTATGTAGCTTTGATGGATGATGTCTAGTACCTACTTGTCTGTAGTTATTGTTGCCCAGCTGAAGGCAGAGTGGGTGGGGTTGGGTGGTGGCTGTGGAGATAGAAGTAGCCATATATCTGGATCTTTAAGCTCTTAGCTTCTTACGTGGGAGTTCATATAGGTATTGATGATAAGATGCCTGAGGAGGTGGTCTGGGCCTATAGGGTTGCTTGGGGCTGTGTGACAGGGTGGCCCCCCTTGTAGTCGCTGCTCCCCGAGGGCTCTGCTGGCTCTGGAGCCAGGGGCAGGGAGGCTCTTACTGGCTGCCTAAGCAGTCAAAAGGAGCTGGGAGCTGAGGAGCAGTCCTGGGCAGCAGCAGCAGGAGATGGGGGAGCTCCGTGGCTGCCTGCTGCATGGCACCAGCCAGAGCAGCAGCTACCCTGCAATGCCCAGCTCCAGCTTTCCACCTCCGACCTGGGCAGGGGGAGAGAAGGAGGTGGAGGGAGCGTGTGGGATTGCCCCTGGGACTGCCTCGCTGTGGGTAAAGCACAGCAATTTGGGGAGGGAGCAACTCTGCCCCTGGGCTCAGGACTTCAGCCCCACAGGGGGGTGCCAGGGCTCGGGGTTTCAGTGTCACAGAGCCCCACGGCCCAGTTGAAACGACTCGTGGCCAGTTGAGAACAGCTGTTTTAGAGTGTATAAGACTCATTGGTCTTCTCACTAAAGAGGTTATACTCATCAAAAGGAAGGTTCTCAATGTTATTCTGGTCCTCCCTGAGATACCCCTAGGATTTACAGGGAATTATAGACCATCATAACTATAAAGGGAAAGATAACAACCCTCCTGTGTACAATACTATAAAATCCCTCCTTGCCAGAGGCACCAAAATCCTTTTACCTGTAAAGGGTTAAGAAGCTCAGGTAACTGGCTGACACCTGACCCAAAGGACCAATAAGGGGACAAGATACTTTCAAATCTTGGGGGTGGGGGGGGAGGAAGGCTTTTGGGCTTTTGTTTGTGCTCTTTGTTTTGGTGTTGTTCGCTCTTGGGACAAAGAGGGACCGGACCTCAATCCAGGCTCTCCAAATCTTTCTGAACAAGTCTCTCATATTTCAACTTGTAACTAATAGCCAGGCAAGACGTATTAGTCTATCTTTGTTTTTCTCAACTTGTGAATGCTCCTTTGCTAGAGGAAGGTATCCCTGTTTTGCTGTAACTTTGAAACTAAGGCTAGAGGGGGTTCCTCTGGGTTCTTTGAATCTGATTACCCTGTAAAGTTATTTTCCATCCTGATTTTACAGAGATGATTTTTACCTTTTCTTTTTAATAAAATCCTTCTTTTAAGAACCTGATTTTTCCATTGTCCAAAGATCCAGGGGTTTGGGTCTTTGATCACTTTGTAACCAATTGGTTAGGATATTATTCTCAAGCCTCCCCAGGAAAGGGGGTGTAAGGCTTAGGGGGATATTTTGGGGGAAGAGGAACTCCAAGTGGTCCTTTCCCTGTTTCTTGTTAAATCACTTGGTGGTGGCAGAGTAACAGGTTTTAACCTAAGCTGGTAGAAATAAGCTTAGGGGGCTTTCATGCGGGTCCCCACATCTGTACCCTGGAGTTCAGAGTGGGGAAGGAACCCTGACAGACCAGTCAGCTTAACTTTGGTACCTGAAAAGATAATGGAGTCAAACAATCAGTTTGTAAGAACCTAGAAGATAAGGTGATATGTAACAGTCAAGCTGGAAGGGCATATCGAGTGAGGTCCCACCGGGATCTGTCCTGAGCCAGTTCTATTCAATATCTTCATAAATGATTTGGATAATGGCATAGAGAGTACACATATAAAGTTTTCTGACAATACCAAGCTGGAAGGGGTGCAAGCACTTTGAAGGACAGGATTAGAATTCAAAATTATCTTGACAGACCGAGAAAGGGTCTGAATTAAACAGGATGAAATTCAGAAAGGAGAAATGCAAAGTACTACACTCAGGACGGAATAATCAGTCGCACAAATACAAAATGGGAAATGACTGCCTAGGAAGAAGTACTGCAGAAAAGGTCCAGGGTGACAGTGGGTCACAAACTAAATATGATTGAGTCACAGTGGAATACTGTTCTAAAAAAAGCAAATATTCTGGGATGTGTTAGCAGAAGTTTTGCAAACAAGACAAGAAGTAATTCTTCTACTCTACTCAGCACTGATAAGGACTCAACTGGAGAACTGTGTTCAGTTCTGGAAAGATGTGTACAGAGGAGGAGCAACAAAAATGATGAAAGGTCTGGAAAACATGACCTATTAGGAAACATTGAAAAACTGGGTTTGTTTAGCTGGAGAAGACTAAGCGGAGTGCCTGATAATAGTCTTTAATTATGTAAAGCTTCTTATAAAGAGAAGTGTGATAAATTGTTCTCTTTATCCACTGAGGACAGGACAAGAAAGTAATGGGATTAAATTGCAGCAAGGGAGATTTAGGTTAGCCATTACAAAAAACTTCCTAACTATATGGATGGTTAAGTGTCAGAACAAATTAACTAGGGAGGTTGTGGACTCTCCATCTTCAGAGATTTTTAAGAACAAGTTAGACAAACACCTGTGAAGGATGGTCTAGATAATCCTTAGTCCTGGCCTGAGTACAGGGAGCTGGATTAGATGACCAATTCCAGTCCTACATTTCTATGATTCTATTCTATAATTACAATCATGACTCATGTCTCATGACTACAGCTGTGACAATGGCGCTAAAGGCAGTATCAGCAGCATCTACTGTCACTTGAAGTGACATCTTGGTCACCAACCTGCCTCCATCAGTAAGGGCTTGGAACTGGGCCCTAGCTTCCCAGGGAAGTCTGTTTTTAAAGTCTGCAAATTTGGCATAATTCAGAAAAACATATTTTGCTAACAATGCCTCATAGTTAGCAGCTCTGAATTGGAGACTAGCCGATGACACTTTCCTACACAAAAGGTCGAGATGTTTGCACCCTTGTCAGTTGGGGTAGTCTTAGAGTAGTCTGGGCCTTCGTGCAGCCACTTGAACCACTTAAGGAGTTGGGAACTTAATGAGCAGAAGAAACCTCTGACACTTTATCTGGCACAAAATGTGATTTCTCAGCTCTCTGGGGTAGGGGTACACCAATCTGGTTGGTTCCAAAACTGCAAGGGCCACCTTCAAAGGGCCAGAGGCCTGGAGGATGTCCAATAGGCCCTGTTGTGTGTCCTGGACCTCTTTAAGGAGCTATCTGGAGCTCCATTGCCACACTCTGCAACAATTCCTGTACTGCTTTTCGTCATCAGAGAGGGAGATGATGGAGCAACCACCTCTTTCGATGAGAATGATATACCCACCAGAACAACTGGATCCAACTTGACCTCCTCTTAAATTCCGACGGAGCCAACTGGAATGGCTAGGAGAAGACAGTTGGTGTGATTCCTGCACAAATCCACAATGCCTACTATATGGATCCCACAGGCCCCAGTAAGACCAGTATGGATCAGCCAGAAGGGGAAGAGCGTAAGGCATCGGATACCAGTGGTCCCTGGGGTAGCCGCATTTAGAAGGAGGCAGACAGTTCCAATACCTTCTTTGGTCTCGTTTCCCTTGTGGGAGAAGGAGCCTCATCTGGAGTGTCTGTCACTTGATAAAATGATAGGCTCGTGTTCTACCAACAGTGCCAATGATACATGGGGAAGGATGTTCCAAGTTGTGGACATAGTAGGGAAAGATATTCTTTCCCACAAGGTGGACTCCCCAGGTGTAGGCATGTTTCTAAATGAGCCGAGCATGAGAGCAAGGGAGCTTGTGGGCAGGACAGAGTGAAAACATCCTCCAGCGGGGTAAAGGCTTCGGTCTTCCTTAGTGTTTTGAGGGCTCCTGAGGAGTGGACCAGTGGATCCAGGTAATGCAAATGTCTTGTGTTTCAGAGATCTGGCATGGAGAACCAGAGGTGGATTAAGGTTTCGTGGGGCCCTGGGCCAGAGCACACCTTCTGCCTGCAGCCCCACCACCGTTTCACCCACGGCCCCACACAGTCCTACCCCCCCTCACCTGGGCCCTGAGGCTGCAGCAGGAAGCCAGATCTCCTCCAGTCCCGGGACCACAGCAGGGGTCAGGGCATTGGGGCTTCCCCCACTGCCCCGCATTTCTGCGGAGCCTGGGCAGTGAGCAGGCTGCTGCCCCTCCCCAGCCAGGCTCTTTCCCAGGCAGCTCTGTGGGCAGTGTTCCAGCGTAGCTGGAGAGGCTCTGGCCCCGCCCCGTCCTCTCCGGCTCTGAGTCTGGCCCCGTCCCTTCCTCTCCCTGCCTGGGCGGCTGCTGGGGAGCACTGGACTCTCCATGCCGTCCCATTCGTTTAGCAAGGTTGAGCCATGGGGGCTTCCCCCGCTCGCCCACCCAGCGCTGCTGCCAGGGAGTGGGGTCGGGGGAGTGTAGAGACTTCCCCTGCCCCGCCCAGCGCTTGTCTGTTGGGGGCGGGTTGCCCATTTTTCAAGGGTCTCCCAATTGGCCAGGGCCCCTGGGCACTGGTCCTGTGGGTCCAGTTGATAATCCGCCACTGCGAGAACATCGGAGCCATCAGATGGGATCCCAGCATTGAACTCCTACACGGAACTGTTGGGTACCGCTCATTAGGTTGCGGGATGGAGCTGGACCCAGTATGATTGGATCCTTCACGCCTGTCCTTCTAGGACAGAAGGTTTATGCAGACCTAATTCTTTAGAACCCATATGTGAAGGTTCACTGGACTTTGACAGGACGGGGAGGAATCCTCTCTCTTAGAAGCAGATCTGGCTAGAGATCTGTCCTTATGCCTATGTTCATGTCCCCCTCTCTTGTGAGAGGGTTTCTTAGACTTAAGAGCTTTTGCCTCAACTCTGGAGGTCATGCTCGGATGTCTGCTGCTCATAGTTTGAGGCCGTTGTGCGGGGAAGGTCTCTCCAGCCTGAATCTGAATGAGATTTCACGTCCTGCTCCATGAGGTGCTTCTGCAGAAAAAGCTCTTATCCCTTAAGAGTTTGGGGAGGGAACGAGCAGCAGATGTTGCACTTGGTGGCAATAAGAGTCTCCCCAAGGCAATAAAGGCAGTGCTGGTGGCACTTGCTGATGGAAAAGGAATTGGTGCAGGAGACACAATTCTTGAATACCGGAACTCTTGGCATAGTCCCTCTTCAAAAGGAGAAGCTTCCTGGGGTGGGAAGACCTAAACTAATTACACTAACTATAAAAACACTAAAAACCTAAACTATTTGCAACTATTTATAAATTATATTTATGGGTTCGCAGTAAAGAAAGATCAAAGTGGACAAGGAGGATTCTGACTCCGTCCATGCGGTGGTAAGAAGGAACTGGAGAGGTGTTGGTTCACACTACCCTTTGTAGTCTGTTTGGAGTATGAGGAGAGTAACTGCACATCCCAGACCAATGGACACTGCATACCAAAAATTTCTGAACCCAGGCACATGGTACACATGCATACCCAAATGTGGAATACATATAGAGACCATCAATTGAAGAAGAACCCATAGAATCCCACCAAATACTCATGAATATCAGGATATCCACAGAGGGCCACGGTCATTCACAGAAAAGCCCTATGCTGCAAAGATCATCATACGGAACTTGCTGCAGATGGAAACTATCCCTTAGTGCTCAAGGGGAGCGGGTTTGACAGAGAGAAGGGAGAATTCACTCATATAATGCTTACCCAGTCCACCACAACTTGCACCTATTTGTCCTGTGGATTTGGAAGAAGGAAGAATATGATGCTGCACAGAGCACCCATCATCCCTGTCCCATCCACTCCTGACCTGGATCACAAATGAGTTCCCAAAGACAAATTTTCATGGGGTTGATGAGACTTGAGTGCAGGATAGAGAAGAAAGGATGTAATGCAGCTAGGACCCCAACTCCAAACTACTGCCCCCTAGTAACTTTGTTATAAAATAATTCTGGAAGAGAAGCAGCCATAAAACTCCAAATTTCAACATTTGACATGAAAAATTCACACGTCATACAACTCTAGGTAGGTTTGTATCCTATGGAAATGTTTTGTATTTAAATATTAACTTTTTTTAAACTGTGAATTCACACTTGAATCACTAACTTTACAGTATGAACATAAATCAAATTAAACTATCGTGTGTTACATCATTCAGAGCAAGAAAAAAAATTTAATATATTGTACTCAATTTTTCACCAGTTAAAGAAGGGATTAGAAACTATCCAATAGCACAATAATATTGCTGCAGGAGTTGATTAAATGTATTTTTAATAACTGAAAGGTTAACTTGCAATGCAGTAAGAATGGTCTAATGTTAGAGAACAGAATGTACAACCTGTAAAAATGAGATATTGACTCATCTCAGATGTAATTTTTTTTTTTTTTTTTTTTTAAGTGTAATGCTATGGATTTGCACTCATTAGAATCTGCTGTATAAAAAAGTTAAATCTTGTGGGACTGCAACAAAGGTTTCTATCTGATAGAGGATAATCTTGTCCTATGTTCAAACAGACTGTCCTCATGAATTTACCATACTCTGAGATGATGATCAGATCATTTTACATTGCTCACTCTGTCCTTACGTACTCTCTCTTTCTGGGCCCTCAAATACGTAACTCTCTCAGATTTCTCTGCAGCTTTCAGACCCCTCCATCACTTTGATCTCCCTCTCATCTTTGAATTTCATGGTGACTACATGTAACATCAACCTCTCCTCCGCGTCTCAATCCTCACATGCTATTACTTTGTTATTATTTCTGGAGAGTGAAGCCATCTCAGAAAAGTCCAAGGACCAGGGGACTTCTGCTACACATTTTTTCTTCCCTCCTGAAGTTCTACCTCTACCCCCCAGCTTGTGAGCAAAAAAATTAAACTTCGCCTCCCTAGTAAGATCCACGTATGTTTAATCACATTCCAATATGGCTCCGATAGCACAGTCCCTTCCTTCTGCACCAGCATCAGTGCAGAAACTCATGCTTTCATGTCTGGGAGATGCCCAATTCACTTCCTGGTATGTCAGCCATGGTGGAGGCCTAATCATCTTTGAGAAATCTGTTGCTATAGCAAAAGGCTGACTGTTCCTTAGTTTTCCATTCAGCACTGCATTTCAGGAAATCATGAGAATGTTCTATAAGATGACTGACCTTTGGGTAGATACTTCTTCCTTATCAAGCTACTGTCTCCAGAAGTGTCATCTTACTAATAAAGTGTTACTTATTTCATTTTTTTTTTTTAAGGATGAATCGCTTTTTGAAGACTATTCTTTGCCAATTTACAACAATATAAAAGTTTACTTAGGAAAACAGTGCCATTAAAACTATCTTATAGTTGGCTCAAAATAAATTCAACTTTTTGTATAATTTTGGCACGTTTGTAAAGAACGCATTTTATTTATCATCTATTTCCTACTTCTGAACTACTTTCTGAAAGCACTGAATATTAAGTATGACTTTATGTGGGCAACAGCAGGGAGCCCTAGTTTTTGATATCATACAAAACTATATCAAGAGAACCCAAAAGCCATCATTGCAAAAACAGTTTAATGACCGGGAGATAAAAAGGTGACAAGTTAATTCGCGAAATTATTTACATCTAGTTGCTGTATATCAACTTCATATCAAAAGAGCACTGAGCTGGTGGACTGATTCAGCAGAAACAAAAAACAGACCTAGTCATCAAGGATTGTCTTCAAAGGGTAACAAATATCATTAGAAATCAAAACAAATTAACTCAAAAATAATACCTTTCCCCTTCCCCAGTCTTAGGACCTTAAGTATGGAACCCTGACTTTTCATGAGCAGTCTCCAACTATATCCTAAGCAACCAATTTATACTCTTTCCTGTGTAGAGGAGGAGGAAACTGAGGTTAACACCTTTTACAATTCGGTGACCTTACACCAGGACTAATTCTAGCAAGCTATAGAACCCACAGTGGAAGGAAAAACAGGGAGAACCAGTTCAGCTGCAACCATTGCAACAGTAATGAGCAACAGTTTCATTTTTTTGCCATAGTTCAGTGCCTACTTATTTTCATTCCTCCATCACACACTATTAAGGAGTGAATGTGAGAACCCCTGTGCTGTACTTCTTATGCCTGAAAACTGCTTCCCTCCCCAGCTACCTCCCAGCCTTCCAAAAAGCAGATCTCCTCTTTCTGAGTAGTAGTTCTCAGGAAGTTTGGCCAGGCATGTGAGGAAACAGCAGCATGGGGGAGATACTTGAACTTCAAGTTTGAGTCTTAGATGACCAGGAGAGGTGAGGGAGAATTGTCTTTTCCTCACTAGTTACAAGCTGCCTAACTTCATTTCATGTTGCCCCTCATGGGGGTCTTCTAAGTCTCCAACCTCCTAGCTATTTCATATTGCCCCGTTTCTAGAGGATGACTCCAGACCCCCACTTTCAGGTGCTTCATGCTCCCCCCCATCTAGGTGCAGCCTCTGGGATTCTTTCCTGGCCACTGATGGCTCTTTGTCTGGGGACTTCTGTCAGGGCAAATTTAAATGGGGGAAGAAATGAAAAAATGATTACAAAGGAGGCCCCTATGAGTGTGCTTGAATCAGCTATGCCTTGCACCTTGTCAAAATTACACATTAATAATTCACTCTCCCACTACTTTACCATGCATTATGAACATGAGCACAGATACCCTAATACATTTCACTTGAGACCTCTTCCAACAACATATAAGAGAAAGTTTAGTCAATACACATCTGGATCTCTTTTTAGTTAAATTATAGTCTGAATTAAGCAACCTTGTTAGCAAGGTAAGGCAATTTAGTGTGGAGGTTCAACGCATTCTTTTGCTTTGACAAGCAAACTGTTAATATTAATTAAATAAGACTAAGCAGGGGAATATTTCTGTGCCGCCTCCAGCTCTCAGGTTTGATGACTGAGCTGACAGAAATATGAACTGCAATGCTAGTGATAAAATGTAATGAAAATGTATGTTAGGTTGATATGAAATATTCCTAAATGGCCACTGTATGATTTTGCAATAAAGTCAAACTGGAAGTTAGTGTCATGAAACCAAGGCACCAGTAAGAACAAAGGTATGGTTTATTTATTAGAAAAACATGATCCCAATTTTCTATAAGGTCTTGCTCTTATGACACAATGAAATGTATTTCCCATTCACATTAAAATGCTAATGACCTTAAAACCAGGGTGGAAAGAAAATTCACACATCTGCCAATAGAACAGCAGCACAAAAGTCCTACTGAACCACTCTCTTCAGATGGACTGAAAGAATATTCTGTCTTATTTCTTAAAGTGACATTTCCACTCCTAATCATGGCATGAGTCATCTAGCTCACAAAGGACCACGGGATGCTTAGTCTTGGGGTTGGCAGAAATTGAGATAGCTGCAAAGGGTAAGTAAGCAAGATGAGGATGCAAATAAGGCATCATACACTTTTATGGAATTATATAAATAAATAATATTGCAAGCTTCAAATGTCATACAATGAATCATGAGGAAAATGATGGAGCTAATGGAGTCGGGAACAGCACTTCATAAAGAATAAAGAACAACCCCTCAAAACCCATACATGGATGAACTAACTGTTAGCCTATGAAGTGGGAAAGTCCCTACAATATATATTATATGCCATAGCCAGGACCAGGTTTAAAAAAAAGAGGGGGGGGGGGATGATATGGGCCAGGTATTTATGACCCTTGACCCTAAACAGAAATTAAACAAGTAAATAAATCTTAGTTCAAGATCTAAAATACAAATGAATATTTTGAGGGGGTAATTTTAAACTATATTTTTTCTATCATAATAATTAATGATCTGCAAAAGAAGGTACATAACAATGGAAATGTATGTAGAACAACTGGCAGTGACTCATTTAATCTGCACATCTAGCGGGATGGATAACTTCTAGGCAAGTACTCTAAATGCAGTTTCCATGAGAACAGTGTTACATTGTAATGACATTTTAAAAAAAAGATTATTTCCATTGCAAGTATTTTGAATTTAACATATGGAAACTAACATTAAGTTTAACTTACCATTTTATTTTTCCTGCTATGCACACCTCTGTACTATTATTTGCTCTATTTTTAAATAAAACTGTTTTACACAACATCAAGAGGGCAAGATCTAGAGAATATTTATTCTCTAATAGCACAATGTTCATTAAATTCTGGAACAATCACTTGTTATTCTCAATAATAGTCACTGGAAAAAAAGGAATAAATAGTGCAATAGTAATTATTGAAGCCTGCTCCATCAAACAAGCTGCTGAAAGGACACTTACTATACATTTAAAATATATTCAGGATAGATTGGCAGCACGAAGAAAAAAAATCCACAAAATTTTTAAGTTACATAAAAATGATCCACAGGCACCAGGGATTGAGTCAGAAATCATTACTACTATAAACAGCGAAGAGCTTCCTGGCATCGCTGTTAATTATGAGAGCTCTTTCTAGAAAATAATGGACTCTGATTGGAAGAAAAACCCTTTAACAGAAGCTTGCTATCTTGTTAGCCTAACAGGTGAGGAGGAATGGTAAGTTTTGGTGCACAGTGCTGTATGGATGCACCGTGTCTGCTGCTACATCTGGATAAAACAGCCTAGATAGGACAGTCTAAAGTGTCGGACACTACTGCTGGTACTGAAGATGCACTAGTTGTGAATGACAGGTGATTGGGCGGGGTGGGGGAGGGCGCTATTATAACACATCCCTGATGGACACAAATAGGAAGAAACCTATATGGGAATAAAAGACAGACAAACTATGAAAAAAACAGCATATACGGGAATTGTACATGTTCATTTTACTCTTACCTTCTTCAGCCTCATCCTCCTGTGGCGATAGTGGACCCCCTCCACTTGTTGGACTGACTGATTCATCATCTCTCTCAGACTCCCGCTGCAGACTTACAACTTCATAAATTGCGTCTCCAGCATTTGTGTGGTTTTTCCCTTCAGACTAAAAATAAGGAAATGAAATGAGTTTTAATGTTAGGCTCTTGCTATTCACCAACTCCATGTTTCTGCTGGTTTGATCAAATAGGATTAAACCAAGGACTGATACAGTAATTTGGGGGCAAGACTCCATGAGCGCCAGGTTTGTATAATTATTGGTGATTCCCAGAACATCCATAGGACAGACCAGGGCAACCGCCCTGGGCCCCGCACTTTGGGGGGCCCCATGCTTCAGGGGGACGCGGGGTCCAGGGTGGTCTAGGGAGTTAGCAGGGGGCCTAGTGCCGGCAGCAGCGAGAAACCCGGCCCCAGCCCACCCAGCCAGCTCCTGGCATCGCTCAGGGGGAGGGGGCGGAAGCCAGAAAGAGGCAGGGCAGCAGTTTGGGGGAAGTGATGGAATGGGGGCGGGGAGGGAGTACAGCGGGGCAGACTGGGGCCGGGTCGCTCGCTGCTGCCAGCGCCAGCCTCCCTGCTAAGCCCCCAGGCTGCCCTGGACCCTGTGTCCCCCTGAAGCGCAGGGTCCCGCAAAGCGCGATAAGCCCAAACATTGGTGGAGCCAGGCCCACGTTACTAAATATTGATGGAGCACGGGCACCATGAACCCATATAACTCACCACCTATGCAAGACTCCATCCAATTTCAATGGAAATTGCACACATGGATTGAGATTAGTATATGACACTGCTGAACGTAATTTGAGGAAGATGAAAAGCAGCAATGAAAACAATAATTATTGTTAACGCTCCTCCCGCAACAACCTTTATGTATTTGAGGAATTATAACACAAACTTTACAATTTAAATTTAACAAACTGAGACAGGGAGGGGACTGCTGCAAGAAAAAATTGCAAAGAACAGACAGGAAAAATGTTGTGATAATAAAAATAAGTACCAAACATTTTTGAGAAACCAATTTTTTTAGGCATTTTGTAGAATGTTGAGAGTTGGCAGTAGGTAGCACGTTCCGCATCATAAAGATTACAACACCCACTGCGTAAGCAACGTGCTGTGAAAGGATCCTTAGAAGTAGATTGTGTACAGTGCATCTTCCATTTAATCCCAGGAGCCCTTTAGGATTTGTATCCAGTGTATTTATATTTTAGCAGTAGCTGAAATTAGTTGGAATGCCTGAGCTCAATATCCCTAGTTATAACAATTTGGGGAACAAGGCATTCTCACTGGAGGGCACTTGACACTCAAAAGTAGCTTCATACCTGACTGTGCCTGAGTTTGATAACTTTCAAGGCACACGGAAAGGAATACATTTTCTCACATGCTTTATTTAGCATGGATGAGGTGAGACAAACGATCCATTAAAGACCCATCAAATTCTTTTGTTGATTAAAACAACTTGTACTTCATATTTTTAAAAATGTAATGTACTTAAATCTTGAGCATTGGATAAATGAATTTTATAGAATTTTCTAGAAGAAAAAAAATCAATAAAATAGCTCTTTAGTGTGTCCACATTAAATCTTGGAAGAGAAGAGAACCAGACACCAGGACTGTTCCTAGATGTCTCCTCTCCAACATGTGCCCCAGCTGCTTTGCTTCCCAGACATCACAGAACAGTATATACATCTCTCCTTACTGCCCACTCCCACTTTAAAAAGTTTCTTCTCTGATGTACTCAACATTATTATTTAAAAAGTACAGTGATTCATGTATTTTCATATGGTTGTACAATAATAAAGCCAAATAGCTGCTATTAAGTGAACTGGAGATAAAGTAAAGCCAAAAAGTACATTTTAAGACCAGTTTTAGATCAGGTTTTTTTCAGCCTGCTTCATTCTTTGCAAACCTTACATAATCAGAGTTAAAATAAAGTTATTTTTCAAACAGGCTAATAATGTCAAGTCAGCCTCAAAAAGCAAATGAAAGTAGTCTTACGGAGGTGGTGTTAAATTTGTCTCAGAAGCATAGTGTTAACCACATGAGAAAAAAGGAATATCCAATAAAGGATAAGTGAAAGAAAAAAATTACCAAGGATTAGAATAAGATATTACTGTTTCCTCTGTCAGCAAAAAAAAAAAATAAGAGTAACATATGAGAACCTGCTGTGTAAAACCAAGGCACTGACCACTTGTCATTTATGAGCCCCTGGAACCTTTAATTTAAAAAGGGAGCACTAACTCCAGCTTGCTGGCCAATTTCCACCCACAGTAATTAACATCTTCCACTCTAAATACCTCCTGTAGTTTCAGTTCCAGTTGGTGAAACTGTTCCATGGGGTAGTCTAAATCTGCACTGCCTGTGGTTGGACAAAATCAAGCGTTTTCCCCCTACTCTGATCAGTCCATCACACCTGTTTCTATTATAACCATTCCATGTTGGGAAAAAGCAAGGCATGGGTCCTCTTCTCTCTTTCCGAGTATCAGACAATTTTCCATACAGATCTGGAAGTGCGGGGTGAAATCTACAGTTTATAATTTAGATCCATTACCCTTGTGATTAGTAAAATATAGCAGGGAGAAATTCGCTCCATTATCAATGCATACACGTTTCACCTCCCAGGATGTCAGTATCAAGTAATTGCAAGGCCCCTGGTCAAGCAATTATGTCGACACTGATAATCTCATCATTTATCAAAGTCTCGGACATTCCTTTTGGAGGTATAGAGAGGGGTGTTATTGAGAACATTGCAGTAGTACAGCTTTAGCATTACTCTGAGGACTTGGTATAGTATTCAGAAATCTGTTTAAATGTCCTTTTCATTTTTTTAAAATGTGTTTGTCTGAAACTCAAGGCACATATAAACAAACATTTTAAAAATACATTAAGAACTTCAGATTAGCCCACTGCCAACATTTAGGACTCTTCTAACCACCAAAAATGCCCCCTCAATCTACTTCCCACTGATACCCTTAAAATCACCTCAAAAAAAGGCAAAGGTTTCCTTGAAACATGCCCTGCTGACTCAAGTTTACTTGGACCAAGAAAGAAGCTGTATTTTAAGATAAGTATCAAGCAAATGTAAATAAAAAGGATTATAGTGTGCGCTCTTTAAAACTGGAAAGGGCAGCAGTCTTCCACATTTTCACATACTTGTGTTTTTTATAAATTCTACTGTATTTATACATCACCAACGGCGTGAAACAAGGATGTGTTCTCGCTCCTGTCCTATTTAACCTGTTCTTTGCATGTGTCCTTAACCATTCAGTGAAAGATCTGGACCGAGGTATATACTTGAAATACCGGCACGATGGTTCACCTTTTGACCTCCGTCGCCTGAATGCAAAGACTAAGACAGTGCAGAAACTCCTTCTTGAGGCACTCTTTGCTGACGATTGTGCCCTCATGGCTCACACTGAAAATGATCTTCAGCACATTGTCAACAAGTTTGCTGAGGCCTCACAACTTTTCGGACTAACTATCAGCCTCGGAAAGACAGAAGTTCTCCATCAACCTGCACCTGGATCCAATGCTTCTGTCCGAGTATCTCCATCGACGGCACTCAGCTGAAAGTAGTGGAGAACTTTAAATATCTGGGTAGTGTCATATCCAGTGATGGATCACTAGATAACGAGATCAATGCACGAATATCCAAAGCAAGCCAGGCACTTGGCTGTCTGCGTGTCAAAGTTTTAAATCACCATAACATCCGGATGTCAACAAAACTGCTTGTGTACAGAGCTGTTGTTCTTTCATCTCTTTTGTAAGGGTGCGAAACATGGACACTATATAGGCGTCACATCAAGCAGTTTGAAGCATTTCACATGCGCTGCCTCCGTAACATCATGAAGATCCGCTGGCAAGACAAAGTGCCCAATCTCGAAGTCCTCGAGAGAGCCCAGATGACAAGCATCGAAATGATGATCATGAAGTCACAGCTACGTTGGACCGGTCATGTCAGCCTCATGGATGCCAACAGAATCCCCCGCCAGCTTCTGTATGGTGAGCTCTCCCAGGGCATCCGGCATATAGGTCGTCCACGGAAACGTTACAAGGGCACCATCAAAGCCAATCTGCAGTACAGCAGTATCAAACCTAGGGACTTTGAGGACACCGCCAGCGACAGACCACAGTGGCGTGCAACAGTCAGAAATACCTGCATCGCCTTTGAGGAAGACCGCTGCCAGTATCTACAAGAGGCACGCGAACGGTGTCACAGAGCATCAACAGCGCACAATCCACTGACCGCGAACTTCCCATGCACCATCTGCAGCAAAATGTGCACCTCTAGAATTGGCTTGTATAGCCATCAGAGGGCACACAATAAGACCAACAACTGATGATCTGCACAGATTTGTCATCATCGGATCGATGGACTACCAAGACTGTATTTCACTTATCTCTATTGTAAAACTGAAGAGCAGGAGTGCCAAAGAAAACAGCTTGCATGAGACTGATTTACTCAGGTGGGCATTTAGTGTAGTCTGTGCCTTTATTGCATAGTAAAAACATCACTAGCTGTTCAGCACTAATTGTTTTATCCCTCAGTAAAGTGACAATTGTCATTCTAGCTTAGGATCAGCAAAATTAAGTCAGTCCTATTCATTTAAGTCAACCACAGGGGTTGTGGTTCCACTGCAGTACAACACAAATTAGAAGATCAGACTCCTCTCTTCAGATCTTGAGCCAATATCAATATAATGTGTAAGTCTCTAGAGAAAATGGATCAATGTTTATTGCAGGAGTATGAAACTCTACATAATTCCAGAATGAACTGAATAATAATGCAAGTAATTGGGTGTCAGCCAGGAGAGAACTATCGGGAGGACCTTTGGATTCTACTCTACTGAACATTATTCAATAAAGCTTACATATACTTAGGCCTGGTCTACATTGACGGGGTGAAGGGGGGGGAAGGTGGTTGATCTAAGATACTTCGTCGTACTTAGATCTACTCACCGTGGTGTCTTCACTGCGGTCAGTCAACTGCTGCCGCTCCCCCGTCGACTCCGCCTGCACCTCTCATGCCGGTGGAGTACAGGAGTCGACAGGAGAGCACTCGGGGGGTCTATTTATTGCGTCTAGACTAGACGCAATAATCGGCCCCCGCTGGATCGATCACTGCCCGCTGATTCGGCAGGTAGTATAGACATATCCTAAGAAGCATATGCACCCTTCCACTGCATGGCAAGGACGGATGCAAAATCATGTTAATCACACACACAGAGTCCTGGGAGAGACACACAGAGGGAATATGCAGTATGCTGTATCTTGGGTCCACCTCCCCTAGATTGAACTACACAGTCCCTTCATACAAATAATGCCAAACAGAGCTCTGGGGGTGCTAATGAAGTGAAATATTCAGGAGGAAATATAACTTGCACAAAAATCTGTTGTGTGTTATTCTGAGGAAGTTACGTGTCTTAATCAATATTATTAAAGCATTATATAACATTACAATAATCTATACCGTGATTTTCATTAATAATGATCATTTAATGCTTCAATTTATAACACTAATTCCCTCACTACTCCTTCCACACACCAGGGGGGCAGTGTAGATGACATCACTTGAAATATCACATGAAGGCGGACAATTAAATATCGTGCTTGTATACAAATGCTATAACACTGATTACTAAAATGGGTGAACCTGAGTGCCTGGGATTGAATGAGGATATTGAAGTAAGAGGCATTACAGAAACTTGGTGGAACAATGTTAATCCACGTGACACTAATAGTGGGGCACAAAATATGTAAGAATTCCAGTAGATTGCACTGGTGGGTGGGTTTCACTACCTGTGAGAGAAAGCAGAGTCAAATATAGTAAAAAACTTAAATAAATCAAACTTTACTATCAAATCTCTATGGATAGAAATTCCATACATGAATAATAAGAGTATAGTAGCAGGAATATACTACCAATCACCTGACCAGGGTGGTGACAGTGATTGTGAAATACTCAAGGAGTTTACAGAGGCTACAAAAACAGAAAACCCAACAATAATGAGGGATTTCAACTATCCCCGAACTGACTGGGTATGTGTCACCTCAAGACAGGGATGCAGACAGAAAAATGTCTGGATACCATAAATGACTGCTGTGACATGCTGTAACCCTCAGGGAACACCCTGTAATCCCCCATATTCCTCATCTGTACATAATTGTGATATTACATATAAAGCATGCCTTGTAAGGTATCAAGGGAAAGGTTATCATCTGCTGAAAGTCATTTCTCTATCCATATATGTATATCATTAATGCATATGAAGTAGGGCTGTCAAGCGATTAAAAAAATTAATTGTGATTAATTGCGCTGTTAAACAACAATAGGATACCATTTATTTTAAATATTTCTGGAAGTTTACTACATTTTCAAATATATTAATTTCAATTACAACACAGAATACAACGTGTACAGTGCTCACTTTATATTTATTTTTTATTACAAATATTTGCACTGTAAAAAAACAAAAATTATTTTTCAATTCACCTCATACAAGTACTGTAGTGCAATCTCTTTATCATGAAAGTTGAACTTACAAACGTAGAATTATGTACAAAAAAAAATCAGCATTCAAAAATAAAATAATGTAAAACTTTAGAGCCTACAAGTCCACTCAGGACTACTACTTGGTCAGCCAATCACTCAAACAACAATGGTTACAATTTGCAGGAAATAATGCTGCCTGCTTCTTGTTTACAATGTCACCTGAAAGTGAGAAAAGGCGTTCGCATGGCACTGTTGTAGCTGGCGTTGCAAGATATTTTCATGCCAGATGCGTTAAAGATTCATATGTCCCTTCATGCATCAACAACCATTCTAGAGGACATGCTTCCATGCTGATGATGGGTTCTGCTTGATAACGATCAAAAGCAGTGCGGACAGACGCATGTTCATTTTCATCATTTGAGTCAGATGCCACCACCAGAAGGTTGATTTTCTTTTTTGGTGGTTTGGGTTCTATAGTTTCCGCATCAGAGTGTTGATCTTTTAAGACTTCTGAAAGCATGCTCCACACCTCATCCCTCTCAGATTTTGGACAGCACTTCAGATTCTTAAACCTTGGGTCGAGTTCTGTAGCTATTTTTAGAAATTTCACATTGGTACCTTCTTTGCATTTTGTCAAATGCTGTGAAAGTGTTCTTAAAATGAACACATGCTGGCTCATCATCCGAGACTGCCATAACATGAAATATATGCAGAATGCGGGTAAAACAGAACAGGAGACATACAATTCTCCCCACAAGGAGTACAGTCACAAATTTAATTGACGCATTATTGTTTTTACGAGCATCATCCGCATGGAAGCATGCCCTCTGGAATGGTGGCCGAAGCATGGAAGGGGCATATGAATGTTTAGCATATCTGGCAAGTAAATACCTTGCAATGCCGGCTACAGAAGTGCCATGAGAAGGCCTGTTCTCACTTTCAGGTGATATTGTAAATAAAAAGCAGGCAGCAGGATCTCCCGTCAATGTAAACAAACTTGTTTATCTTAAACAATGAGGAGTCCAGTGGAACCTTAAAGACTAACAGATGTATTTGGGCATAAGCTTTCGTGGGTAAAAAACCACTTCTTCAGATGCATGGAGTGAAAATTACAGATACAAGCATAAATATACTGGCACACGAAGAGAAGGGAGTTACCTTAACGGCTACCCCTCTGATATTTGTTTATCTTAGGGATTGGCAGAATAAGAAGTAGGACTGAGTGGACTTGTAGGCTCTAAAGTTTTACACTGTTTTGTTTTTGAGTGCAGTTATGTAATCAAAAAAAAATCTGCATTTGTAAGTTACACTTTCACAATAAAGAGATTGCATTTCAGTACTTGTATGAGATGAATTGAAAAATACTATTTCTTTTGTTTATCATTTTACAGCGCATATATTTGTAATCAAAAATAATAATATAAAGTGAGCACTGTGCACTTTGTATTCTGTTTTGTAATTTAAATCAATATTGAAAATGTAGAAAAACATCCAAAAATATTTAATAAATGTCAATTGGTATTCTATTGTTATAAGTGCGATTAATCACGATTAATTTTTTTGAATTAATCACGTGAGTTAACTGTGATTAATTGACAGCCCTAATATGAAGTTATGAGAATTGTGTTGTATGCTTGTCACTAAAACATGCTGTAATTTGGGGGATCAACCAGATATTAGCTCCCCAGAGGCAACAGCAAGGAAAGTAACCAACACCCGGGCGGGGTGTCAATCAACGCATCAACAACCATTGTCCAGCAAGGGAGCTACAATGCAATGACTCACCTGCATGAGGCCACAACAGGGGAATTGCTCAACCTTGCCTGGAGACTCAGCAATGCCCACCCAGAGATGCCTGGACATGTGTTTTCCAAGCACGTGGACTGAGGATATAAAATCAAACACAGGGGGCCCATGCTGGGCCTTTCTCCTTCAACCACCTACGCTGCAAGCGACAAGGACACTCTGAAGACTACAACTGAGGGGACTGGCCCAGATTTCAAGGGTGAAATCTGTATATTAAGGATTGCAATATCCAGTGGGGTGAGAAAAACTGCTTAGTCTAACTGTTGCCCAGTCTAACAGGGTTGAGAGTTTAGATTGCGTGCTTATATTTTATTTCTTTTGGTAACCAACTCTGACTTTTTGCCTATCACTTCATATCACTTAAAATCTTTTTATAGTCAATAAATTTGTTTTACTGTTTATCTTTACCAGTGAGTTTGTATCAAGTGTGGGGCAAATCTGCTCAGGTTTTGCAAAGGCTGGTGTATATCCACTTTCCACTGATGAAGAATGAACCAATTAATACATTTGCACTGCCCATCTTGAGCAGTGCAAGACGGTATATTTCTGGGGTACAGTGCTGGGAGCTGGGGGGATTTGGCTCAGGTGCCTTTCCCTGTGTGATTCATGAGTGGCTCTGGAAGCACTCATTCAATCTAGCTGGGTGTGGGGTCTCCACATGTGGTTGTGCTGAGTGATAGCACCTGGAGGGGTTTGCTGCTGGTCACTAGCAAGACATGAGAGAGACAGCCCAGGCTGGAGAGAGTTCAGGGGGCACAGCAGTCCCACAGTCCCAGGCTGCACCCTGGGGATCCCGTCAAAACTGCCTTTTGAAGCAGCTTACCCTGAAACCCACAAGGGTAGAGGCAGTTCTTGATTTAGTCTTAAGTGGAGCACAGGGTCTGGTCCAAGAGATAAATATAACTGAACTGCTTGGTAATAGTGACCATAACATAATTAAAATTAACATCCTTACCGGGGAGAAAATACCAAACTAACCCATCACAGTCCCATTTAATTTCAAAAAGGAAAACACCACCAAAACAAGGAACCTAGTTAAAAGGAAACTAAACGGAACTGTGTGACAGGGTGGACTAGGCCCTGAGGCCCCTTGCTGGAAGCCTCAGGGTCCTGCCACACTCGTCCCAGGAAAGAACGGTGGAGAGGTCCTCCAAGCGGGCTAGAGTGGCTCCAGGGAAAGCAGCCAATCAGAGTGGCTTCAGGGAGCAGCCAATCAGGGACCAGGAGGAGAGCCCTATAAAAAGTAGCTGCGGAGACAGAGAAGGGCAGTTCCTTGCTGGAGCTAGACGAGTGCAGACAGTACTCCTGGCTGGCCAAAGGGAAATGCAGCACAACGGACAACTCAGTGCTAGTAAGGACTGGGGGAGCTCCTGGCTGGCTGCTGGGCCTGAACTTAGAAGGGCCCTGAGCTAAGAGTAAGGTGTCAGGGAAGGCTGGGGCCAGGGGGAAGTGGCCCAGGGAACTGAAGGCACTTTTACTAAAGTGGAGCGTGGCTACTATTCTTAGGATCCCTGGGATGAGACTCAGTAGTTGGTGGACCCGAGTTCCCCCATAGGCCACTGGGGAAGGGCCTACAACTGGACAGCAGTAAACCCCCATAAGGGGACTAAACTGTCAGGAGGCCCAGTTGGAGAACTGGGGGCAGAACAGACTAAAAGGGCAAAACCATTGCCTTCAGGGAGGAAGTCCTGGGGGGTATAGCCCGATACCAAGGCTGGGACTGGTTTAAAGACTACAAACACACCCAACCAGAAGGGGGCGCTCGCGAGAAGTGGGTGCCACACAGTGAAGTGCCTGCAAGCTGCATGGAAACTTTTTGAAAACACCATAGAAGAGGCTCTAATTAAATGTATTACGCCCCCCAAATAAAAAAATGCCACCATGGCTAGACAGCAGAGTAAAAGAAGCAATTAGAAGCAGAAAGGCATCCTTTAAAAATTGGAAGTCAGATCCTACTGAGGAAAATAGAAAACCAAAAAATCTGGTAAATCAAGTGTAAAAGTATAATTAGGCAGACCGAAAAAGAATTTGAAAAGTAATTAGCAAAAGACAAACTTAAAAAAAATTAAGCACATCAGAAGCAGGAAGACTACCAAACAGTCCATGGGGCCACTGGATGACCCATATGCTGAAGCAGCACTCAAGGAAGACAAGGCCATTGCAGAGAAGCTAAATTAATTCTTCTCATCAGTCTTCACTGAAGTGGATATGAGGGAGATTCCCACACCCAATCCATTCTTGTTAGGTGACAAATACACCTCTACCCCGATAGAACGCTGTCCTCTGGAGCCAAAAAATATTACCGCGTTATAGGTGAAACCACGTTATATCGAACTTGCTTTGATCCGCCAGAGTGCGCAGCCCCGCCCCCCCGAAGCACTGCTTTACCACGTTATATCTGAATTCGTGTTATATCGGGGTAGAGGTGTATGAGGCACTGTCCCAGATTGAGGTGTCAATAGAGGAGGTTTTGGAACAACATGATCAGTTAAATGGTAATAACTCAGCAGGACCAGATGGTATTCACCCAAGAGTTCTGAAGGAATTCAAATATGAAATTGCAAAACTACTAAGTGTGGTATGTAACCTAGCATTTAAATTAGCCTTCATACCAGATGACAGGACAGCAGCTAAAATAACAATATTTTTTTTAAAAGGCTCCAGAGTAGATCATGGCAATTACGGGCCAGGATGCCAAACTTCAGTACCAGGCACATTGATAATTTTTGTTTTTTTACTATAGTTTCAACCAGACACACTGATGAACACAATATGTTGGGAAGAGTCAACATGGCTTTTGTAAAGGGAAATCATTACTCAGCAATCTATTAGAATTCTCTGAGGGTGTCAGCAAACACTTGGACAAGCGAGATCCAGTGGATATAGTGTATTTGGACTTTCAGAAAGCCTTTGACCAGGTCCCTCACCAAAGGCTCTGAAGCAAAGTAAGTAGTCATGGGATAAGAGGGAAGGTACTTTTATGGATCAATAATTGATTACAAGATGAATAAATGGTCAGTTTTCATTATGGAGCGAGATAAATAGTGGGGTTCCCAAGGATCTGTACAGAGACCTGTGCTGTTCAACATATTCATCACAAATGATCTGGAAAAAGGGGTAAACAGTGAGGTGGCAAAGTCTGCAGATAATACAAAATTATTGAAGATAATTAAGTCCAAAGCTGACAGCAGAGTTACAAAGAGATCTCACTGAACTGGGTGATTGGACAACAAAATGGCAGATAAAACTCAATATTGATAAGTGCAAAGTACGGTACATTGGAAAATATAATCCCAAATATACACACAAAATGATGCGAACAGTTATCACTCAAGAAAGATCTTGGAGACACTGCCGATAGTTCTATGAAAACATCCGCTCAATGTGCAACGGCAGTCAAAAAAACCTAACAATGTTAGGAACCATTAAGAAAGGGATAGATAATAAAACAGTGAATATCATAGTGCCATTACATAAATCCATGGAAAGCCTTTGAATACTGCATGCAGTTCTGGCGGTGCGATCTCAAAGAAATACATTAAAACTGGAAGAAGTACAGAGAAGGGAAACGAAAATGATTAGAGATCTGGAGCAACTTCCATATAAGGAGAGATTAAAAAGCCTAGGCCTGTTCAATTTAGAAAAGAAAGATATGACTATAAAATCATGAATGGTGTGGAGAAAGTGAATATGTGAAGGGATAAATAACTTTCCTAACTCAAGAACTAGGGGTCACCCAGTGAAACTAATATGAGCAATGTTTAAAAACAAACATAAGGAAATATTATTTCACACAACGCCCATTCAACCTGTGGAACTCATTGCCAGGGGACTGGGTTCAAAAAGAATAAATTCATCAATAGCTATTAGCTAAGATGGTCAGGGATGCAACCCCCATGGCATAGCCTAATTTTGGCAATTAATTGATCTTTGACTATTAGCAGTAAAAATGCCCAATGGCCTGTGATCGGATGTTAGATGAGGTGGGATCTGAGTTACTACAGAGAATTCTTTCCTGGCTGTCTGGCTAGTGAGTTTTGCCCACATGCTCAGGGTTTAGCTGATCGTCATATTTGGAATTTTCCTCCAGGGCAGACTGGCAGAGGCTCTAGGGGGTTTTCGCCTTCCTCTGCAGCGTGGGGCGTGGGTCACTTGCTGGAGAATTGTCTGCACCTTGAAGTCTTTAAACCATGGTTTGAGGACTTCAATAGCTCAGACATAGGTTAGGGGTTTATTACAGGAGTGGGTGGGTGAGATTCTGTGGCCTGCGTTGTGCAGGAGGTCAGACTAGATGATCATAATGGTCCCTTCTGACCTTAAAGTCTATGAGTCTATGAGGTGTCCCAAAACCTCTGACTGCCAGATGGTGAGAGTGGACAACAAGGGATGGATCTCTCCATAATGCTTCTGTTCTGTCCATTCCCTCTGAAGCATCTGTCACTGGCCACTGTCGAATAACAGGATATTGGGCTAGATGGACCTTCAGTCTGACTCAGAATGACCATTCTTATGTTCTTATGACATTCATTCAAGCAGGCCATGAACTTTGCCAATTTTACAACTTTACCAGCAACATTCAAGAGGAGATAAGGAGGCAAATTTCTCCACACACCAGAACCACAGGTATATTCAGGTAAATTATCTCCTTCTATACATTAAAAAAAAAAAAAAAGCCACAGAGCAAGGTGAGGTTACAGCCCCATTACGCACAAGTTCACTGAATCAAGGAAAGATTCATTTCCTGATCCTTACCAATCAAATGGGCTTATCATTTTTGAAGGCTACTGTCATAACTAAAAAGGGAAGGGTAACAGCTCTCCTGTGTACAGTACTAAAATCCCTCCTGGCCAGAGACTCCAAAATCCTTTTACCTGTAAAGAGTTAAGAAGCTCGGGTAACCTGGCTGACACCTGACCCAAAGGACCAATAAGGGGACAAGATACTTTCAAATCTTGGGGGAGGGGGAAGGCTTGTGTGTGTGCTCTTTGTTTTAAGGGGTGGTTCGCTCTTGGGACTGAGAGGGACCAACCATCAATCCAGGTTCTCCCCATCTTTCTAAACAAGTCTCTCATATTTCAAACTTGTAAGTAAAAACGCCAGGCAAGGCGTCTTAGTTTTACTTTGTTTTCTCAACTTGTAAATGTACCTTTTACCAGAGTGTTTATCTTTGTTTGCTGTACTTTGAACCTAAAACAGAGGGGGGGTCCTCCGTGCTCTTTAAGTTTGATTACCCTGTAAAGTTATTTTCCATACTGATTTTACAGAGATGATTTTTACCTTTTTCTTTCATTAAAAGCCTTCTTTTTAAGAACCTGATTGATTTCTCCTTGTTTTAAGATCCAAGGGGGTTTGGATCTGTATTCACCAGGAGTTGGTGAAAGGAAGGAGGGGGGAAAGGTCAATTTCTCCTTGTTTAAGATCCAAGGAGTTTGGATCTGTATTCACCAGGGAATTGGTGAGAGGTTTCTAAAAGCTTCCCAGGGTAGGGAATGGTGGCAGCGGACCAGAACTAAGCTGGTAGTTAAGCTTAGAAGTCCTCATGCAGGCCCCCACTCTTGTACCCTAAAGTTCAAAGTGGGGATACAGCCTTGATAGCTACCCACAAGAGTGTCAATGCATAAATTATGCATGTAAACTCCTCATTTTGTATGTGCAAATCAGGGTTACCCAAGTGTAAGTGTATCTGGCATGTGAAAATCCACACTTTACACATGCACTGGACTTTTTGCATGTATAGCTCATGCAGGTGCATTTTTAAACATTTGAGCTATGACTCGTGAAGACCAACTAGTGGCAGATATTAGAATATTTTTTCTTCTGTCACTACGTCAGTTTTAAAGTTTCTGCCTTCACTTTTGTATTATCTTTAGGGCCCTACCAAATTCACGGTCATGAAAAACACATCACGAACCGTGAAATTTGGTCATTTGTGTGCTTTTACAGATTTCAAGGGGGAGACCAGCATTTCTCAAATTGGAGGTACTGATCCAAAAGGGAGTTGCAGGGGGGTTACAGTATTGCCATCCTTACTTCTGCGCTGCCTTCAGAGCTGGGCAGCCAGAGAGCAGTGGCTGTCGGCTGGGCGCCCAGCTCTGAAGGCAGTACCCCACCAACAGCTGTGCAGAAGTAAGAGTGGCAATACCATACCAGGCCATCCTTACGTCTGCGCTGTTGCTGGCAGCGGCTCTGCCTTTAGAGCTGGGCTCCTGGCCAGCAGTTGTCGCTCTCTGGCCGCCCAGCTCTGACAGCAGCACTGCCGCCAGCAACAGCAAAGAAGTAAGGGTAGCAGTACTTCAACCCCCCCTACAATAACCTTGCAATCCCCCCAGCCCCTCAACTCCTTTTTGGGTCAGGACCCGTAGAGTTAACAATACTGTGAAATTAACCAAAAGGGACTGTGAATTTGGTAGGGCCCTACACATAAATGACACTATATAAAATAATCTGAAGAATAAATGATGCTGTAATGAACTACAGTACTAGAGTGAGCTGTTGATATTTAAAGATGCCTGGGTTGCTTTAATGTTAGAGCTACATTATTGTAAGTATACGTAGACGTTTACCACTGCATCAGTGAGCAATTTAGAACTATATAGGAAGCTTCCAATTTAAGCATTTATAAAATGTGTAATGCCAGGGAATACAAACTCAAATGCCTAGAGATGAATAATGGTCCTTTCATTGACTAGCATGAAAAGGAGTATTTGAGATTAAGCAAAGTGCATTTGTAACCAACTTGGACCTGTGAACTCCAAAACATTTTAACAAAACAAATTAAATTCATGACTTTTATTTATTTTATGTGTGTGTACATATAAATAAAACTAGATAAAAGATAACACGATAAAATTAAGACTTTCAAAGGATTGACTTTTCTTCATTTTTAAACGCTATTCTTTATCGCCGTTACAAAGGTGGTGCTAGCCCATTGGAGGCCCTAAGCATGAATATTGTTCACCCCCAACCCCCAAAACACAAAAAGTGAATGGGGGCCCCTTTCAGCTGCTTGGGGCCCTAAGCAATTGCTTAGCCTGTTAATGGCGCAGAGCCGGCTCTAGGCATAATCAGGGGCATTGGAAACATCTACAGAAACAAATAATTAAAAAGGGTAGACCTAATGCTCAGAAAGTCAATTTTTCCTAAAGAAAGGCAATTTTATTCTTATTAGAAAACACTGCTGTACCTGTTTTAGCTTCATGTAGAAAGTTTCTGTGAAGGTTTTTCTGCTGAAATACCAGAAACGCTCATTAGCTGGGTACACACGAACAACAGTCTCCAGCAAAAAGCGGACTGGCTCTACCACTTCAGTGACCACCATATCCACTGCCACAGTCATGTACACACGTTTATCTGGAACACAAAAATAAATTCACATTCACAAAAGTAGTCAGTCTCAAAAAGATTCAATTTCTCAAGGTACTGAGTAGTATAAAAAAACACCACGGAAATAGATGGCTATTTAGGTCCAAATCCCTTCCTATTAAATCCATCTATTGATTCTGCAGCACATATTTCATTTCTGTTTTAGATCTTGTATATCCACATAGAATGAAATGCACAATAGCCAATGGGATATTCTCCTTTAATACCAAATAATTCTGGTAGTTCTCTCACACAAATAAGCATTTGCAAGAATGGAGGCAAAATGTCCCATATGGGGTGAGGAGGGGGAGGGAATGAAGAAACTGTGGACCAGAGCCATGGTCTGAGGTCAAATAACTGGAAAATTACACTGGATCAGGTCACAAATCTGAAGGTGTAATCTAATGCTAAAGTAGTGAGCTGTATTAGAAGCCAGATACTCAAGTGTCAAGGCATCCCCTACATCATCCTCCATTTGTCCCAAGCCCCATTGGCACTTGGGTACAAAATGGATTAATGATGCCTATGCCTGGTAAGTTACAAATAAGACTCCTTAAGTATGTGATTTTACTGTTGCAGGAAACAGCTTTTAAAATAAGAGTTAGTTTTTAGTCATCAGGAATAGGATACAGAGCCTCAGGCAATAACAAATGCACTCAACTGGGATAGTTATGTGATCAGACTACAAATGGACAATGGAAAGAACGCAGTCAAGTCATGAACTGGAAATTGTGTAGACTTGGCTCTTGCACAGCAACAGCTAAGTCTACACTATGCTAGAAGTAACAAACTATATAACACTTTAAAATACACTTTAAAAAAATCCAAGAATAAGAAAAATTATGCTGTCCTAGGAGTCAATACTACATTGAAGGCCAAAATCAAGGTTTAAAAAAAAGGATAGGAGTTCCAGATTCAACCAAGCAGTAAAACAGGAACTATGCACAGTGAGGAAATGGCTCCTAAGTACCCTTGGGATTGAAAATTCTAATCCCCAGGGGAACATGCCTGTGACCTCACACACTGCTCTTCTACAGGATTCTGACCTGGCAGCAAGAGCACATGCTAGTATGAGCAATTCTTTATGTTATATGTGTTTATACAGTTCCTCGCACAGTGAGGTTGTGATACTGACTGAGGCCTTTGGGGTTACCATGATGTTAATATTAAACTGAAATATACAGCATGGTGTCAGAGAGACAAAGACAGAGAACATTTATTAAATGAGGTTAAGTATTCTTTATCATACTAAATAATTACTAAGCAAGCAAAACAGCTTGTTAAAAAAAAAATCATTTACCTTTAGGTGTTTCCTCATTAAGTACTAGAAAAGTAGGTGCATTAGGATTCCACATTCCAGTAATAACATATGCTCTCCCATCACAGCTCTTTCCCATGGACTCCTAAGAATAAACACATGCATTACATGCATTACAGTGGCACCTAGAACCAATATCGGGGGCCCAGTTGTGCTAGGAATTGTCCAGTGAGATAACCCCCTGCTTCAAAGAGCTTCAAATCTAAACAGTTAAGGTAGACAAGGTGGAAAAGGGATAGAACATACAAGCAAAGTGAACACAATAGCTTGAAACATTTCATTTATTTTCATTTAGTTCAATTATTTTTGTTAGTATTTTATTTTGGGGGAGGGTGTCTCTGGCTTTATGTTTTACTGTTTTAGAGTATGAGAATAGACGAACAAATGAAGGGAGAAGAGACAATGTAGGGAGTGATGAGGGGAAGGCAAGGGAAGCAGACATGGGGGACAGGGTCAGGAAAACTGACTGTGCAGGAGTAAAAAAGCCAATCAGCACAGGAGAGAAAGCATTCAGAGTGAAAACTAGGAAAACTCTCTGAGGAACTCATCAACATCCAAACTTCCAGGAGAGAGGGGAGGCAGAAATCTCTCACGGTACAACTGCACCTGTTGCACTTGCTTTGGTGTTTGCTGCTGGCTGATAGATTTGTATGTGCCACCATTGAAGTAGATTTCTTTGAGAATTAAACCTTAACTTTAGGGGCAAATGTCAGAACAACAAATAAATTAAATACATTTTTTAAATTTTAAATTTTTAAATTAAATAAATTAATGGAGATATCCTATCTCCTAGAACTGGAAGGGACCTTGAAAGGTCATCGAGTCCAGCCCCCGGCCTTCACTAGCAGGACCAAGTACTGATTTTGCCCCAGATCCCTAAGTGGCCCCCTCAAGGATTGAACTCACAACCCTGGGTTTAGCAGGCCAATGCTCAAACCACTGTTTGTGTTAAAATATAAGAATTGAAATGAAAGACATTGAGTCGGTTTGAACAAAATGTTTGACTTGACCCAGCTCGAATTTTTTTCTGATTTTTTAATTCGCTGCAAATTACAAAAAAAAAAAAAAAAAATTGTTTTCACTTCCACCTGAACCAAAACATGGTTTTTTGGAATAGTCAGAGAATTGAAAAATCCATGATTCACACAGTTCTAGTGCTGAATTCTCCAAATAAACAGAAAAAGCACTCTTTAGAATATTTGTTATACTTAAACAAATAAACTAAGAGATTATGTGATGCAGTAGTTTAATGCAATGGGTTTTATTTCTGGACACCTGGATTCAAATCCTAGTTAAGATGACATATTAAAATACGTTTTATAGACCTGTTTCAGTAGACATTTGTCTACGTTACAAAGCAACCACAAAATTTACTACAATTTGTTGTTCCACTTCCTAATCAAAGGATAGAACTGGAAAAGCAGATTTGTTCATATCAATACTGAGATGCACTAGCAGAGATATGTAGATAACTGGAGAAGACTGAGGGGGGACACTAAGTAATCAAATATGTAAAAGGTTGTTATAAAAAGGATGGTGATAAGTTGGGGATAGTTTAGGTATACACCTCTACCTCGATCAGGGCCGGCTCTGGCTTTTTGGCCGCCCCAAGCAAAAAAAAAACAAAAAAAAA
>NW_020664561.1:8693557-8717830 GCF_002925995.2 Terrapene triunguis | reverse complement strand
GGGAGAGAGAGAGAAGGGGGCGGCCAGGGCTATAGCAGGGGCGCTGCCACGCGGCCCCTCCCGCTGCGCCGCCTCCTGCCGCGAGGGCTCCGCTCCAGTCGGCGGGGAGGGAAGGAAGAGGACTGCCCTGCAGGGCGCTCTGGTTCTCCGCGCCACCACCCCCTACAGGGCGGCCGGAGCGGAACAACAACAAAAAAAAAGCGGCCGTGCCGCCCTAGGATTGGGCAGAATGCTGCCTCGAACAATCTGCCGCCCCAAGCACCAGCTTGCTCAGCTGGTGCCTGGAGCCGGCCCTGACCTCGATATAACGCCGTCCTCAGGAGACAAAAAAATCTTACCGCCTTATATCAAACTTGCTTTGATCCACTGGAGTGCGCAACCCCGCCCCCCCCGGATCACTGCTTTACCACGTTATATCCGAATTCGTGTTATATTGGGTCACGTTATATCGGGGTAGAGGTGTATTTAATAGTGTCTCAGCACAGGGCAATGGACTGGATGACCTCCTGAGGTCCCTTCCAGCCCTAAACATTTCTGTGATTCTGTGTGTCCACTATTTGCATACTCTGTGTTTGGCTCAAGCTAGTATCATTTAGTCCCTTGCTGTCACCAGTGTGACTTTTTTTTTTAAAAAAACTGAAAAAAACAAATGGTTGTAGCAGGAATCTCATTAAGGAAAAAAACATGCTGCAGCAGGCCAGGAAGAAGAATCCTTTAAAGTGACTGAAGGTTTTGGATGTCAGTGAAGACAACAGGTGGTAGAGATCACTTCAGGGTGCATTACTCTGATCTTCACAGGGAGTAAAATATATCCTCAACAACTGAGCCAAAACTAACCCCCTGAGATGTGCCAACATTCTGAAGTGTCTTTCACTGCACTGATGTGTCTTTTTGACTTGCTGGTATGGGACAACGTAGAATGCTTTGAAGATGTCAAAGCATCACTGGAAATTTTCAACTTGAGTCAATTCTCATTTGAGGAATATTATTTTTCTCATGAAAAAGAAAAGGAATGTTTTCCTCGCTCCTAAAAATTACTTTACCATGAAGTCTTCAGGAATTATCTTTCATGCTGACAACTCACACTTTGGAAAAAGAGGGGTATTTAGTCAGGATCTAGGATTCTTGCTCCTTGACTGCTAGAGGGACATCCTAAAACAATTTAATGCCATCAACATTAATTGCTTGCTATGAAACACACCAGGATCAACTTGTCCTGATCAACCATTTTCTCACCTTACATAGGAAACCAGAGGGACATAAAAGGACTGGAAGTAAATCAAGGTTATTGTACTGATGTGCAACACCTTACCAGTTCAAGTTAAGCACTTCTCGAAGATGTTGAAATTTCAATATTGTTGAACACTAATCAAAACTCAAAAAATTAAAATACTACAGAAACTATTAACTTGTATTTAACTTATAAACAACTTGCTACAGAGTGTACAATAGAAAAAGTTAAAAGTTGAAAAAGGTCAACTAGTAGTTAAGAGCAATGGCCACAATTTTAAGTTGTAATGAAGCAAATGAGGGGCTGAAGGTTTCTAAGCATCTAGAAAAAGTCAGGTCACTTATTTAGATGTCCAAGTATGAATGTAGGTACCTGATTTTAATTACCCATACTTGAAAATTTTGGCTTATATGCCTCGCATAATACTAAAAGGCCAGTTACTTCTAACAATTAAGTGTCAGCTCACCAAGCAAACTCCTCCACTGTTAAAAGCAACTGATGGCTACAGGCTGAGACATCCTAATACAGTGAAACCTGCACAAAAGGACAACCTTCAATGGGCAACGTTTTGTCTTAAGCAACTACTTTAGACAATCTACATATGGTTTCCAGTACCCTTTTCCTCAATGTTTAGTTAAAATCCAAGGGCAAAATTTAGCCCTTCTTATAAATGGGTACAATTCCACTTACTTCAGTGGGACTGGGTCTGCTTATGGCAGGAATGATTTTGGCTGAGAAGCTCAGTGAATATTTTTTAGTGCTCATTTTGGCCATCAATTAAATTAAGATATAACTAGATCTCATGCTGTTGCTTGGACAGCCTAGACAGAGGCCACCAAATAGTTATGTACTTCCAGGATGTTCTGTCCTGAACCAAATCTGATATATTACAAGACAGTGTGACAGACATGGCAATTGCCTACGATTTCTTTGGGAGAGTTTATCATATTAAGTTTATGTATCATTGTGGGCCAGTGATTGTATGGGGGAGGGTAATCATAGCCATTCATGAAATAAGAACAGTGTGGGGTGATCAGGCAAATTCAATCAAGGTGTAACACCTCCAGAGACACACCACCCCCTGGGGAGGCTCACCTACACTAGTTCAAACTGGATATTTTAGAGGCCAATGGACAAAAAAGATTTTTGGATAAATAGCCTAAGTTTAAACTGAGTCAAGACCTTCTTTCTGATCCAGCAAACAGACAGGATCTTCTGTCCAAAGGCACGACCTCAATTTTTAGGGAATGGTTGGAAGGACTGACACCGATCAGAGCTCTTGCGGAGATGGGGGAAAGTGATCTCTGATAAGCTTATGAGCATGTTTGTAGGTTCCTTTTTTCTTTTAAATATATTTTCTTGATAATCTTTTATAAGATAAGAAAAAATGTGCTTGCTTAGAAAAAGCTGCGTGGCAACTTAAACTATGGGCAATTATGCTGTTTATAGCCTCTGATGAGAAAAGCAAAGTGCAGACATGGGCCTGTTTAGTCAGTCTGCCTTGCTGGGGGAACTCTGCAGCCTGGGAAAACCCCAGTCAGGAGGGAGAGAGAGAAGCAGATCTCCACTCAAGATAGGGGTTGGCTGGGGAGCTAGAAGTCTGAGGGTGGGTGCCCTTGCTGGACCACGAAGAGGGAATACAGGTGCAGTTGCCCTGAAATGGGACAGTTAGAATGACTTTAAGGGACAGGTGTCTGTTGACACCATCCAGCCATCGTGTTTTAGGTTTCCGGATGGTCTTTTCCATTCTGCTTTTACTGGGTCAAAAGTCAAAGATGACTCTCACAGGGAAGTTGGTAGGCATTCAAGCAAAATGACCATGCTACCTTAGAAAGCACTGGGCAACCATTTGAGAGAGCAGGACCTGTTTAGTTAGAAGACTGATCTCTTCATTTGACTTGAATTTCAACCATTAGATGTTTTCCAATCATTCAGAGATGTTTTATCTGAATGGTGTCCAATTTCTTTTCCATCTGGACAATGAGGAGCCATGTTTCAGTCCCATAGGTCAGGATATTGACCACTGTATATACTCAGCTCCATCTCTCTACCTATCACAGTGTTTGGTTTTCAAAAGACATTCTTGATTAAGCAGCACCCCATTACTGACGACACTTCTGCAGTGCAGGCTTCAAGTTCTTCTTTGATGCCACCCATGTTATCCACAATGAAGCTGAGGTAGGTGATGGCTCAATGCAGCCATATCAACTAGGTGGTTACCCACTAAGATGCTAGTGCCCACACCACATTCAAAGTCACCAGCTGGAAGAATTTTGGTTTTGCTTCAGTTAATTTTCAGGCCAGCTTTTGCCGTTGAGCTTTCCAGGCTTTAAATGCCACAATAAACTTTTCCACTGATTTGGCAATTAGCAGATGTGACAAAGTGGGAATTTTCTGTAGTATTTTTGTGTGTCCCATGTGTACCTCAGTTTCCCCTCCATGGTGCACTGCTACCCAACTAGGGGAAAAGGATTAAATTTGCTCTCCAGGCAGACTAAGACACAGGTGTGTGTGTTATCTCCCTGTATAAGTGGAATGAAGAGTTCTTAAGGAATTGGTTGAAATCAACCCAGATCAAGAGGGCTGGAGAGACAATGCAAGCTCCAATGACTCATGGATTTCCGGCCTCTCAGCAGAAAAGCTGAGCAAAGACCCCAGCTGAAGAACAAAAGACAAACACTGGTGTTGAGGGGATAGAAGTATTGGTTTCCAGAGGTAGCTAGGAGATTTCTCATTTGGGAACTGACTAACAAAGAGAGAGAGAACACACGCGCGCTAGCGCAAGTTTGATCATGGAGTTTGCTACAGCTTGGCTGGGGCTCTGGGCTGACCAGAATGGACTATGCTTTAACCTTAATTTTTCTATGCTAACCTAAGGACTTCTTATGCTGTGGTCCACTTGACTAAAATGCCACTGTTTTGATGCCACTACAAATACTGGGTGAGGTGCATTAGTTCCTGAAGAGTGTACAAGTCTCTACCAGGAATCTATCTCAGTTGGCTCACTGAACAGAGCTCACAATGTGAAGCCCCAGAGATTCAGTCTCAGGAGGTAGTGAGGCATCTGGGGCCTACCCTGAAGGAAGAGAGAGACCCCTTGGGGTCAGGCACATCGGAGGATTTCCTTCAAGAAATTGTTCTAAAGTTGTGGTCGTAGCCCTGATCCTGTAAATCTGGGACAGTGGTGGGCCTGCGGGGATCGAAGAGTGCTATGCCATTGGCAAAACTGATGTCAGTGAGGTTATCATCATCCAAGTATATCCTAAAATATATTTACTTACTGTTTCTTCAAGTACATATTCTGACGACATTAAGAGTTCTGGAGTGGCAAGATATCCTTGCTGAACATCTGACCTAATTCAGAGGAAGGTAGTTTGCTTCTCATTTACAAGAATGCAGCTTGAAGAGTCATCATAAAAGAGATGGAACACTATACAGAACTTGTCAGAGATTAACATTTGACTTACTGAACATACAATCTGAATACACAATATATGTTGCTTCTAATATAGGTTTCTAGAAATTTGAGGCATATGCACTGGATATACTCTAAGACCAAATAATTTGAAAATAAGAAGGAACAGAGGAGGGATTCTTTAAACAGCAGTGTCAGTCACATATGATAGATTAATGTCATGCTTTAAGTAAGTGACAACAAAACTCTTGAAGATGCAAATTATCAGACCTTTGCTAAATTTAGTAATCAAGTCAGACAAATGTAGAAAGCTCTACTTTATTTGCTAATTTGAGTGACCATTTTCTTTAAGCATAGATTCCCCCCCCCCCCCCATAAAGGGACACTGTCAAGGTTGGCATTTGAATAATTTTTTTTTTCTTATCTTTGTATGTGAAGTCCACTTAATTCTTTTAGATATGCTTTCTTCCCCAGGATAACAATGTTTCATATGTTTTTATTTAATAAAACAAAATTCATGAACAGCTCTACAATAATAAACCAATATATGCATATAATGGAAGAAACATTTTGGTAAAGGACCAAATTTCAGCTTCAAGTTTCAAAGCTGGGATTTTAAAAGACTGAATTACAATGGGCACCCTGACAGTGTCCTTTTTAAAAAAAGAAGCAGAAAACTGCACCCCATAACCCCTAATTTGTTAGACAAGATGATTATTACCATATCAAGTAAATGCATGTCACTGTTCTTCACATTTCGACCTGGGCTTAACAGCATCCCAAAGCATCTGCAAAAGGTTTTTAAAAATTAAAGACATTAGAAAGTCACTGAAAAGTACAGCAATATCTTCTTGAGTGTGCACACAAAACAGATTACCCACTATTTTCCCTTTAAGTAGAATCATTTTTACAGTAAATTACTGCTGGTGCTATGTTATCTCACACATTCAGAAAACGTCACCACATATACTAGACATGGCCAAGAAATGGTCTACTGAAAAGATAAAGGCAAAATCAAGTATTAATTTCTGTTATGAACAGCCAACCTTTCTTGAATAAGTACAAAGCTTAAAGTATACAGTTTAAATGTTAAAACAGTTCAGATACACAGGAAGTATTTGAGACTGAACACGGTATTCAATATTTCACCACATCAAGGAATATATATATATATATATATATATAAAATTTAACCTACTTCTATACAGAAGGACTAAATACTATTTCTAATGTTCCTTTCTATCATTTACAACACAGTATCAGTATTCCTTAAAAATGAAAAGGCTTTTCTGTTCATTCCCTATTTTAGTGTCATGTTCGTTGCTAACCCTACATTTGAATTATAAAGGAGAAAAAACACTGAGGTTGCTTTCTTTTTCTGTACTTCTTTATGGATACATCAAATGAGCTGAAGGATTTTGTTCAAATTTGAGCAATTGATATGGGAAAGGATTAAATTATAAAATATATAAAGCTCTAAAACAGGGGTGGGCAAACTTTTTGGCCCGAGGGCCACATCTGGGTGGGAAAATTGCATGCAGGGCTATGAATGTAGGGCTGGGCCAGGGGGTTGGGGTGCGGGAGGGAGTGCAGGGTGTGGGAGGTGGCGCGGTGTGCAGGAAGGGGCTCAGGGCAGGGGGTTGGGGCGCAGGAGGGGTGCGGGGTGTACGAGGGGGCTCAGGGCAGGGGGTTGGAGTGCAGGAGGAGTGTGGCAGGGGGTTGGGGTGTGGGGTGCAGGAGGTGTTTGGGGTGCGGGCTCCGGCCCGGTGCCACTTACCTGGAGCAGCTCCAGGGGTTACAACGGCGTGCACCGGGGCCAGGGCAGGCTCCCTGCCTGCCCTGGCCCCGTGCTGGCGACGCACCGCTCCTGGAAACGGCTGGCACCATGTCCCTGCAGCCCCTGGGGGAAGAGGGGCAGAGGGCTCCGCGCGCTGCCCTCGCCTGTGGGTACCTCCGCCGAAGCTCCCAGTGGCCACTGTTCCCCCTTCCCAGTCAATGGGAGCTGCGGGGGGCAGTGCCTGCGGGCGAGGGCAGCGCACAGAGCCCTCTACCTCCGCCCTGCCCTACCCCAGGGGCTGCAGTGCCGGCCGCTTCCAAGAGCAGCGCGGGGCCCGCGGCACCACGGGGATGGCAATCCTGCGGGCCAGATCCAAAGCCCTGACGGGCCGAAACCAGCCCGCGGGCCGCAGTTTACCCACTCCTGCTCTATACAGTACACACATACATGCACACCCACCCCGCTGACCATTTGGAAGAAAGTATATTCTTCTTCAATGTTCAGTACTCCAGCCCCTTCAATTAAGGTACAGGAGCTTACAAAACACATTATTTATACTAGCCTGCAGAGGTTCCAACTGAAATCAGGACTCCATTGTGTTAATTGTTTATATACACAATGAAAGACAGCACCTTGTCCTAGCGACCCTGAAATCTAAACAGAGAAGACAAACAAAGGAAGTATTTACCATCCCCATTTTACAGTTGGGAAACTGAGGTACTGGGGGTATGTCTACACTGCACACTAAGCCCAGTCTCTAACTCAGGTTTCAACCCAACCTCCACTTCTGTCCACACACAAATCAATCCGACTCAGGTTAGCAAGCACTCAGGACCCAGGTCCCAAGACCCTGCTATGGAGATGGGTCAAAGTTGAGTCCCACTTTAACTCAGGTCCAAGCCCTGTCACTTTGCAGTGTGGATGCAGGTCAAGCAGCAGACCCAAGTCAGAAGGTCTGCGTAATGCAGTATGGACGTGTTAGCACAGCTGTGAGACCCAGGTCCTGGAACTGTAAACTCAAGTTAACAATGCAACGTGGATTCTCAACTGCAGGCTTGTAAACACCAAGTTCACAAGCCTGGGTGACACAGATTCTGGCTTAGTGTGCAGTGTAGACATACAGTAACTCCTCACTTAACATCCTCCCGCTTAACATTGTTTCAAAGTTACGTCACTGCTCCATTAGGGAACATGCTCGTTTAAAGTTGTGCAATTTCCCTTATAATGTCGTTTGGCTGCCTGCTCTGTGCACTGCTTGTAGGATTCTGTGGAAGAGCAGCGACTTTACAAGGGAGCATTGCACAAGTTCCTCTTCTCCTCCTCCTCCCCCTCCCTCCCAGCACTTCCCCTGCCACCAAACAGTTGTTTGGTGGCGCTTAGGACTTTCCGGGAGGGAGGGAGGGAAAGAGCGGGGAAGCACCATGTCTCCGCTCCTCCCCCTCCCTCCCAGAAAGTCCTAAGTGCCGCCAAACAGCTGTTTGGCGGCAGGGAAGCGCTGGGAGAGAGGGGGAGGAGTGGGGACGCAGCATGCTCCAGGGAGGAGGTTGAGTGGGGGGTGGGAAGAGGCAGGTCTGGAGTGGAGCAGGGACAGGAAGAGGTAGGCCTGGAGCATCCCCCGGCAAAGTCGGCACCTGTTCTTGTGGGAGGAAGCAGACGCTGCTGCTGAGCAAGGTGCTTCCTAGCATCCTTGCCTGCAGCAGGCTGTGCCTGTGTAGGGTAAGCCAGGGGCTCCTCCCAACCACAGTACAGTACTGTACAGTATATAATGCTTTTTGTCTGCCCAAAAAAATATCCTTGGAACCTAACCCCCCGCATTTACATTAAATCTTATGGGAAAATTGGATACATTTAACATCGTTTCACTTAAAGTTGCATTTTTCAGGAACATAACTACATCGTTAAGTGAGGAGTTACTGTACCATGAGAGATTAAGTAACTTGCCCAAGATCAGAAAGGAGTCTACACTGAAATCCAGTCTGGTGCTTGAGCCACAAGGCTATCTTTCTACAAAAGATTTAAAACAAAACAAAACAAACACCTCCTCCTCTAAGATCCCAAAGAAGTCTCCAGCAAAAGCTGGACAAAACAGACTTAATATGCCTCATTTTTTAAAGTAGAACACTTTTTTAAACAAACTTTTCAGGCTTCCTTTATACAGGATAAGGAAACAAAGGCACAAAGCCAGTTTTTTAAAAATCCTTAGTAAGTCACCTGTAGACCTTCCCCTTGGAATTTGCTCCATCACAAATAGAGTGGTTAGCTGTATGCATATTTATAATGGACAAATGTTATGCAATACTACACAGAATATTTTTTAAGAAACTAGATCTCACAATCAAGAAAGTATCTGAGCAGCATTATTAGTAACAGGCTGAATTATAAAAAGCACAGACAATATTTTAGTCTTTTTTTGACAGTTTTCTTTTGCACAATAGTCTAATTTTCTCTAATGGAAGAAAAGTTTGACTGTTTCACAATGAATATTTAGGTTTTACAACAAATAGGGATTATAAGGAATAGACAGTTTAGACATTTAGTATTCATAGGATACCACAAGAGCAGTTTCATAGCTTTCAAATGACTGACAGCTAACTAATTAATATTGTGGTGAGCATGGTGTGTTATGAGTAGAGATGTAATAAACAATGCAATTACATTAGCAGAGTGAATATCATTATATTAAAAACTGTTACAAACACAGATTTTTCCACATAAGTGATTACTACCCTATTAGCCAGGTTTGTTCCTGTTCATTTTATGCATGTGATATTCTTTTTCTGCTTCATTATAGAAATAAGACATGGTAGTAATTTATATACAAAATTATATTTTTCTCTCTTCACATTTTATTATTATAGAGCATAAAAAAGATCAATAGCAGAAACACAGACTTCAAAAGGCAAGAGAGTACATAAAAGCAATAGGGTTACCAGGGAAGAGACCAGTGAAACTGAAAGACAGGCACACAATTCAGAACTGCCGGTTGCCTCTTTAGGCCCCAACCCCACAACTTGTTGCATGTGGGACATCAACTATATCTGCACAAAGCTCCACTGAAGACAATGGGGTTACACGGAAGTGCGCCACTCTGCCTGCATGCAACAAGTAGTAGCACCAGGACCACCCTGAAAATAAACTAGGATCATCTTCAAATTAATACAGATTTCCATTTATACAACAAGCCTTATCCATGGGTAAGCCCAGTGGCTTTAACATAATATGCAGGAGATCAGAATTAAGGTTAAGGTTGAGTCCTTCAATCATGAGCACCCAGATGATGTTCTGCAACTATGATCTAATGATACTGGTCAAGATTCTAACCTCAATTACACTGGTGTGAATCAGACTCTCTCTGCAGAAGTGAGTGGAATTACTCTACATTTGTAACTGAGGTCAAGTCAAGCCCACTGCCTCTAGAAATGAAAGAGTATTTCAATCTCTATACAAATTCTCTGGTTAGCCTCTCTGCTAAGAGTGTTAAAATATTTGATGTGAATACCAACACAGAGAAAATCAACAACTCATTTCACCAAACAATAACCAGGCACTCTCCTCCAGAGCAAGACTGAAGCCAGTGGCCCCAAATATGACAAACTATATCACATTAACAAGATCTTGTAGCATCCAATTCCTTCTTACCATCCAAATTCTAGAATTTAAATTTCTCCAAGTCTATCAACATCTTTTGTACAGTGTAGACACCAAAACTGGACATAGCATTCCAGTAAAGTTCTCATTGAGGCCATATACAGGGGTATTAACACTTCCCCATGTCTAAACCCAAGGATCACATTTGCTCTTCTAGCCAGAGAATTGCACTGCAAACTCATTTTCAGTTGGTTATCCACCATGATAGTCAGGCCCCTTTCTGAATCACTGCTTTCCAAAAATATAATCCCCTGTCCTAAAAATGTGACCCATATTCTAGATACCTAGATGCACAACCTTGTATTTAGCTGTATTAAAATGCATGTTGTTCATGTGAGCCCAGTTTAATATAACAAAATAATATAACATATACACCTCTACCTCGATATAACGCTGTCCTCGGGAGCCAAAAAATCTTACCACATTATAGGTGAAACCATGTTATATCGAACTTGCTTTGATCCACCAGAGTGCGCAGCCCCACCCCACCCCAGAGCACTGCTTGACTGCATTATATCCAAATTCATATATATCGGGTTGTGTTATATCGGGGTAGAGGTGTGTGTGTATATATATATATATATATATATATACACACACACACACATATATATGAATGAACTGGAAGGGACCCTGAAAGGTCATCAAGTCCAGCCCCCTGCCTTCACTAGCAGGACCAAGTATTGATTTTGCCCCAGATCCCTAAGTGGCCCCCTCAAGGACTGAACTCACAACTCTGGGTTTAGCAGGCCAATGCTCAAACCACCGAGCTATCCCTCCCCACCCCTGCAGATTGCTCTACAGAACTAACCTATCTTTATTATATGCCAATGTGTCTCGTCTGCAATTTTTACCAGCAATAATATATTTTCTTCTAGACCATTAATGAAGATAATAACTACCACGGGGCCAAGAACAGATCCCTCTGAGACCCCACCAGAAACTCCCCTTTTGTATTATAAGTCCCCATTTACAATTATTTTGAGATCAGTTAGCCAGTTTTTAAATCTATTTAATGTGTACTGCACTGATTTTGTACAGTTATTTTTAATCAGCTTATGCAGTAGTAAGTCACACGACTTACAGAAGTCTAAGTATATTATATCAACGCAATACCTTTGTCAATCAAACTGGTAATCACAAGACACAATACTTAGGAAGTCTATTAGAATTACTTCAAGTAAGGGGTAATACTTGGTGTTAGAAAATCTATAATTTTTTAGGAACTCCAAGGAATTTTTACTAGTGGCAGCATGAGACCTCCAGCATATGTCCACAGATTGAAATCTCCCACAATAGTGCAATTTTTCTTTCTACATATTATAAATAGATGCTTAAAGGAGCTCTTTATCCTGTTCTCTAGCCTGATCTGGTGGTCCATAACAGATTCCCATCAGTACCCCAGCTTGTAATCTGTCAGTTAGAACATTGATTCATAAGCATTCCAGGTACTGCGCTTCTGAATTGTCAATTACTCTAAAGCAAGTGAATCTTTTTATAACATAGGTTTCTTACGGCACTTACTGAAAGTAGTTAACAAGATACTCTTATCAAATCATCATTTAAGATTACCCAAGATCAAATGTTTTACAAATCTTGAAGTTTGCATGAAACTACAAAAAAATTAAACAAATGCTTTGATGCCCCATAGCCTCCAGCTACAAAGAAATTAGAAATTAATTCTATAGCCTCTCTATCAAAACTTGGGAAACCATCTGAATGACATTAAAAAGATGTGTGAACCTTTATAGGCAGAGCTTAAATTAATGTTTTTGAAGTACAGAATATGCATTTTCACTGTTTCAATAAAAAAGAAATCAGCTAGAGGCAATTTCATTTTTGTAAAAACTAAATAATTAGGCACTAATGCAACAACTATTCTTAAATTGTCACTGGTTGCTAGGAGCTGCAAGGACTCTGAGGATCACACATGAGCCAGTCATTAATTAACCCAAAATCACTTTCATCCACTACCCCCAAGAGGAAACTATTAACACATGCAGGCTTACAGAACCCAAACTGAGCTTCATTAAATTGGAATACAGGAAGACAAAAATACACACGATCATCTTGGTGTAAAGAGACTTGGCTCTTTGCTGATCAGGATAGTCTGCTATAGGAGAATTTGCAGTATGAATTTCCACAATATATTATCCGCATGTACCCTCACCAGGGAGTTTAAATTCTGATCTTTGCAAAAAGCTGAGTTTCCATCTCAGAAAGACAAGATGAGCACTAATTACTTCCTTTCCAAAACATACCGCTGAAATTCAGTAAAGTGAAGAACTCTCCAGCTAGGGTCAGCTATGTATCTGCAAGGCCTCATACACAACACAAGGAGCACAATTCCTGTCGAACAAAACCTGTGTGTTGTACTCCAGACTCCAACTCTAGAGCTGAAATTCTCCATAGCTTGCTTCAAATCAAAAAGAGTATTTTTGTGAAGTCTGAGCAAAATCTGTTTAACCATTTTTGAGTTATGTGGTTATAAACAAAATCTTGTTTAAATACTAAAATTAGCTTTACTATTTCATGATTTGGTATTTTTACACACATATATGTATATTTAATTCAAAAACTAAGTTCTTTAGGGTTGCAAATTCAAACACTCAAAAGGTAGGGAATGCCAGACTTACAGTTGCCCATAAAACCTTAATTCTACCCTCTTGTATCCCTCCTCCACCCAGTCTGCATAATAAATAAGGCAGGGGTCGTTTGGAAAAATTAGTGATTATGTAATAACAGACTATCATAATGCCCCCACTCCCACAGCAAAGAAAGGGTTGTATAATCTCCATTCATCTATTTGAAGGCTATATTTGACATACCACTTATAGATCATTACTGGGTACAGAAATGAAGTTGTATGATGACAGCAAGAGTGGATTTACAGGTGAAATTATTCTATATCCTGTTTTCAATCCTATTTTTAGTTGTTGTTTTTTTTTTAAATCTCCCAAAGAGTAGGAATGGAGTTTCAGGATACAGAAAATCACACAATCGCATTTAAAGGTAATATTTTTTATTATATTTTAACTGTCTAAAGAGTTTAATTTTCATTTTATGACAAATCTGGAAGACAGTGAAAAATACATGTCTTTTTCGAGTTTTTTTTTATTATTATTATTATTTTGTGGTGAGAATCTCTTGATCATTTCAAGGTACTTTCTCCTACTAATCACTGATTAGAATATAGTACTTTCCTCAACTTTTTCACTGTATATGAGACTTGAAAGTGTATTTGAATTCTTTTGGTAAGACTGCCACCTGGTGGATTTTTTTATTTTAATATTTTTAATGCTACTATTCAGAAGAAACTTCCCAATTATACCATAACAACCACCCCCATCACCACTGTAGTTAAGGGCAATTAGTACTCTCTATTATGAAAGAACAGTTACTTACCTTACAGTAACTGGTTCTTTCAGATGTCTTATCCACATTAATTCCACTCTTGGTGCATATATGCTCCACGAACATGAAACTGGAATCTTTTGGCCAACAGTCCATTCCTGTGCCCTAGATGGTCTCACCCTGCCCCCCATCCTCCATTCCAAGGATATCAAGGGCATAGCAGGTCCAAGCACCCTTCTGTTCCCTCACCAGTGCAGAATCCCAAAGGAGTAGGACTGCATAGTAGCAGAGAAGGAGAGTGGGTCATGGAGTCCATGCGGACAACATATCTTGAAAACTGACTGTCCGTGTGGATTTCATTCTTGTTTACTAACAAGCAGTTATTTGTGTGCTAGGAGGTAGATAGTAGCTATTCTATTTAAACAGTGACAGACCTACCAAAAATGTGCATCTAATCAGGACGCTTCTACCAAAGTACAGTGTATTGGACATTCTTCTAACAGGCAGCAGAGGCTCTAAAGCCTGAGCTCTAGGTGGCTGTAACTTGGTTTGCTCCCAATATGTTCTTATACACCTGGAGACCCATTTTTATAATCTCTGTGAGGATTAAGATCAGGCAATATCCTATCAGCAAAGGCTACCAGCAGTTTAGGTGTGTTTATGAATGATTCTGACCTGTTAAGGTAAAATGGCAATCCCCTGGGGTTAAGTAATGCTTGGGGAAGAAAACTGGGAGATGAATTAATTAGTTCATAGGCAACTGTTTGGCCCATGCTGAGGCCATCGTGATCATCAATCCAGCATCTTGCCTCAGCTTCCTCTAGACCCTCTGTATCATGGAGATGGTTGGTAGAAGGTATACATGGGTACCAGTGTCCAGGGGACAAGAAAGCCATCTGACAGAGAGCAAACGATCTAATTATGGGTATCCTCATTTGCAGAAGATGCTCTGAAACATTATGTCCTTGACTGACCACCTATGCTTGTCCGAGAACTGTCTACTGAAGTAATCTGCTAGCAAGTTCTCAATCCTTGGAAGATGTGGGGACCAGGCACGATAGTGATCAACATACAAAATCAAGAGCCAAACGGCTTCCTAACAGAGTGGAGAGGACCTGAATCCTCCATGTCTACTGACATAATCCATAGGCAGGATGTTGTCTGTCAGCATCTGAACTGTGAATCCCTGGAGTAAAGGTAGAAACGCCATGCATGCCAGGCAGATGACTTCGAGTTCCAGGATGTTTACATGCAGACAAGCTTCTTGAGGGGACCATAAGGCTTGAGTTTTAAGGTGATCTAGATGACTACCCATCCCTGAGTGAAGGTATCAGTCACCAGTCTCTCTCTAAGTAAAGGTGAAGAAAAGTGTATTCTGTTGAATATACATTGGTGGGAAGACCTTCAGAATGAGGAGAGAACTTTTTATGGGACTGAGAATATCATGTCCACGTGGTGTCTGTTGGGTAGATACACTGACGTCAACTGCTCTTGTAAAGAGTGTAGAAGTCTGGCAAGATTAGGGTTGCCAACTTTCTAATCACACAAAACCGAGCACCCTACCCTGCCCCTTCCCCAAGGCCCCACCTCTTCCCCGCTCACTACATTCCCCCTCCTCAGAGGAGGAGGAGGGTGGTGGTGGTCGGGGACTCCCTCCTCAGGGGGACTGAGTCATCTATCTGCCGCCCTGACCGGGAAAACCGAGAGGTCTGCTGCTTGCCAGGAGCTAGAATACATGTGACGGAGAGACTGCCGAGACTCATCAAGCCCTTGGATCGCTACCCCTTCCTGCTTCTCCACGTGGGAACCAATGATACTGCCAGGAATGATCTTGAGTGGATCACTGCAGACTACGTGGCTCTGGGAAGAAGGATAAAGGAGTTTGAGGCTCAAGTGGTGTTCTCATCCATCCTCCCTGTGCAAGGAAAAGGCCTGGGTAGAGACCGTTGAATCGTGGAAGTCAACGAATGGCTACGCAGGTGGTGTCGGAGAGAAGGCTTTGGATTCTTCGACCATGGGATGGTGTTCCAAGAAGGAGGAGTGCTAGGCAGAGATGGGCTCCACCTAACGAAGAGAGGGAAGAGCATCTTCGCAAGCAGGCTGGCTAACCTAGTAAGGAGGGCTTTAAACTAGGTTCACCGGGGGAAGGAGACCAAAGCCCTGAGGTAAGTGGGGAAATGGGATCCTGGGAGGAAGCAAGAGCAGGAGAGCACAAGAGGGGAGGACTCCTGTCTCATACTGAGAAAGAGGGATGATCGATGAGTTATCTTAAGTGCCTATACACAAATGCAAGAAGCCTGGGAAACAACCGGGGAGAACTGGAAGTCCTGGCACAGTCAGGGAACTATGATGTCATTGGAATAACAGAGACTTGGTGGGATAACTCACATGACTGGAGTACTGTCATGGATGGATATAAACTGTTCAGGAAGGACAGGCAGGGCAGAAAAGGTGGGGGAGTTGCATTGTATGTAAGAGAGGAGTATGACTGCTCAGAGCTCCGCTATGAAACTGCAGAAAAACCTGCGAGTCTCTGGATAAAGTTGAGAAGTGTGAGCAACAAGGGTGATGTCGTGATCGGAGTCTGCTATAGACCACCAGACCAGGGGGATGAGGTGGACGAGGCGTTCTTCCAGCAACTAACAGAAGTTGCTAGATCGCAGGCCCTGGTTCTCATGGGAGACTTTAATCACCCTGATATCTGCTGGGAGAGCAATACAGCGGTGCACAGAAAATCCAGGAAGTTTTTGGAAAGTGTAGGGGACAATTTCCTGGTGCAAGTGCTGGAGGAACCAACTAGGGGCAGAGCTTTTCTTGACCTGCTGCTCACAAACAGGGAAGAATTAGTAGGGGAAGCAAAAGTGGATGGGAACCTGGGAGGCAGTGACCATGAGATGGTCAAGTTCAGGATCCTGACACAAAGAAGAAAGGAGAGCAGCAGAATACGGACCCTGGACTTCAGAAAAGCAGACTTTGACTCCCTCAGGGAACAGATGGGCAGGATCCCCTGGGAGAATAACATGAAGGGCAAAGGGGTCCAGGAGAGCTGGCTGTATTTTAAAGAATCCTTATTGTGGTTGCAGGAACAAACCATCCCGACGTGTAGAAAGAATAGTAAATATGGCAGGCGACCAGCTTGGCTTAACAGTGAAATCCTTGCTGATCTTAAACGCAAAAAAGAAGCTTACAAGAAGTGGAAGATTGGACAAATGACCAGGGAGGAGTATAAAAATATCGCTCAGGCATGCAAGAGTGAAATCAGGAAGGCCAATTCGCACTTGGAGTTGCAGCTAGCAAGAGATGTTAAGAGTAACAAGAAGGGTTTCTTCAGGTATGTTAGCAACAAGAAGAAAGTCAAGGAAAGTGTGGGCCCCTTACTGAATGAGGAAGGCAACCTAGTGACAGAGGATGTGGAAAAAGCTAATGTACTCAATGCTTTTTTTGCCTCTGTCTTCACAAACAAGGTCAGCTCCCAGACTGCTGGACTGGGCAGCACAGTATGGGGAGGAGGTGACCAGCCCGCCGTGGAGAAAGAAGTGGTTCAGGACTATTTAGAAAAACTGGATGAGCACAAATCCATGGGGCCGGATGCGCTGCATCCGAGGGTGCTAAAGGAGTTGGCGGATGTGATTGCGGAGCCATTGGCCATCATCTTTGAAAACTCATGGCAATCGGGGGAGGTCCCGGATGACTGGAAAAAAGATAATGTAGTGCCCATCTTTAAAAAAGGGAAGGAGGAGGATCCGGGGAACTACAGGCCAGTCAGCCTCACCTGAGTCCCTGGAAAAATCATGGAGCAGGTCCTCAAGGAATCAATTATGAAACACTTAGAGAAGAGGAAAGTGATCAGGAACAGTCAGCATGGATTCACCAAGGGCAAGTCATGCCTGACTAACCTAATTGCCTTCTATGAGGCGATAACTGGCTCTGTGGATGAGGGGAAAGCAGTGGATGTGTTATTCCTTGACTTTAGCAAAGCTTTTGATACGGTCTCCCACAGTATTCTTGCCGCCAAGTTAAAGAAGTATGGGCTGGATGAATGGACTGTAAGGTGGATAGAAAGCTGGCTAGATCGTCGGGCTCAACGGGTAGTGATCAATGGCTCCATGTCTAGTTGGCAGCCGGTTTCAAGCGGAGTGCCCCAAGGGTCGGTCCTGGGGCCGGTTTTGTTTAATAGCTTTATTAATGATCTGTAGGATGGTGTGGACTGCAATCTCAGCAAGTTTGCAGATGACACTAAACTGGGAGGCGTGGTAGATACGCTGGAGGGTAGGGATCAGATACAGAGGGACCTAGACAAATTAGAGGATTGGGCCAAAAGAAACCTGATGAGGTTCAACAAGGACAAGTGCAGAGTCCTGCACTTAGGATGGAAGAATCCTATGCACTGCTACAGACTAGGGACCGAATGGCTAGGTAGCAGTTCTGCAGAAAAGGACCTAGGGGTCACAGTGGACGAGAAGCTGGATATGAGTCAACAGTGTGCTCTTGTTGCCAAGAAGGCTAATGGCATTTTGGGCTGTATAAGTAGGGGCATTGCCAGCAGATTGAGGGACGTGATCGTTCCCCTTTATGCGACATTGGTGAGGCCTGATCTGGAGTACTGTGTCCAGTTTTGGGCCCCACACTACAAGAAGGATGTGGAAAAATTGGAAAGAGTCCAGCGGAGGGCAACAAAAATGATTAGGGGTCTGGAGCACATGACTTATGAGGAGAGGCTGAGGGAACTGGGATTGTTTAGTCTCCAAAGAGAAGAATGAGGGGGGATTTTATAGCTGCTTTCAACTACCTGAGGGGGGGTTCCAAAGAGGATGGAGCTCAGCTGTTCTCAGTGGTGGCAGATGACAGAACAAGGAGCAATGGTCTCAAGTTGCAGTGGGGGAGGTCTAGGTTGGATATTAGGAAACACTATTTCACTAGGAGGGTGGTGAAGTACTGGAATGCTTTACCTAGGGAGGTGGTGGAATCTCCTTCCTTGGAGATTTTTAAGGCCCGGCTTGACAAAGCCCTGGCTGGGATGATTTAGTTGGGAATTGGTCCTGCTTTGAGCAGGGGGTTGGACTAGATGACCTCCTGAGGTCCCTTCCAACCCTGATATTCTAGGATTCCCTCATTGGCTCACTCTCCCCCACCGTCACTAACTTTCACTGGGCTGGGGCAGGGGGTTGGGGTGTGGGAGGGGATGAGGGCTCTGGCTGGGGATGTGGGTTCCAGGGTGGGGCCAGAAATGAGGGGTTCAGGGTGTGGGAGGGGGCTCTGGGCTGGGGCAGGAGGTTGGGGTGCAGGAGGGGGTGAGGGCTCCAGCTGGGAGTGTGGGCTCTGGGCTGGGGCTGGAGAGAGGGGTTTGGGGTATAGGAAGGGGCTCCAGGCTGCGTGTTGGGGCAGGGGATTGGGGTGCAGGAGGGGGATCTAGGCTGGGGGGTGAGGCCGAGGGATTCGGAGTGTGGGAGGGGGCTGCGGATTGAGGTGCAGGAGAGGGCTCTGGCTTTAGGAGGGCTCAGGGCTGGGGCAGGGGGTTGGGGCACGGGTTTACCTCAGGCAGCTCCCGGTCAGTGGTGCAGCAGGGCTAAGGCAGGCTCCTTGCCTGTCCTGGCACTGTGCTATGCCCTGGAAGCGACCAGCAGCAGGTCCAGCTCCTGGGGAGGGGAAGGGAGGCAGGAGGCTCCACGTGCTGCTCTTGCCCACAGGCACCATCCCTCCAGCTTCCATTGGCTGGGGTGCTGACCGGAGCTGCCAGGGTCCCTTTTCAACCGGGTGTTCCGGTCAAAAACCGGACACCTGGCAACCCTAGGCAAGATGCATCACATAGGTCCATGAGACCATGTGTCCCAGAAGTCTGAGGCATGCTCTCACTGATGTTTTTGGGTGCTTGAAGTTAGTTGATGAGGTCCACCTTCGTTTATAAACTTGTGTAAGGTAAGCTTTAGCTGACTTGGAACTTAACACAGCTCCTACAAACTGCTTTGAGTAGGTGAAAGTGTAGCTTTTTCTCTGCTGACTTTGAGGCCCAGTATGATAACCTAAATCAAGTTGGTGTTGGGTTGATCTTCTTCAGATCAGTCAGTCATCGAGCTATGGTTAGAACTGGATTACCTGTTTGCTTAGATGAGATGCCAGGACTGCCAAGCATTCTGAATGCCCTCAGTCCTGTGGAAAGAGCAAAGGGCAGGACAGTGGTGAGAGTGTACCAATCATGACATGTTCCTAATAGGAACTGGAGGAATTTCATGAGGGCCAGATGCATTAACATGTGAAAACGGGCATCTTGAAAGTTGAGAGATGTGAGCCAGTCTTGAGAATCTAACAAGAGAATTATGGAGGCCAGAATCACCATCCTGAACCTGAAATGCCAGATGAACCTGTTGAGATGCTGCAAGTCCAGATATGGGATGCCACACTACTTTCTTCTTTGGAATGAGAAAGTAATGGGAATAAAATGCCCTGCCTCTGCACTGTTGCAAGCAGTAGATGGAGTCCAACTCTTGTTTCAACAGTGACACGGGAAAGGGTGCCCCTGAAGGAGGGTGAGAGATAGAAAAGGATTGGAACTGAAAGCAGTACCTTTTGCTGACAGTATTTAGGACCCACTGGTCTGAGGTGATCCCATTCCAGGCTTCCAAAAAAGAGATGGTTGCCAAAGGGGGAAGGAGGAGATTTGTAGGAGGTTCTGATAGACTCTCAATGGTGTTGTCAAATTTGTTGGTGGGAGGAAGACATCAACTGTGCCACAGTTGAGAAAGAGCTCTCGTCCTTCTGTCACTCTCCTATCTGATGCTGCAATAACTGACCTGGCTGGAAAGATCTATGCTGTCTTTTGAGAGAAGGGCGATCTAGACCTGGAAAGGGAGACAATCAGATAATGGTTTTCAGGGATAGGCTAGCCTGTAGGCAATGGTTGATAAGTATATGGATCCTGAACTAGAGGACAAGAGGATACCAGGGGGCCTGTTCTCTGAGTTGCACATCTTTTCCTACTGAGAGAGCAGTCCCTGGAGTCCATCCCGGAATTCCAGTGTGATCCCCATAGAGAGGAGGAGGTAGAGTGGGAAATGAGCCCATAATGTACACCACTGGGGAGGATGAAAAGAAATAAGCCTCCTACAAAGGTGGGGTTGCCTTTTCAGTAGTTACAGGGATGCTCTTACATCCCCTCATTTCAAGTAGGGGACTGGAGCAGTGCCATCAATACTTTGCTTGTCTGCAATATTAAGGTCTCAGTGACAAGTGGTCTAGCCAGCACCAGCACCAATCTATCCAGTGAAGGTGATCTTGAATCAGGCCCACAGCTAAATCATTTGGGGTCCATATATGCTCTAGAGACAGCACCAATGCCCCAAGTACTAAGGTGACTGTGCCACAGCAAGGTCAGTCCACGGGTTTCATGGTGTAGACAATGAGGGTAATATTTGCTTAGGCTAACTCAAAATGTGTTGAAATGCGAGTAGGGAGCAGGAGTCACACTAGCTAAAGTTAAATTGTTAGCATGAGCGAATAGTGATATTAATAGAAGTGACAAGGCATAACACTGGGTCATAAAGTAAATATGTTTTTGTTTTAATTGGGTTTAGCAAGTGTTGTAGGGGAATTTTTGGATGTTTTGGAACTTTGGTAGCCACAGAATTTGAAATGATGCAAATAGTAATTGGAATGATGTTTGATATTAATAGCCAATAAAGAAGAAGAAGATATTTGAGTTTTCGGGTATGGAAGATTTAATGCGGCAGCAGAAACAGATATAATACAAGGTAGGCTTAATGCTAAGGGGTGTTGTTATAATTTATTATAAAAGGGTATTATGCTAATTTTAGATTAGCATGCTCATCCACCATCAAGGTGCCGTTAAAAAAAAAGACTATACACCAGTGCTTCTCATCCAGGGACTGATCACCCCAGAATGCACCATTTGTTCTTGGAATGTGAATATAAATGCAGCGTATAGTTATATTGTAATTCCTGTTTGTTTTAAGTAATTTTTTTAATTAATGTCTTTAATTCGATCACTCATTCTGTCAGTCACAGTCCTCCACTAAATTAAATTATCTATGACCACCCTGGAGGCTCAACCCTTAAAGAGTTCAGTATGGTTTTATTCCTTATGTTTAAGCTCTTAATTGGAAACACATCAAACAAGGTTACAGTTGGCACCAGGAGACATGTGTCAGGCTGCCCTTTGATTGGTGAGCCAGAGACAAATCAGACACTGGTGCCTAGCAAGTTGAGACATAAGAATCAGCAGGTGAGGGTCACTTAGGCCTGGTCTACACTGTGTGTGTGGGGGGGGGGGGGGGGAGAATCAGTCTAAGTTATGCAACTTCAGCTACATGAATAACATAGCTGAAGTTGACATACTTAGATCAACTTACCGTGGTGTCTTCATCGCGGTGAGTTGACTGCTGCCGCTCCCCCATCGACTCTGCCTGCACCTCTCGCCGAGCTGGAGTACAGGAGTCGACGGGAGAGCGCTCGGGGATCGATTTATCGCATCTAGACTAGACACGATAAATCGATCCCCGCTGGATCGATAGCTGCCCACCGATCCAGCCGGTAGTGAAAAACATACCCTTACACCTTAGCTCACATCTGGAGCGGTGCGCCTTCCTACCCTTCTCTGACGTCATAGACAGCAAAATGGGGGCAGAGAACTGGGGCCTCTTGGTCAATGTAACACAGGAGCTCAGGTGGAATCTCAACTCACTGTGGCACTCATGAGGAGGAACTGACAGGAGGACTAAGGTCGAGCTACATCCTTCCTTTTAGCGTCCACAGTTGCTTGTACATAGCACTCCAGGAGGAGCAATTTTAGGTGGGCCTCTAGCTTTTGGAGTCCATTTAGAGAAGGAGAAATATATTGAAATATCACTTAGGAGTATGTCCCTCTCCTATACAAAAGAGGACCGGGTACATATACACTCCAAAATAAATAAATAAATAAATAAATAAAAACCCTGCAGCAGCGAGTCTCGAAGCCTGAGTCTAACTGACACTTCAGGGCTAAAAATAGCAGTGTAGACGTTCCCACTTAGGCTGGAGCTCAGGCTCTGAAACCCAGCAAGAAGAAAAGGTCTGAGAGCCTGTGGGAACATCTACACTGCTACTTTTAACCATGTAGCACAAGCCTGAGTCAGTTGACAGAGGCACTGAGACTTGCTGCTGTGCGGGGGAGAGGGAGATTTTGATTTGTTTTTTGCAGCACACATGCACCTATTGAAGCTTCACACAAAGAGGACAGGTTTTGAACTTCAGGGATTTTGCTTTTGTCATATTGTCAGAGACCCTGTATACTGTGGTCCTCCCTATAAACTGAATGTCTGACTAAAAGGTTGGTGCTTATGACAACTGATAAAAAGACTAACACTAGTTACTAATTAGCAAATACTAGTACCTACTTACACTAGTGCACAGGGAAGCAAGCAGACAGTGTAAGGATTCTGTCTCGTTGCCACAGGTGGTAAGATGGAATGGAAGGACTGTTGGACCACTCCACTCTTTACACCTTCAGGCAAATGAGGAGGAGTGCAAGAAAATGTAGCATGCAGGCACACCGCCACCAGACATTGGTGGCCAAAAGAGTCCAATCTCGCACACCAAAAGTGGACCAATCACACAAAAACCATCGGTTTCCAAGGAAGAGTCTTAGCCCCTAAGAGCACTATCAGATATTCGTATACAATACTTAGGCTTGCTTCTACATATCACTAATTATTAGGGCTGTCAATTAATCACAGTTAACTCACACGATTAACTAAAAAAAATTGTGAGTAATCACAGTTTTAATCGCACTGTTAAACAATAGAATACCAGTTGACATTTATTAAATATTTTGGATGTTTTTCTACATTTTCATATATATTGTATTCTGTGTTGCAATTGAAATCAAAGTGTATATTATTTTTGAAGACAAGTATTTGCACTGTAAAAATGATAAAAAAGAAATGGTATTTTTCATTTCACCTCATACAAGTACTGTAGTGCAATCTCTTTGTCCTGAAAGTGCAATTTACAAATGTAGATTTTTTTTTTTTTTTACATAACTGCACTCAAAAACAGAATATAAAACTTCAGAGCCTACAGTCATCATTCCAAAGGACATGCTTCCATGCTGATGACACTCATTAAAAAAAATAATGCGTTAATTAAATTTGTGACCGAACTTCTTGGGGGAGAACAGTATGTCCCCTACTATGTTTTACCCGCATTCTGCGATATATTTCATATTATAGCAGTCTCGCATGATCACCCAGCACATGTCTTCATTTTAAGAACACTTTCACTACAGATTTCACAAAATGCAAAGAAGGTACCAATGTGAGATTTCTAAAGATAGCTACAGCACTCGACCCAAGGTTTAAGAATCTGAAGTGCCTTCCAAAATCTGAGAGGGACGTGGTGTGGAGCATGCCTTCAGAAGTCTTAAAAGAGCAACACTGATGCGGAACCCAAACCACCAAAAAAGAAAATCAACTTTCTGCTGGTGGCATCTGTGATAAATGAAGGGGGAAGTGGGGGGTGTAGCTCTCTTTTATGGATACCCAGCCAGCCAGCCAGCAATGAAATCCCTCTTAGTAGCTGTTCCCTACTTGCTCTACCTGTAAAGGGTTAAAAAGTCTCACTGCTATGCATAGGTAAAAGGAAGTGAGTGGGCACCTGGCCAAAAGAGCCAATGCGAAGGCTAGAACTTTTTAAAATTGAAACAAGACTCCAGTTTTGTCGGTCTGTTGTTGCTTTTCAGGGGAGAGGCAGACAGGGCAGAGCTATGCTGTAAAATGCTTGGGCGAGGTATGAAAAATCATCAGTATCATACCTAGAAACTACTCATTTAAAGACCCAGATATGCAAGTAGATCAGGAA
>NW_020664561.1:8681511-8693457 GCF_002925995.2 Terrapene triunguis | reverse complement strand
GTGGCAGCATCTACCAATCCAAGGTCAGAGAAAAGCTGTAACCTTGGAAGTTTAATACAAGCCTGGAGTAGCTTTAGTATTAATTTTTAGAATCCTTGCGGGAGTGCCAGAGTGGGGAATTAGACTTGACAGCATCTGACTCAGATAATGAAAATGAACATGTGTCGGTCCGCACTCCTTCGGATTGTTATCGAGCAGAATCCGCCATCCGCATGGACGCATATCCTCTGGAATGGTGGTTGAGGCCTGAAGGGACATCTGAATCTTTAGCACATCTGGCACGTTAATATCTTGTGATGCTGGCTACAACAGTGCCATGCAAATACCTATTCTCACTTTCAGGTGACATTGTAAATAAGAAGTGGGCAGCATTATCTCCTGCAAATGTAAACAAACTTGCTTGTCTGAGTGATTAGCTAAACAAGAAGCAGGACTGAGTGGACTTGCAGGCTGTAAAATTTCATTGTTTTATTTTTTAATGCAGTTATTTTTTGTACATAATTCTACATTTGTAAGTCCACCTGTCATGATAAAGAGATTGCACTAAAGTACTTGTATTAGCTGAACTGAAAAATAATATTTCTTTTGTTTTTTTACAGTGCAAATACTTGCAATCAAAAATAATATAAAGTGAGCACTGTACACTTTGTATTGTGTGTTCTGATTGAAATCAATACATTTGAAAATGTAGAAAACATCCAAAAATATTTAAATAAATTGTATTTTATTATTGTTTAACAGTGCGATTAATCACGATTAATTTTTTTAATTGCTTGACAGCCATACTAATTATACCACTACTTAACACATTCAGTGCATATTATTTCCTAAATAATTTTATTAAATGTTCACTAAAAATTATAAAATTAGAAGACATATTACAAATTCAAGAATCAAAACTTTGTATGAATGGAGGAAGATCATAGGACTTTGCACAGACATCATAGTTCAGACAATACTGGAGGAAGATGGGCCTAGCCATCCAGCAGGAGACAGGTTCTCGTAAAACGTCAAGCTGAAAAGAATAAAAACTTTCTAAGATTAATTTAGAATCAAACCACAAATTGGCAGGCTTCACACCTGTTAGAGTTGCAGAGAAACAGGAATCAGAAGAAATGGAACAGAAAGCTGGATTTCTTTAAGACAAAAAAGCAGCACCAGCATTCAAACACCAATACATACTTTGTGCACTAATCAAACCTTTAACCAAGAATAAAGCAAAACAATCCTTGGGAATAGAAAGAATCAAACAGGGGCTTTAAGAAACCTTGGCCAGATCTGAACAGTAGGACACTTCCAGGGAAGAAAACAAAATGGAAAACCTACAGATTCAAGAATTTCAATTAATGGGCATCAAGGCATTAATGCCAACTCACAGTTTGCTGGATCTGAAATTAAGGTATTGGAAAAGGATTCATGTCCCACTAGCAATCCAGTGAGACACTAACTCTCCACTGTTTCTATTTTTAAGATGTTAGTATAGCAAATGTGGCTTTAGCAGATATGGCTGCCAAAATTTCAATAGGAACATACTAGACACAATGTACTACATTTTGTCCCACATATTTGACACATTAAGCAACATCAAAAGCAGTTAAAGTGCATGATCAACAAAGAATTGTAGGCAAACCCAAAAATGCAACCAAGAGGTGAAGCAGAACGAAAAGCCCTGTCCGAGTATTATGAGAGAGATTTTCAGAAAATATCTGCCCCCCTCCCTTAGGTATCAAAGTAAGTGGCCAAAACTTCAACCAACGTGCAGATTTAAAAAATAAAATAAAATGGGCCTCCAAGTATTTGGTCCTGTGCTGAGCCAACACTTGTTGGATTCACCCCATAGAAGTGAACACAGGTCTTAACATTGAAATAATTCCAAAAGTGATAGATTAGCTATAAGGTATTTGGCCACTAGTAACCAATTAACCTATTTTTTCTATTCCTTTGGATATTTAAGAAGAACCACTTGGTCATACACACAAGTTAGCTCATTAGAGCTCCAAGTCTGAATTTAGTACGTATGTATTATTAGTACACAATGTATTCAGTTCCACTGAATCACAGGTATTTTGTGAGGGCGATGATAAGCACATTAGAGACCATTTTCTTACACTTAACCTGTTTTACTTTATATCATGCTTACCTTTCAATGGCCAATTCTTTGTTTGAGAGTTGCTGGACTGTGATCACAACTTTCTTATCAATTCCCTGTTTCAGTTTGAAATAAAATTTCTCTCTGTCCTTTGGTACAGGGCTAAAAAAGAAAGAATTAGTTCCATTTGCACAGATATAGCACAATATAGGTGGATAACTATTAGAAATATGATGTGGTGATAGCTAGAGCCTCATCAAATTATTTTCATTTTATTTTTTGGCCATTTCATTGTATTTTATTGTGGGAGGCCCAAGGGGAGGGGTGTCTGTACTTTCAACATACTGATTCAAATTTATTGGCTTATGAAAACTCAATTAGAAGAGTTAAATAACTGTACTGAAAGAAACCCCAGAAAACATTGGTACAAATTTTCAGCAAGCTAGGCCTCAACTATCTTTCCAAGTTCCATAGGCACACTTGAGTATGTCCACTAAGAACTAGGATTTTAAACACTTACAAAACTTGATTAATATTGTTTTTCTACGCTGCTTTTTATTTTTGAATCAGTTTAGGCTTCTACAAAAAATGTATTTAAGACAAACAAAGCAATAACCTCATAAAGAAAAAAAATAGCATACAGCAAAAAATTAACCAAAACTAGTTTCTTCACTACATGCTGGTTAGCCACACATCCCTCAAATCAGCTGCACATGTTTTATGGAGGCTTCTAATTTTTCTCCGTTTTTCAAATTACCTAAAATTTCCTTTACCATCATCTTCTTTAACCTCTAAGGAGACACTGAAAGTGAACACATCACTATCTGGGGTAGGCAGAACAGAGTCCTTAACGTGGTCTGTGGCTTGTTTGGAAGACCGTCTGAACGCTGTTGAGAAACTATATAAAATTCTGCTGACCTGAAAAAGGGAGGGGAAAAAAGAATAAGAGCACTGATACCATCCATTCATCTTCCTATGCAGAACATGCACAGTTGTGATGTATTCCCTCAAGGGATCATTTCTCAGCAAGCATATTTTTGAAATTCTTAAAAGGAAATAATTTTACCTTTCTTCTCTCCTCCTCACCCGCTCAATTCAAGTGTTTAATAAGAATACATGTTGAGATACCATGGTTTTAGGGTAACAGAAGTGTGTTCACTTCTGATGCAATATCTCAAAAATTATTAAATCAGCAAGTTTCGCCTACACCAGTGGTTTTCAACCTGTGGTCCGCAGACTATGTCTAAGGGGTCCATGAAAGGTTACTATGAAAATAAAGTTTCAGATCCCAGAAAAGTCATTCCATTTTTCTGATCAAAAATATGTGAATCCCCCCACCTTCAAGTCAAAACCCGGAAGTGTTGTCATTACCATAAAAAACAACAGTTTAGCACCCTTTCTCATGCTGCATCAAATGCCGTGCTGAGCATGTGAGACATTTATAGTTGAATTCTATTCAGTCAGTTTTCAGCTTATGACTACTACGGTAGGGCTCTGTGGACCACAGGCTGAATTTCCAAAGGGGTCCGCACCTTCATTCAAAAAAGCTTAAGGGTCCACAAATGAAAAAAGGTTGAAAAACCACTGGCCTACACAGTTCATGAATGTGATTTTGTTGCTAAATGACCTGCAGATTTTGTTATTGTAATTATTTTTACATTTAAAAATCTGTACAGCTTACTGTTTGTACCTGCCAGGTCCTTAACTCACATTCACTTTACTTTTTTCTTTTTACTGTTTCACCCTCAAGACCCAATATTGTGCTGATCATCATTAACTCAAGGAAAGCAGAAGTCTGCTCTCTCAAATGTCCCAATGCTCTTCTTCAACCATCTAGAGGAATACCTACTGAAGGCTTTAAGATGTTCCTTTATAACTCCAGGGCCCAAGTACACTATCTCCTTGGTAATCTCAAACCAGACTCAAAGCAGGAGCAAAGGATTTTCTCCCAAATCTCCCCATTACATTGTAGCGCAATACATTGTAAGCTAGGACTATGTTTGGGCAGGACCCACTGCAAGATATAAACTTTGATAAAAGGTATTGAAGTAACTTCCTAAATTATTTTAATATTCAAGAACACATAGCTGCACATCTTGTGAAATCTACTGCACACATGCCAAAGTACTGAGGTTGATTTTACATGACAGTATGTGATAGTATATATTTAAAGACTGGGGACAATCATAGAAAATACCTTTATTATGCTCGGTAACAAGTCACTGTGGTAGTATTTTATACTTACTGCCTCTTTAATCTCACAGGAGAAAACATGAATCTGGAACTCCTCTGTTCCACAGTAACTTTCAGTAAATGCGAAGCAGTCACTCTCTGCAGTTCCATTTTGTCCACGTGCACAGAACAATATCTTATAGATTGGGAAAGAGGCTATCTCCGTATTGCTGCTTTGGTCTATTATTCTGCAGGGGGGAAGTGACAAACGTGAAGTCAGTCACAAACTAGAACCAAATAAAGATATCCACCAGCTTCTTTCTGTAACTGAATGAGCTATTATGCAAAGTATAACTACTATTCAGTGTAAGCACCCAACATTAAAATACATTTAAGAAATGTAAGCAATAAAAATGTTCGGTTTCAACTACATTTGTTTCAATACAATTTATATCAAAATAAAATAGGAAGCATATAGTACCCTAAATTATATAGGACCAGTATTCATCATAAAAATCACTGCTCTGCAGTTCATCACCAGAATCAAAGGATTTCGTTAACTAGGAACCACAGAAATTGCGAAAATGCACTTTATATAGATACAGGCCCAGAAATTCAGCAAAGGGAGATTCTGTAAACTCCCTGTCTGAGAAGTTATTAGTAGTCTGAAATGTAGGCTGTTATGCTGTATACTGCTGAAATGTCAAATAATGGTGAAAACTGACCTTAATATCTTCTCCAAAAATATCAATAAAAGGCACACGACCCCCATTTGAGGTCAACTTCTGATCAAGATTTCCTTTACCCTGCCTGCAAGCTATTTTAAGGGCCTGATATTTTATTTTTGTATAAAATTGGGGCGTACTACCTCCTGACAACCATCAATATGAAAAAATCCAGCCAAAAGTAAAGTAATAAACCTCAAGGCAACTCCAGCTCCTGCATTTCATAAAGAAAAAGACGACACACAATATGTTTCTGCCCAAGGAAGGTCTTGGAAGTGCCCTGAAGAAACTGGAGATAATTCCCCTGTCTTATCATGCCCAAGCACCAGCTCCTTTCGAAAAGTAAGTCTAAGGCTAGAAAAAATACCCATATTCAAAGGGGTTTAGAATAAAATCACTTGAAACTAACTTTAGCTGGAATATGTGAAAGGCTTCCTTTCTAGAATTTGGCAAAGTTACCAACACTGTAGGTATGCTACTCCAAATTATTTCTATAAATCTTATAAATTGAATTTCTCCAAACACTAGGCTATGCTGATGCCTCAAGCTTTCCAACTTTGCTAACATAATTTGCTATCTCAGTGCACATTTAAACTAATACTTTATTCCCTAAATCAGAAAAGTCACCTTTTACATAATCTGCTACAATATGCATTGCATTAATACATGTTTTTATTTAAACAGAAAAGTAGGTATCTAAGTTTTTCATGAAGTGGGTCAAAGCAGCCACAGATCAGCAAAATACACAAGTACCAATGATGTGTATATTTTTTCTGTTAGACATGAACCCTCTTTCTCTCCATTTCCCTTGATTTCTCTCTTGCATGACACCTGCAAGTCTGATGCTTTAGCAAAGTCACATCATTTCCAATTATATATTAGCCTGGAAGCATTTCCAAGGCGCCACCTTGTGGTTTCCACCAAGAACAGTAACAATATATATTTTATTGTGCAGGAAAACCAGATTACTGAAAGATTTTGCTCATTCAGAACCTATTTAATGAAGGTAATTTTATTTGTTTTTGCTTTAAGAAATGGGTGCCAGGGAAACTAACTACAGTAACAATGAAAAGCAGAGTCACTAAGGGAAAGCTAACAAAGAGGTGGGTCTTTTCCAAAGAAGGGAAACTTTTGTCTAATACATATAATTTCATTATGGAAAAAACGTCAAGGATCTTCACTTTATGTAACAGGACCTACAATATGCACTTATACCTTATAATGTATTTACAGAATTAAGCTCAAGCACAACATCTTTAAAATCAATATAAAGCAGATAAAACTCATTTAAATCAATGGGATCTGTGCCCACTTACTTCAGTTCTGAATTTGGGTCACAGTACCAAGATCTCATTGTAAATGTATGATTACCCTCTTAAAAGGTTATTGGCATAGATTGAAATTATAAACTGAAAGAATGGCACTAGTTATAGCCCTACACAATGGTCAGCAATAGAATCTTCGCAGCCGTCCTTTTGCAAGTACACTTTATTTTTGCGGTCTTCAAAAATACTCCATTTAGTGAGCATATAGGACTTTTTGGGAATATTACTATAAGGCTAGCTGCTTGCAAGACCTTTATAGAGTTTGCAATTACAAACATTGTATATAGGAAAATACTAATAATTTGAGCATGCTTTTGGTTACAGAAATAAAGCATGCTCAAGAACTTCTCAAAGGTGATGTTCACTGATTTCAACTTTAGGTATGTTTATTTTGTATGGACAGGCTGAATATTTCTCATTATACAGTGTGATCTGTTGAACACTATCTAGAATATTTCAAATTTGCTGCAAATTAAAAGAAGGTAGAGATTTTGTCTCATACAATGCATCAGGGAGATTGAATTTATGTGATTGAGTCCTACCATCATCATACAATAAAACTAGTTTAATATTAAAGGGTTCAAGATTCTAAATTCAACTTATGCATTTTTCTCACTGGATGTTTTACCTATTGGTTTAAATTTCCTTGATTTTTATTCATTTTATCATATTCTTCAGCAAACCGAGTTTGCGACAAATTATGCTTCTGGACAGACCTATGCAGTTCAACTTCACTGGAAGCCCAGTGTTTGCAACCCAGATCAGAATCTGAACCCTTTGTGTCTGCATAAGTAATGAAGTACCATTGTAGTTCACCTTACAGAGCCTTCTGGGACATTCGGAACATAGAGAGTCACAGGAAAAGAGGAGTGGCATGAGGATTTCAAAGCTTCCATAGCACGTAGAGCTTCGGACTCACTACGAGGAGCAGAAACCTTCATAGAACCTAGATACATCAATTTGTTAAATAATACACTGTCCTCTTCTGGGGGTTCATTAGGGGAACAGGGTCTAGGTGCCGAGATTTCTGAAAAAGAAGAAAATACAAGTTAACAATAAAATTCTCAGCCATTGCATTAAATTAGTGCAAGTTAAAAGCTGCAAGCCTACATTTGTAAAGCTAAAAGAAACTATCACTGTATCTGAACAGGCTCCCTGATGCATTATCCTAGACATTGATCACACAGACCTGGAAGGGCAGTGATACTGAATTATGGCCATTTCATATTTGTGAAGCTTTTGCAGTAATAAATGAGTATTGGGTAGTCGGGTTACAATCCATCAATCAATACATTTTAAGACCATCTCCATATTTAGTGTCAATCTCTCCCTACTGATTACAGGTATAGCTTACTGAATGAGTGAGAGTAGCCTAAGGTTGATTCATCAATCTGAGCACTCTGCAAGCATCCCCACATGGGCCATATTGAGGAGATAATTGGTTAATGACTGGATGATTGAGCAATTAGCAAGGTAATTCAGCTAGTCAGCTGAGGACAGTTAAAAGACAGACAGGAGGGAGAGAGGAAGGCTAGAGGGGGGCCAGAGAAGCTCAGAATCTCAGAAACATGAGGTTTTCTCCCCACCCTCCCCCAGTCTGGGGATTCCTGGGACTAGTTTCAGACCTCTGCATAGTCAGACTCATCTCAATTTTTCCTTTGCTCAGTTTCATACCATAACTTCATTACCTACCCAAAAATATCTTAACCAGTACCTGTAGTGGAAGGGTCCAGAATTAGATGTAAAGAAGGTTGGTTTGTCTGACTGGCTGACACATCTTCAGCTGACTGTCTGCAAGCATCATTGGAGTCTTTACAGTCAGTAGTATAACTTATTTGGCCTTTTTCAGAATCTCTCAGTATCTCTTCCATGGCTTTCTCCAGCTGTTCATCTCCATTTGAAAATATCTGTACAAAGGACAAGATACAAAAAAGACTTAAAAACTGGCTGCTACTTTTACCTTAAAAGATATTACACAAATATTTGAAAAATATTTTAAAATTTGTTTTACTTTTTTAAAGACATTTTGTCAAACAACACTTCTTCAGCTAATTATACCAGATACCCATGTTACTCATGTGGCTAAAGCCCCTGAATTCACCCAAGGCTCATCTGTATTCGTTAAACCAATAAATAAAATGTGCACAATGGAAGTATATATCTGATTACCAAAGGTTCCAACATCCAGTATTACAATGCAGCATCCAGTATAACTGCTCAGGTAATGACAATTTATATTTCTTCAAATCTTTGACTATATACATTATAAAGTACTTGGAGAGGTGAAATCTGTATAGTATTAAAATGGCATCCATGAGTCATGAATGTGTGCTATACTCAGGTAGTTTATTAAGAGGCACACACAAAAAATAAAGTGTAATTAGGTATATCCTTCTCCCCTCATTTTTAATATATATCTGTAATGAATGGCAAAATTAATTTGGAGGTATTGTATTTATCTTTATTTTTAAAAATAACTGAGAATTAGAAACAGCTCTCTCCAGGTGTTCAGACAACAGTAAAAATGTTGTTCAATTCAATTTCTGTATATAGAAAAAAGGGAAACTACCTAATCATAACAGAACACATCTAGTCAGTTGTGACAACTACCTGGGAGAGACATTTTCATGTCTGCCATCTCCTCAGGACAGTTCAACTTTGAGCCCCACTGAAAGTTAATTTAAAATTAATTTCCTCACCATCATTTTCTCTATTCTTTGAGTAGGAGCACAGTGCTCTGTCAGTCAAGTATTGACAAGTTTTCTACCTTGTCACACATTTTGGATGAAGAGAATAATATTCCTACTGAGCTTCCCCTCCCCACGCATCTGGCAGTTACTTGCCAGCTAAAGTGAAGAATAATTCACATTCAAATAAGCTCTTATAAGGGAGTGGTTTCGGACAATGCAATAGAAGCTTAAAGATGATAAAATTACAGTAAGGAAACTACTTTTACATTTCTCCCATATAAACAGTCATTGCCCTCATGAGACAAGTACTTATAGGAAACAGCAAGCAGTAAAAAGACATCCATCAAATCGAAGAGAAAGAAAAACTTAAGTCTTCCAATATCTGATAGCTGCATTGGATGTGTTTGCATCTTATACGGGCTAGTACAGCAGTTTTCAAACTGTGGGTCGGGACCCCAAGGTGGGTCGTGACCCTGTTTTAATGGGGTCTCCAGGGCTGCCTTACACTTGCTGGGGCCCGGGGCCGAAGCCCGAGGGCTTCAGCCCTGGATGGCGGGGCTCAGGTTACAAGCCCCCTGCCTGGGGCTGAAGCCCCTGAGCTTCGGCTTTGCCCCCACCCACCTGGGGTGGTGGTGGCACGGGCTTCGGCTTTGGCCCCCCCCCACCCAGGGCGGCGGGGCTCAGGCAGGCTCAGGCTTTGGTCCCCGCTCCTGGGGTCAGGTGGTAATTTTTGTTGTCAGAAGGGGGTCATGGTGCAATGAAGTTTGAGAACCCCTGGCCTAGTAGAACAGAGCACTGAAAACCAAGTGCACTGAAACCCAACACATCTCCTCAAAGATTCTCTGTGTTGCTGAGTCCATGAAGTAGTCATGCACCTGCTAGTGTGTGCGCTCACTCATGTGGGAAAAGTCTTATTGTATAACCGATAGGCCTAAAAATTGCATGACTATCTTGCAATATTAGACTTAACTATTCACTTTTTTAGATCCTCCATATAAAGACAAATTTGCATCAGACTTTCTCCAGGGCTTTGTTCTATGCAAGTAAAACTTCACTTCCTTGACCACATCCAGAACATTTCAGTGCTTCTCATGGTCTGAGGTGGCTTGGGGTAGAAAGATGGCAAGGAAAAACTGACTCAAGTGGAAGGTTGTGTTTTTCCCAGGAAACAAATTCTAAATCTCATCTAAGAGCTACCTTAAAATAAATATAAATGCTTTTTTTTAATTTAAATTAAATTTTAAACAAATAATTTTTTAAAAACCCACACCCAACCACCCAGCAAACCACTGTTTAATGGATTTGGTGAGTACTTGCAAAACTAGATGTAAAGACCTTAAAACAAGGGGCTCTCCTGGCTCTGCGTGGTTTCTTAAAAGCAGTGTTTCAGATTTGTTCAAGAGACAGCTGCAGATGCACCAGTTCCTGTGTCTGAAATTAAGGAGTTCTTCTGGTACCTGACTGGACAGTCCTGATGGTATGATTTTAAACCAGCTGCCTGCCACACATCTTCAAATACTCTGAGGCCACTATTTCCTTAGATATTCTGGAATTGGGAAGGCAGTTTTGCCCTCTCCCCATCATTTTATCTTGAGGTCGGTTTTGAGTTGGGTGGCCAGGTTTGCAATATTTAAGGTGCAGTAAATGCGATCCAGCAGCTCAACCTCATCCTACAGAACCGACAACCTAAATCACTGGATTGGGACTTGGCTAATGCAGAGCACCAGAAAACTGGTGAAAATCTTGAAATCCCAGCTCCTGCTTCCAAGGCTATTGTGTGTACAAACACATGGAGCTGAGAGCAGCTCCTTTGATCTTAGTGCTCTAACCACTTCTAGCACTGGAGAAACCCACTGAGTAAAGGAAGTCTCCAGCTTCCCTTCAACCTTTGACAAAACTACTCTCCCTACCAAAACTGCTGCTAAATTAAAGGGAAAAGGTGGGGTTGAAGAGAAAAACCTGTCTGGGCAGAGAGCTTAGGAACAGAAACTAGGCTGAAAGTATAGTGTAGTTATAAGCATGTCAGCAATGGAAGCTGGGTCATTTTCTACAAATTTCCCACCTGTGTCTACAGCACTATAGCTGCACCAAAGTTCACTATGCTGGAAACCCTCATAAGACAAGGTCCCACAGCCAGAGCCATCTGTAACACTATCAGCCAAAAACACTTAGAGAAAGTCTGACGTGATATTAAAAGTGGCTCCAGTTGCAGGAGTCTTGCCTGTATTACGTGTTCCAATGTAATCAACAGTGGGAAGTTTTTAGATAGTTTCCTTAATGGATACCAGTGTTTCTCAACCTGAACTTTAAAAAAAAAAAGTTGGGCCCCTCCCCCCCAGTAAGACTTGAAAAATTGTGACCCCCTACCTTAAATATAATTAAGTAAATTATGAATAATACTCAGGGTCAGTGCTATGGGGTGGCAAGCAGGGCAACTGCCTGGGTCTCAACACTTCAGGAGGCCCCATAAAGCTAAGAAGGCCCCCAGGCAATTGCCCTGCTTGCCACCCCCTAATGCTGGCCTTGCACTTGTGACCTCCCTAAACTCGTCCCGTGACCCCTACGGGTCATGTCCCCCAAGTTAAGAAACACTGGTATAGACAATGCTAAGGAAAGCAGATCAATAGGGCAAAAGGCAGTGCAGTCTATACATCCATAGCTTAGGGTTACCATTCGTCCGGATTTACCCGGACATGTCCTGCTTTTTGTGTTAAAAATAGCGTCCGGGGGGGAATTTGCAAATCACTAAAAATATCCGGGATTTCCCCCCCATGCAGAGCGAGGCGCGGCTGGGAGGGCTGCAGGAAATTCAGCCACTCGCATGGGGCTCTGGCAGCCAGAGCCCTTCCCCCGCAGCTTGCCGGGCTGGACTCCGGAGCAGCTGTAGAGCTCCTCCTCCCCGCCCCCGCATTCTGAGCTGGCCAGCCTGCCGGGCCGTTTGCATC
>NW_020664561.1:8674826-8681411 GCF_002925995.2 Terrapene triunguis | reverse complement strand
GGCTTTGGGGGGGGTGGATAAGGTTTTGGGCAATCAGGGTACAGGTAGGGGGTAGGGTCCTGGGGGGCAGTTAGGGTGGGGGGTCTTAGGAGGGGGCAGTTAGGGGACAAGGAACAGGGAGGCTTAATCTTAATGGCTCTCCATGCGTCTCTGGACCCTCTCAGCTGTCGGGCTTGGACGGAAACATTGCCTGAGGGTAGTGAGAGAATGGGTTATCGGTGAGGTGGGGGTGGGCGTGAGCCCGGTCAATAGGGGCAACCCCTACCAAGATCTGAGCCTTTTCTCACACGCCCGTTAGAGCTCGACATTATGCTGTTTGGGACCCCTCTTTGAGGAAAGCCTCTGGATTGCAAGTCCAACCGCTACCTCCTCGTGGTGAGAGCCGGTAACTGGCTTGGATAGCCAGGCGGATTGCGGAGGACGAACCCACATCCCACATTCAGTGGGGTGTGGGACGGGGTTGGGCATATGGTGCCACATGGATGCCCCCCTGGTAAGGGTAGCCTCCCCCAGGTACGGGTTGACTCCCCCTGGTAAGGGTTAGATTCCCCCTGGTAAGGGTAGTCTCCCCCAGGCACGGGTTAGTTTCCCCCTGGAAAGGGTAAGTTTCCCCCAGGTACGGGTTAGTTTCCCCCTGGAAAGGGTTAGTTTCCCCCTGAGAAGGGTAAATCTTTTAGCTATGGAAAAAAGTAATTTATATTTTTATACCGGATTGGCGCTGGACCGGGTTAATAACGCCCCCGCTGTTGGCTTTGATGCCCCGGCTGACAGTGTTAAATATATTAGGGGTGTGATCAGGGTCGCTGGACCAATGGATAAAATGGTGTGGACTATAATGAAGTCTCATGAGCATGAGAATGAGAATCAAGTCCTCCCAGTGGAGCATGGAGAGGAGGTAGAGGAGAATGTTTGTGATGATCATGGTGAGGAGATTTTATCTATCTTACCGATGGTTTTTACAAGGGACACTTTTAATGATTTAACTATGGAAAGTTTCAATCCAGATTTTAAGTATTTAAGTACATTTGATGATCCATATGTTAGCGAATCGGGATATCTTAATGCTCATTTAGTTAATGGGTCTAGTTTATTAAATAGTTTTAGACCAAGTACTGATTTTAATAGGGATCGTAATAAGGATCTTAACTGTACTGGTAGTAATATAAATATATTAGAAAGTAGTTCGTGGAAGGATGGGGTTTTTTATTTAGAGTATCCCGTTGATAGTTTTAATTGTCCAATATGTCCCCAGATATTACCAACATTTGGTAAATGGGCCAAACACATTAATGTGGTTCATAAAAGTAAAGCCATACGAGTTGTATGTAGTAAATGTGGAAAATCTTCTCAATATCATAATATAGCTTGCCACTACCCCAAGTGCATACCCAAGAAGGCGGATACCCCAATGAAGAGCCATACGTGCTCGGTCTGTGGGCTTGGTTTTCATACTAGATCTGGATTGAGCCAACACTGTAGACATAGACACCCTGCTGTGAGGAATGAGCAAAGAAAAGAAGATATGGCTGCTAAAAGTAAGATCAAAGAGGGATCGACTAGATCTCGTATATGGACCAAAGATGAGGTTGCGCAGCTTATACAGTTGGAAAGGAAATATATTGGGAAAAGGAATATAAATAAATGTATTGAGAGCGAGATGAGGACCAAAACGAATAAACAAATATCAGATAAAAGACGAGAATTAGCAAAGAAGAAGTTAGTGGTAACAGGAGATAGGGAGGAAGTGACTGAGGTAGAGGACATTAGAGTAAATATATTAGAAATTCCGCCCCCAAGAGAGAGGATTTTCCCACTAAAAGGACACCCAGAAGTGGATTTAGTGGAGAAAATATGTAAACGGGGAAAACAAAGTAGGGAGGGAAGAGAAATAATAAATAGTTTAGGGGAAATTGAAGGATTATTAAAGGAGGATTTAACAAAAGCTCTCGGTTGGGCAATGTTGGAAAAATTATGTTATTCATTAGTAGAGGGAAAGGACCCTAGAAATGAAAGTCAAATAGAGTTGAGGAATAAAGGAAAAGGGAAGATGAGAAAGGAGGGGAGAAGGAAGCAATTTAATGCAATTAGGAGATATGCTACAAAGAAAGCTAAGTATAAATTCTATCAACAATTATTTGATAAGGATAGAAGAAGATTGACTCGCATTATAATGGGAGAGCCAGATAAGGCTAAGTGTGCTATCCCTATGAAAGAAATTGAGGAATACTATGTCAATATTTTGGGAACAATTGGACATGGTAATATGATAGGGTGGCCATCATCCACAGAGAATGCGGATAATGATATATTAATGAGTCCGATCTCTGTGGATGAGATTAGAATAGCTTTAAGAGAAATAAGAAAAGATAGTGCTCCTGGCCCAGATAAAGTAAAAGTGAGCAATTTGTGGGATATTTTTAATTTAGACTCCTTAATACTTACAAAAATTTTTAATATATGGTTTCTAAATAGACAGGTACCAGATGAATTTAAGAAAAATAGAACGATTTTAATACCAAAGACACAAGATGAGGAGGAAATGAAGAAGTTAACATCTTGGAGACCATTGACAATTGGGTCAGTTTGGATTAGAATCTATACCAAAATATTAGCAAAAAGACTGGTGGAAACAGTTAAGATATGTAGTAGACAAAAAGGGTTTATATCCGCCCCTGGGTGTGAGGAAAATATTGCTATATTAGATAATTTGATTAAAGGGGCTAAACGAAATGGGAATGAAATTGCAATAGTGTTCGTAGATCTGGCTAAAGCATTTGATTCTGTGGGACACGGACATATAATAGCCGGGTTGAGAAGATTTAGTATAGATGAACATTTTATAGATATTATTAGGGACCTTTATGATAATTGCACAACTAGGGTATGGGTGGGTGATGAAGCTACTGAGTCTATTTTAATTAGGAGGGGGGTCAAGCAGGGTGACCCGTTGTCCCCAATTTTGTTTAATATTGCTATGGATCCCCTTTTAACTAGATTAGAAGTAGAAGGAAGTGGTTTTTATGTTAAGGGTAATGGTGTCACGTCATTGGCTTTTGCCGATGATGTGGCAATTTTAAGTAGCTCATATAAAGGAATGATTAAAAATTTGGATATCTTAGAGGAGTTTTGTAAAAATACTAATCTCTCTGTTAATGTGAAGAAAACGAAAGGCTTTCATATTTTAACTAAACATAAAACCTATGTAGTTAATCCTAAGGATAATTGGCAGATAGGGTCAGAGGAGATTGAATATGTTCAACCAGGGGATTTTGAAAAATATTTAGGGGCTAGAATAGATCCCTGGATAGGTGTAGGGGGACCGGTACTTAAAGAAAAATTGAAAGATTGGAGTGAGAATTTAATTAAGGCCCCATTAAAACCGGCCCAAAAAATATTAATTTTACAGACATATATCTTACCGAAGCTATTTTATAATCTTCTTTTAATAGAACCCCCTTTTAATCTTTTAGACGATCTTGATGTGTTAGTTAGAAAAATAGTTAAAGAGATTTTACATTTACCTCAGTGTATCACAGATGGGATATTTTATTCTAGAGGTAGGGATGGTGGTTTAGCTCTCACTAAGTTTAGTGTGCAAATCCCAAATATGTTAATTCGTAAATGGAGGAGACATATTGTCTCGAGAGATGATTGGATGGACCTATCTTATCTATATGCAGGAGAAAATCTTGTGGATAAAATATTGTCATTTAGTGCAGTAACATCTCATCCCAAGAAATGGAGGGAAGAGGAATTTTTAAGATGGTCGGAACTGAGATGTCAGGGAATAGGGATAAAATATTTTAAAAATGATTTAATTAGTAATTCGATTTTTAGAAACTCTAGTAAAGTTAAATCGTCAGCGTATATCGCAGCATTGCAGCTTAGGGCAAATATTTATCCTACTAGGGAGACATTAGCAAGAGGAAGAGGAGGTGTGAATGCTCTTTGTAGATGGTGTGGTAAAGTGCGGGAGACTGTTCCCCATATCTCAGGACAATGTTATAAGACTAAGAATGCTAGGATAAAAAGGCATAATAGAGTAGTGTCTGCAGTTGTAGATAAGGTTGGTAAATTAGGGTGGAAGGCAATGATAGAGCCCCATTTGAGAAATAGTAAGGGTGAGTTAAGAAAGCCGGATATTATATTTATAAAAAGAGATACAGCAGTGGTGGTTGATGTTACAGTGCGATGGGAGGATAATGCCGGAAGTTTGGAACAAGCCCACAGTGAGAAGGTGGCTTATTATCTTGAGTTAGAGGAAGAAATTAAAAACTTAACGGGAGGTAAAAATATTCACTTCTTTGGTTTTGTGCTTGGGGCGCGTGGCAAGTGGAGTGAAGGTAATAATGATTTGTTACAATTATTGGGAATGGACAGAAATAAAAATTTTAAGGAGAGTATATGTAGACTTGTTTTATATTCCACTATTGGTATGATGGCTATATTCAGTGACAGGTAAAGATCCCGGAGTTTCCATTCCGTGTATCTTGCCAAAACTAAATTTTAGCTATTTTGGTTTCCATGCTTTAAATTTTCAAATTTTTAATGTTGTTTTGAACATTAACTTATTTAGTGTTATTTAATATCTGTCCTTCAATAGAATGGTTTTAATTATATAATAAATACTTATTAATGGATGAAATTCCAATTTAAATTATTAGTTTATTTTTTTTTTTTTAACTACTGGATGTGGATGCGGACTGGCCGCGTATAATAACCAGGAAAGGGCAGGTAGTCACGCCTGTACATAAATAGGGGGTGGGGTTCTGGAGGGCAGTTAGTGCAGGGGTCCCAGGAGGGTCTGGGGGTGGGGGTGTGGATAAGGGTTGGGGCAATCAGGGTACAGGTGGGGGTAGGGTCCTAGGGGGCCAGTTAGGATGGGGGGAGGGTCTCAGGAGGGGGCACTCAGGGGACAAGAGGCAGGGAGGCTTAGGTAGGGTGGAGTCCTGGGGGGCAGTTAGGGGCAGGGGTCCCAGGAGGGGGCAGTCAGGGGACAAGGAACGGGGGGAGGGTTGGAGGTTCTTAGGGGGGCGGGAAGTGGGAGGGGCAGGGGCGGGGCTAGGGCGGGGCTCCTCCCGTCCTCTTTTTTGCTTGCTGAAATATGGTAACCCTACCATAGCTTAATCCTGATCTCATATACAAACAGCATTCCGAGTCTTTGAATCATAAAGCCACATTATTTCCTATCTCCCAATTGAAGTTTTTTAATTTATAAGAATAACTGGTTTCTTTTGTTGATTGTATAAATCATAAGGATGCACAGATGGCTAATAAGTCTTGACACTTCAAGTTATTACATAAGTGACTGGACTGAAACCTTCATTAGACAAACCGATTTGCTCACTCAGGTCTGTTCATTTTGCAAATATATACAGTACAGCAAGAACAAAGGTAACGGATTTTAAGAATCTCCCCAAACACCAAAGTCAATTAACTTAAATAAATTGTAATATAAATCACAACCTTTTGGGGCAAGAGTTTCTTACTATGCATTTAAAACAAAAACAAAACAAAACAAGTCTACTTTTAGTTGAGGTTTCTCATCTTTTGCATGGGGATCCTCAGGTTGCTGATGAACCAAGACAAATTCTTCACTGTTTAATGTGGACACAGATTCAGATGATTGACTAAATTTATCAAATGAAGACCGGACTTCCATTTCAGGACTCAATCCCTTCCTGCTGCACCAACCTAATAAAAAAAATGTTGAAACACGGAGTCAGATCTGAAACTGTACACAGTTATCCTTTTCTAATTGATAAATATATTTAATAGCAGTTGCAGAAGAAGAATAGTGCCTAACAAAATAACAGAATATTTTAAATTATATAAACATAACGGTTAATGGGAACTCAGTTTTTATTTTTGGTCTCCCAAACCATTATTTTAGATAACAAGACCCTATAAGAGACATTCATTTTCCTTCCCTTCCTGACCATTTAAAGGGAGGGTGAAAAACAATCTAAAAATATACTAATTAAAAAGGAGAAGGGATTAAAATATTCCATTCTGAATGGTGATTTTCAAAGCCCCCACCACAAAATACAATTGTTTGGCATGCTCTATGGTGGCTCTAGAGCCAAAACAAGTCTTTGGCTCTTCCCTAAAGAATGGTGGTTTTATTGTGCCCATATCAACGCATGCAACTCCAGCAAAGATCAAGAACATAAATATGACCTTGAAATTTTCACTTCCCCTGGGCTTACAGACATTATAAACAGAAATCTTGGAATCACTGCACAACTCCATTCTATCCAGGGACTGATTTATACAGATTTTATACAGTATACTCTTGTCAGAAGGCCGTGCTTCCAGCGAAGCCACTGTCCTCTGGTTGCAAGTACCTTGGTAGAGATTACTAGCTGGGGTTAAAGATTTAGCTATACCTGTGCTCTTTCAAACACCCACATATTTAAGAAATATTTTCAGAAGAATGGTGTAATGTGAGCTCCACCCAAGCCTAGTTTAGAGATTCACTGTTGCAATAAGCTTTGTTCCAGAGTTTAAAAATTGTTCTCTCACTTACTGGTAAAGGAATAATCCCTTCCAGCACCACATTGGAAATACATGAGAATAAAGACA
>NW_020664561.1:8640461-8659826 GCF_002925995.2 Terrapene triunguis | reverse complement strand
CAGAGCCGCCATTTTCCCGGACATGTTCGGCTTTTTGGCAATTCCCCTGAGTGCCGAAAAGCCGGACATGTCCGGGAAAAAGAGGACGTATGGTAACCCTAGTAGTAGCAGATACCTGTTTCCATTGTTACTTGACTTTGCTAATTACAGTATCATCCTTTTTCTCTTCCCCCTTCCCCCGATTTAGTTCAGATCTCTGGATATCCTAGATGCTGTCATATCCTGCTCTTCTTTCCCCTGCAATCCTCTAGCAGTTTGTTATAGCTAAAGCTCAGCTTTCATGAACTACATTAAAAAGAGCAAATATTGTCTATGGCAGTGGTTCACAACCAGGGGGCCATTAACAGGTTTCAGGGGGGCCGCCAAGCAGGGCCAGCATCAGACTCACTGGGGCCTGAGGCTGGAGCCTCACTGCCCCGCCGCTGAGGCTGAAGCCGAAGCCAAAGCCAAAGTCTGAGCAACTGAGCTTTGCGGGGCCCTCTATGGCATAGGGACTAACATTGGAATTGTTTTTTATAGGCAGAAAAAGAGTTATGGCACAGGCGGGCAATGGAGTTTTTATAGAATGTTGGGGGGAGGGCATGCCTTGGAAACAAAAAGGTTGAGAACCCCTGGTCTATGAGATGTAAGTTTAAGGCTACATTAATAAAAGACATACATATGTGGGGGAGGGGAGGGGGGGGCTATACACACACACACACACACACACACACAGAGATAGATCTTAATATGTTTTAAAACAAAAACACCACTATATAAATCTTTTACTGGGTCCTGATTTAGCCCTTTTAAATGGGACCTACAAAGGAGGAAAGGAAGAGTCCCCTCCTCATGATCTATAATCAGGGCCGTCTCTAGGTTTTTTGCTGCCCCAAGCAAAAAATTTTTTGGCTGCCCCCCCCCCCACGCTTTTTTTTGGCTTTTATACATGTTTGCACTTCGCAGTTTTGTTTTGACTGTTTAAAATTAAAAAAAATGAAAACAGAGAATTTGTAGTTAGTGAAATAAAACAATTTCCTACTAGTGTAATTTTAACATTTAATTTTAACAAAAACACAATAACAAACAATTTGAGTTCAACTATACACTGTAATGAAAAACTTTAGTGTCTTCCAGTTTCTCATAAATTAAAAGAATTTATATGAACTGAATTTTTCTGGTTTTTATACTTGCATAGTCTTTTAATAAGTCAGTGAAATCTAAATTTTTTGCAATAGTACTTTCAATTGAAATTAATGCCAGTCCTGACATACGATTTTGAGACATGGTGGACCTCAAATAATTTTTTAGTAATTTCAGTTTTGAGAAACTGCGCTCACCAGAAGCCACTGATACTGGTAATGTTAAAAAAATGCGTAATGCTATAGCAGTGTTTGGAGTGAAAAAATCATTTCTTGCTATAAATTCTAATACTTTTAGAGGAGAAGTTTTAGGACTTATTAGCTCAGATAAAGCTATTAATTCATCATACAATTCTACTGCATCAATGTCAGCAGTGTTATCAGTACTGAGCGCTAAATGTAGGTCTTAGCACTGCTTCATGAGGTCTTCTTTGGAAAACTGATTTTTAATATTTCCAATATCGTATAAAAATTCGAAAGTTTCACAATGACCATGCAACTGACAAAATCTTTCTTCAATGGAAGTTATAGCTACATCCAAAATACAATAGAAACATTCAACTTTAAACCTTTCGTTTGGATCGAGAATAGGATCATCATGAGCCTCATAACAAAACTGTCTTGTTTTTTTCCGAGGACGAATGAATTTTTGAGGTGCAAATGTTGGTTCAAAATCAAGATCCTCTGCTATTGTTGTTGCTTCTTTGACAGTTTCTTCAAATCCTTCATCTGAACGGTATTTTGTTAAATATTCCAGCGTTTTATTCAAAATCATCTTTGCCTCGGATATGTCTATGGTTATGTTCTGCATAACTTTGCTGGTCAAATTAATTTGATTTAGAATATTGTGCCAAATAACCGTGCAACATGAAAATTGAAACTGCATCATTTTCTGAGCCAATGTTTCAGCTTCATGTCGAAATGAAGGATCATACGACAAGTCCTGGCTTATTTCGAATAGTGCATCGTAAATCTCTCCTGATGAATATCGGAATGGTCTAATAGCTTCTATCCTGCTTTCCCATCTAGTTTGACTCAGAGGTTTAAGTGTGAGTTTTTGATGAATCCTGATGAATATCGGAATGGTCTAATAGCTTCTATCCTGCTTTCCCATCTAGTTTGACTCGGAGGTTTAAGTGTGAGTTTTTGTTCAAGATGCTTCTTCAAGACTGCCCAACGGTGTGTGGAAGCACTAAAAAAGTTGTAAATTGCTTGCACTGTGGTAAAATATGAAACGGCATCTTTAGATGATTTGGCGGCATCACTGACAGCCAGATTGAGCGAATGCGCATGGCAAGGAATGAAAAAAGCTCGATTGTTTAAATTCAATATTCTTTTCTGTACACCTGCATGTCGTCCTCGCATGTTTGAGCCGTTATCGTACCCTTGGCCACGCATATTTTCTAAAGGTATTCCATAGTGTTCCAATCTCTGTAGAATTACATCTGTGAGGGCTTTTCCAGTAGTTTCATTCACTGGTATAAATTCTAGAAAGTGTTCACAAATTTTCACTTCTGCATTTTCATCAATTTTCAGAAATCGTAAAACTATTGACATTTGCTCGGTTTTGCTCAGATCTTGAGTACAATCAACTATAATTGAGTAATATTTGGCATGTTTCAAATTCGATAAAATTTCATTACGCACTCCATTAGAAATTAATTCTATTATCTCATTTTGTGCATTTTTACCCAAATAATGGGTGTGAATCTCTCCATCTTTCACTCTTCGTACATGCTCAGCCATAACATTATCAAATTTTGCCAATAACTCAACCAATTTTAAGAAATTTCCATTGTTATTCTCATATAAAATATCCGAGGCTCCACGGAATGCGAGGCACTGTTCGGCTAGGAAATTAATGATTGCCAGTAAACGTTCCAACACTGCTTGCCAACGTAGAATTTCTGAATTTAGTTGACGTTGCTGTACCGTATCGATTGTTGTACCGGTACGTAATCTGTTTGACAGCTCAATCCAATTTGTCAATGAGCGTAAATGATTTTTTGATGTTTCATGTTCTTTCAAATGCTGATGCAAATTTCGCCAGTCATTAAAACCTGCAGTTGCCAGAAAAATGTCCGAGTTACCGAACAGTTTGCAGCAAAAACAAAAAACTACATCTTTGGTCTGTGAATACACTAACCACGATCTATTAATTTGTTCCCCATTTTTCATTTTTTTCTTCATAGTGGATGGCATAAATCGACGATTTGACTCATTAAATGGATATTCAAATGTAGGATCTAGTTTTGAAGGACCTTTTTTCACAATAATAATTCGCATTGTATCAGTAATTATTGTCGGCCATGTACTTGGATCCGATCCTATGTCAGTCTCTCCACCTTCCAATAATTGTTCTTCAGTTTTAGATTTGGATAACAGTTCTTCATTTCTGGACTCTTCAGCTGAAGTAGTAAATCTTTGGGGAGGAGGGGGCGGAGTCGGGGTGGGGAGGGGGGTGCGAGCACTTCCGGGCTCCGGAGCATTTCCTTGTTTGTCCAGTGTCCCGACCGCACATCGGTCGGGACGCGGGACAAACAAGGAAATATCGGGACAGTCCCGATAAAATCGGGACTTCTGGTCACCCTATATTTAAAGCAAACACCTGAAACCTCCCAACAAAATTGACAATTACCCTAAAAGTCCTCCAACAAAACCAGAAGCTGAACTCAAACACTCCTAGTATTTCTAAAAAAAAATTCTCAGCTTTTTTTGTTTTAAAGTCCACACAAAACACACACACACACACATATCACGTTCCACACGACACGCACAGTAAAGTACCAAAATAGGGTATAACCCTTTAAAAATCCTTTGTAGGATGTTTAATAATAAAATAACCCAGGAGCTTCTAGAGAAGCTCGAGAAGCACTGTATGACTCTGGAGGATTTTTAAGAGTGACTGGTCCTCTCTTCTTACCCCTGAAACAAGTAATATTTTCCTAATAATCTTTTAAAGCTATAAATAGACAAAAATACTGTTGCATCTGAAGCTTGTAATTATGTAGTACTAAATACCACTCAAAAAAAGAATACAATATTTTTCCACTATATTTTTTCCACCATCCCCCCACATACCCATATTCAGCCTACATAACAGCACAACAGATACCATTTATGGAAAAAAAGATTCTATTTTATGGAAGAATTAAACTGACCAACAAAAAGGCTCAGCCAGCCAATTTCACTCTAGCTTTTGGCCACCTATATCTAAAACCATACCAATTTTCTGTTTAAAACAAATAAAAGTAATGTGCTGGATAATGAAACAGAAAAGGTGACACACAAAAAAAACAAAAAACAAAACAGACTTTTCATAATGACTAAGCTGAGCCTTTTTAATGTGGTTTGATTTTTTGAGTCACCCTGCTGTATTTATACATGCAGTGTTATTCAAATTTCTAGTTTGCTAAAGTGATGTGCACCACATACTAATTTGCTGCTGTGAAGCTGCATATTGTCAGCTTACTGTTCAGTATTAAAATCAGTATGCCTGAGGACTGAGGCCATGTCTACACTATGGGCATTATAGTTGCATAACTACATCATTGCAACTATGCCAGTGTAACACCATAAAGCAGAAGTAAAGATCATAAAATAAAAATCAGTTAGAGGGAAAAAGGCATCCTTTAAAAATTGAAAGTTAAGAAGAAAATAAAAGGGAACAAACTCTGGCAAGTCAAAGTCAATGTATAATTAGGCAGGCCAAAAAAGAATTTGAAGAGCAACTAGCCAAAAACACAAGAACAACAACAACAAAATTAAGTAGATCAGAAGCAGGAAGTCTGCCAAATAATCAGTGGGGCCACTGCACGATCAAGGTGCTAAAGGAGCACTCAAGGAAGAGAAGGCTGTTGTGGAGAAACTAGACTAATTCTTTGCATCAGTCTTCATTGCAGAAGATGTGAGGGAGATTCCCACACCTGAACCATTCTTTTTAGGTGACAAATCTGAGGAACTGTCAGATGGAGGTGTCAATAGAGGAGGTTTTGGAAGAAAGTGATCAACTAAACAGTAATAAGTCATCAGGACAAGACCGTATTCACCCAAGAGTTCTGAAGGAACTTAAAAATGAAAATGCAGAACTACTAATTGTGGTATGTAACCTATTATTTAAATCAGCTTCTATACCAGATAACTAGAGGATAGTTAATATAACACAATTTTTTAAAAAGGCTTCAAAGATGATCCTGTAAGCCTAACTTCAGTACCAAGCAAATTAGAAGAAACTATAGTAAAGAACAGAATTATCAGACACATAGATGAACATGATATGTTGGGGAACAGTCCACAAGGCCTTTGTAAAGGGAAATCATGCCTCACCGATCTATTAGAATTCTCTGAGGGTGTCAACACACAAGTGGACAAGGGTGATCCAGTGGATAGAGTACCTGGATTATCAGAAAGCATTTCACAAGCTCCCTCACCAAAGGCTCTTAAGCAAAGTAGGCATGGGTTAAGAGAGAAGGTCCTCTCCAGTGCTGGATTAAGGCAAAAAATAACTAAGCTACAGCTCAGGGCCTCGCAATATGAGGAGCCTCTAAAAAAGAAAAAACTGACTCCATTTCAAATTTTATCAAAATCGGTTGATAAATAAAGGAGATATGGGGAAAAGATTATCTCTACATATATACATTTTCATTAAAATGTGACAAAAATATACACATATGGCTATACAAATACCTTTACCCTACCCTTATCCTTCACTAATTGCTCATTATTGACAGGTGGGAGACCAGGGTTGCAGGGGGGGGAACCCACTATAATTGCACTTGTAAAATTAGTATTTCTACTAGTAAGTCTGCTATCAGTCTCCTAAGGCAGTGTTTTGTTGCCCAGCTGCTACTGGTAAAATTCTGACCGTGCCTTCATAATTTATTTAAATAAATAATCTCACTGCTGATAAAAATTGGGAAAAATGTAAGGTCGGAGACGGCAGTGTCGTGAAGCAATCCTGCCAAGCTCATACTCGTATGGGACTCTCCTAGGAGTAACATCATGTATAGCGTCCCCCTTGGCTGATAATAGCCGGAAGGCCGCCATCTTTTGTTTATGGTCCAGCACGCTCAGTTGTATAGTGTCTTTGTTCCTGTTTTTCTTCGTTTTCTGGAGTGTTAATGTGTTCTTTCTTCTTTTGATCTGTACATACGTACAATTGAATATTTTAGTGCGCATGCCACTTTCTGCTTCATGCGCTGTCCATACTTCACATGACTGAGTTTGCAGGTGAACGTCTTATGGACTTGGATTGAGTGGATCTTGAGGAGGAGAAGAAATTTGTGTTGGCTTCCCTCCGTCAGTTTTGGGAACCTTCACAGTAAATATCAGAGGAAAGGATAAACAGAGGATTTTGAGAGAAGTGAAGGTAGATATATATCTCAAAATATTCTGAGTACTTGGTGAGAAAGTTATTTCAAACTATGTGCACATATGATTTAAAAGCTATTAAAGCCTATAATATTCATTACATTTGCTTGAATACAGGCAAGTTTCTCTCACTTTCTCAATGCTTGTCTAGAAATTACCAGTCTTTTTTTCTGGTAAATTCTCTCTCTCTTTCATGCATATAGCTTGTTGTCACTCTGTGTGTCCGAGGCGTTTACTCAAGATTAATTAGTGGTCCTGAGGAAGTGAACGTGAAGAGAGGGTAGTGAAGTGAATGTGAAGAGAGATTTCTGCCTAGAAAAAAGACTGGGATTTTCTGCTAGGTGGGTTTGGAGCACACAAGATAATATTTTATTATAGGTAGTATGCTGTGTAAAAATTCTTATATAGACTTATAAATATCATATCATATGCATAATACATTGTATTTTTATAGTATGGCAAAAGAAAAATCCCAACAATTCATTGTTTTGTATTGAAAATTAAATCTGAATAAACATTTGTAAATATATTTTATGTATAGTCTGGATAAACTTCGTATTTTCCTAACAAAATTAATCAAATGTTTTTTAATTTATTCATATGAAAAGAAGGATAATTTTCCTTATTCATGGTATAAAAAAAATTATATATCCTCTCTTCTTTACCTGTGAGAACATAGACAAAATAGCACTAGCTTTTAACAAAATATCCTCTAAGAGTCTCGTTGCATATTCAGACAAGGAATTCCACAATTTAGATGCCCCAACAGAGAAGAAAAATTTCCTGAGAACTCTTCTAGTAAATAGTATTATTTACTGCATTGTTTTTTGTATTTTTTTATATTGTATTGTTTACAATGTCCTTTCTGTGAAATTAATAAATTCTTTTACACTTGACGTCGCTTGGGGCCTCTGAATGTCATAATCCATCCCTAGTCCTCTCATGGATCAGTAACTGGTTAAAAGACAGCAAACAAAGGATAGGAATAAATGGTCAGTTTTCAGACTCGAGAGAAGTAAATAGTAGTGTCCCCCAGGGGTCTGTCCTGGGACCAGTGCTGTTCAACATATTTACCCCCTGTTCCAGATCATTTGTGAACAGTGAGGTGGCAAAATTTACAGACAGACAATACAAAAATCACTCAAGATAGTTAAGTCCAAAGTGGACTGCGGAGAGATACAAAGGGATCTCACAAAACTGGGTGACTGGGTAAGAAAATGGCAGATGAAATTCAATGTTGATAAATGCAATGTAATACACATTAGAAAATATAATCCCAACTATACATACAAAATCATGGGGTCTAAACTAGCTGTTACCACTTAAGGAGGAGATCTTGGAGTCATTGTGGATAGTTCTCTGAAAACATCCGCTCAGTGTGCAGCAGCAGTCAAAAAAGCTAACAGAACGTTAAGAACCATTAGCAAAGGTATAGATAAGACGACAGAAAATATGATGCCTCTATATGAATCCATGGTACGCCCACACCTTGAATACTGCATGCAGTTTTGGCCCCGTTTCCCCACGTCTCAAAAAAGATCTAGTAGAATTGAAAAAGGTACAGAAAAGGGCAACAAAAATTATTAGGGGTAGGGAACAGCTCCTGTACGAGGCGCGATTAAAAATACTGGGACTTTTCATCTTGGAAAAGAGATGACTAAGAGGGGATGATAGAGGTCTATAAAATCTTGACTGGTGTGGAGAAAGTGAATAAGGAAGTGTTATTTTTTCCTTCACATAACACAAAAACCAGGAGTCACCTGCTGAAATTAATAGGCAACAGGTTTAAAACAAACGAAAGAAAGTACTTCTTCACACAATGCAAAGCCAACCTGTGGAACTCATTGCCAGGGGATGTTGTGAAGGCCAAGACAATAACAGGGTTCAAAGAAGAACCAGGTAAGTTCTTGGAGGATAGATCCACCAATGGCTATTAGCCAAGTTGGTCAGGGATGCAACACCATTCTCTGAGTGTCCCTAGCCTCTGTTTGCCAGAAGCTGGGAGTGGACAACAGAGGATGGATCACTCGATGACTGCCTGTTCTGTTCATTCCCTCTGAAGCACCTGGCACTGGCCACTGTCAGAAGACAGGATACAGGGCTAGATGGACCATTGATGTGACCCAATATGGCTGTTCTTATGTAGACACAGCCTTCAGCAATGGAAGGGGTTTTTCTGTCACTGTGCGTACACCATCTCCCTGAGCAACAGTAGCTAGATCGATGGAAGCATTCTTCCATTACCCTACCTGCATCTACACTGGGAGTTAGATATGCAGAGATACAGCGCTAAGAGGTGTGGATTTTTCACACCTTGAGTGCCATAGCTATGCCAACCTAAATTTTGTGCGCAGACCAGACCTATTCCTTAAAAGTGCTAATATTTTCAGGCCCAATATTTGAACCTAGTTTTTTTGTTCATGAACACGTCAAACAGCTTAAAATTTATAAGAGATATATGCATATGGTGTACATCCACCACTAAACACACCTTATGTTTTTAGTACATATCTGCATCTTAATTTTTAAATGCCTCTGTTGGAGGCACGCTAAGTGCTGCATTAGGGGGGCTGTGTTGGTGAGTATCTGAGTGTCTGTTGCAGGGGACAGTTTGTCAGTTTCACCGTGTGCTTGATTGTTTGATTGTTTGTTTGAACAGTGTGAATTGGGAGTGCTTTGTTCCAGGTGGGCCTTGAGTGGGCCTGACTGGTATAAAAAGGCAGTCAGCAGCAAACCAGCTGAGCAGCGAACAGCGGGAGTTTGCCTGGGATCTGTCAGAGAGGAGGTACGCTAAGTGCTGCATTGGGGGGCTGTGTTGGTGAGTATCTGAGTGTCTGTTGCAGGGGCTGTGTTGGTGAGTATCTGAGTGTCTGTTGCAGGGGACAGTTTGTCAGTTTGACAGTGTGCATGATTGTTTGATTGTTTGTTTGAACAGTGTGAATTCGGAGTGCTTTCTTCCAGGTGGGCCTTGAGTGGGCCTGACTGGTATAAAAAGGCAGTCAGCAGCAAACCAGCTGAGCGGCGAACAGCGAAGGCTAACAGAGGGAGTTTGCCTGGGAGAGCCCACTGAGCCTTCCATCTCAAGGGCTTCTGTGAGTTGCTGCAACAGCTGAGGAAGCTCTTAGAAGGAAGGTGATATGGAAGGTGAGTGTTCAGTTGTTGTAACCTGCACAGGTTGTGCCATGTTTGTCTTTCTTCCACAGGACAGAAGCGACTTTGTCTGTACAAAGTGCAAGCTGGTCTCCATATTGGAAGAGAAGGTTCGAGGTCTGGAGAAACAAGTATCGACCCTGCATTGCATACGAGAAAATGAAGATTTCCTGGACAGACGTCAGGATATGCTTCTACAGGCACAAAGTTCTAAAGAATTGGAGCAGGTTGCGCAGAGGGGACTGAGGGACGGTGAAGAAAATTGGCAGCATGTGACCTCCAGAAGAAGAAAGAGGAGTGTCCATGTACCAGCAATGGAGATACAGGTGAGCAACCGTTTTCATGTTCTCTCCACAGGTACTAATGCGGAGAGTGGAGTAAATGATACATCTGAGGGAAGGGAGCAGAAGGAGACTCCACCAATTGGAAGGCATGAGATGCACCGTCCTAGGGATGGGGGTTCCACGACCACTGCTCCCAAGAGAAGGAGGAGGGTGGTGGTGGTTGGGGACTCCCTCCTCAGGGGGACTGAGTCATCTATCTGCCGCCCCGACCGAGAAAACCGAGAGGTCTGCTGCTTGCCAGGAGCTAGGATTCACGATGTGACGGAGAGACTGCCGAGACTCATCAAGCCTTCGGATCGCTATCCCTTCCTGCTTCTCCATGTGGGCACCAATGATACTGCCAAGAATGACCTTGAGCGGATCACTGCAGACTACGTGGCTCTGGGAAGAAGGATAAAGGAGTTTGAGGCGCAAGTGGTGTTCTCGTCCATCCTCCCTGTGCAGGGAAAAGGCCTGGGTAGAGACCGTCGAATTGTGGAAGTCAACGAATGGCTACGCAGGTGGTGTCTGAGAGAAGGCTTTGGATTCTTCGACCATGGGATGGTGTTCCAAGAAGGAGGAGTGCTAGGCAGAGACGGGCTCCACCTAACGAAGAGAGGGAAGAACATCTTCGCAAGCAGGCTTGCTAACCTAGTGAGGAGGGCTTTAAAACTAGGTTCACCGGGGGAAGGAGACCAAAGCCCTGAGGTAAGTGGGGAAATGGGACACCGGGAGGAAGCACGAGCACGAGAGTGCAAGAGGGGAGGACTCCTGTCTCAGACTGAGAAAGCGGGACAATCAGCGAGTTATCTTAAGTGCCTATACACAAATGCAAGAAGCCTGGGAAACAAGCAGGGAGAACTGGAAGTCCTGGCACAGTCAAGGAACTATGATGCGATTGGAATAACAGAGACTTGGTGGGATAACTCACATGACTGGAGTACTGTCATGGATGGATATAAACTGTTCAGGAAGGACAGGCAGGGCAGAAAAGGTGGGGGAGTTGCATTGTATGTAAGAGAGGGGTATGACTGCTCAGAGCTCCGGTATGAAACTGCAGAAAAACCTGAGAGTCTCTGGATTAAGTTTAGAAGTGTGAGCAACAAGGGTAATGTTGTGGTGGGAGTCTGCTATAGACCACCAGACCAGGGGGATGAGGTGGATGAGGCTTTCTTCCGCAACTAGCAGAAGTTACTAGATCGCAGGCCCTGGTTCTCATGGGAGACTTTAATCACCCTGATATCTGCTGGGAGAGCAATACAGCAGTGCACAGACAATCGAGGACTGTAGGGGACAATTTCCTGGTGCAAGTGCTGGAGGAACCAACTAGGGGCAGAGCTCTTCTAGACCTGCTGCTCACAAACAGGGAAGAATTAGTAGGGGAAGCAAAAGAGGATGGGAACCTGGGAGGCAGTGACCATGAAATGGTCGAGTTCAGGATCCTGACACAAGGAAGAAAGGAGAGCAGCAGAATACGGACCCTGAACTTCAGAAAAGCAGACTTTGACTCCCTCAGGGAACTGATGGGCAGGATCCCCTGGGAGAATAATATGAGGGGGAAAGGAGTCCAGGAGAGCTGGCTGTATTTTAAAGAATCCTTATTGAGGTTGCAGGAACAAACCATCCCGATGTGTAGAAAGAATAGTAAATATGGCAGGCGACCAGCTTGGCTTAACAATGAAATCCTTGCTGACCTTAAACGCAAAAAAGAAGCTTACAAGAAGTGGAAGATTGGACAAATGACCAGGGAGGAGTATAAAAATATTGCTCAGGCATGCAGGAGTGAAATCAGGAAGGCCAAATCACACTTGGAGTTGCAGCTAGCAAGAGATGTTAAGAGTAACAAGAAGGGTTTCTTCAGGTATGTTAGCAACAAGAAGAAAGTCAAGGAAAGTGTGTGCCCCTTACTGAATGAGGGAGGCAACCTAGTGACAGAGGATGTGGAAAAAGCTAATGTACTCAATGCTTTTTTTGCCTCTGTCTTCATGAACAAGGTCAGCTCCCAGACTGCTGCACTGAGCAGCACAGTATGGGGAGCAGGTGACCAGCCCTCCGTGGAGAAAGAAGTGGTTCGGGACTATTTAGAAAAACTGGATGAGCACAAGTCCATGGGGCCGGATGCGCTACATCTGAGGGTGCTAAAGGAGTTGGCGGATGTGATTGCAGAGCCATTGGCCATTATCTTTGAAAACTCATGGCGATCGGGGGAGGTCCCGGATGACTGGAAAAAAGATAATGTAGTGCCCATCTTTAAAAAAGGGAAGAAGGAGGATCCGGGGAACTACAGGCCAGTCAGCCTCACCTCAGTCCCTGGAAATATCATGGAACAGGTCCTCAAAGAATCAATTCTGAAGCACTTAGAGGAAAGGAAAGTGATCAGGAAGAGTCAGCATGGATTCACCAAGGGGAAGTCATGCCTGACTAACCTAATTGCCTTCTATGAGGAGATAACTGACTCTGTGGATAAGGGGAAAGCAGTGGATGTGTTATTCCTTGACTTTAGCAAAGCTTTTGATACGGTCTCCCACAGTATTCTTGCCGCCAAGTTAAAGAAGTATGGGCTGGATGAATGGACTATAAGGTGGATAGAAAGCTGGCTAGATCGTCGGGCTCAACAGGTAGTGATCAACAGCTCCACGTCTAGTTGGGGGCCGGTTTCAAGTGGAGTGCCCCAGGGGTCGGTCCTGGGGCCGGTTTTGTTTAATATCTTCATTAATGATCAGGAGGGTGGCATGGACTGCACTCTCAGCAAGTTTGCAGATGACACTAAACTGAGAGGAGTGGTAGATACGCTGGAGGATAGGGACAGGATACAGAGGGACCTAGACAAATTAGAGGACTGGGCCAAAAAAAACCTGATGAGGTTCAACAAGGACAAGTGCAGAGTCCTGCACTTAGGACGGAAGAATCCTATGCACTGTTACAGAATAGGGACTGAATGGCTAGGAAGCAGTTCTGCAGAAAAGGACCTAGGGTTACAGTGGACGAGAAGCTGGATATGAGTCAACAGTGTGCCCTTGTTGCCAAGAAGGCTAACAGCATTTTGGGCTGTATAAGTAGGGGCATTGCCAGCAGATCGAGGGACGTGATCATTCCCTTCTATTCGACATTGGTGAGGCCTCATCTGGAGTACTGTGTCCAGTTTTGGGCCCCACACTACAAGAAGGATGTGGAAAAATTGGAAAGAGTCCAGCAGAGGGCAACAAAAATGATTAGGGGTCTGGAGCACATGACTTATGAGGAGAGGCTGAGGGAACTGGGATTGTTTAGTCTGCAGAAGAGAAGAATGAGGGGGGATTTGATAGCTGCTTTCAACTACCTGAAAGGGGGTTCCAAAGAGGATGGATCTAGACTGTTCTCAGTGGTACCTGATGACAGAACAAGGAGTAATGGTCTCAAGTTGCAGTTGGGGTGGTTTAGGTTGGATATTAGGAAAAACTTTTTCACTAGGAGGGTGGTGAAGCACTGGAATGGGTTACCTAGGGAGGTGGTGGAATCTCCTTCCTTAGAAGTTTTTAAGGTCAGGCTTGACAAAGCCCTGGCTGGGATGATTTAGTTGGGAATTGGTACTGCTTTGAGCAGGGGTTTGGACTAGATGACCTCCTGAGGTCCCTTCCAACCCTGATATTCTACGATTCTATGATTCTGGCAGGTTCATGTGTGTTTAAGTAACATAGCTGTCTATATGGAAGGCAGATAGCACACTAATAGGGCTAAATCCTGGACCTTCTGAAGTCAATGAGATTGTTCCCATTGACTTCAACAGAGCCAGGATGTCACCCCTAGCCTTCATCTTCTCACTTCTGTGGAAACTTTCACTATAAAGATACAGAACAAAAATTACATCTGCTCACTATTAGTTGATTAAGCCCCCCCAGTGCCTTAAATCCAGCAGTACTAGAAAGTGTTAGTACTAGAAAGTCTTGCATCTGAAGAAGTGAGGTTCTTACCCATGAAAGCTTATACTCCCAATACTTCTGTTAGTCTTAAAGGTGCCACAGGACCCTCTTGCTTTTTATAGAAAGTGTTAAACATCTCTGAGAAACCAGTAAACTTTTAGTATTTTCTTGATTTGCTAATACTGTTGCATGGGATAGAATAAAAACTTTTCATGAACAGAGAGGAGACAGATGTATATTATCAATATACGTCTACAATCATGAAATCTTAGCTCTTCATAGCTTCCAAGAAAGCAGTGTTGAGGATGAAGTCCTTTAAAAAAAAAAAAAAAAAAATCCCCTACCACACAGACTTATTTTGGAAAAATGGACATTTCTGTGAAAGTAAAACTACCTTCCATGGCAAGAGCACAATTACTGGTCTGTTCGTGGAGAGCAAAGAACGATTGTTTTTGGTGAAGTTGTTGTATCGGGTGCCTAAATAAAGAAGTGATGGCCACATTACAAATGGCATAGACCGGCAGTTCTCAACCAAGGGTCCAAGGCCCCCTGGGAGTCCGCCAAGCAGGGCCAGCATTAGACTCACTGGGGTCCAAGGCAGGGCCGGCTCCAGGCACCAGGCACCCAAGCTGGTGCTTGGGGCGGCACCTGGAGGGGGGCGGCCCTGCGCTCTGGCCGCCGGGGGGAGAGCCGAGCCCCAGCCGGGGAGAGCCGAGCCCCAGCCGGGGCTCGCGGCCCTGCCCCCGGTGCTCTGGCCGCCGGGGGGAGAGCCGAGCCCCCGCCGGGGCTCGCCGCCCTGCCCCCGGCGCTCTGGCCGCCGGGGGGAGAGCCGAGCCCCCGCCGGGGCTCGCCGCCCTCCTCCCAGGGCTCCGGCCACCCTCCCCTTCGGCGCCCTCCCCCCGGCCGCTGGGGGGAGAGCCGGCCCTGGTCCAAGGCAGAAAGCCGAAGCCCCAACATCTGGGGATGAAGCTGAAGCTTGAGCAACTTACCTTCACTGGGTCCCGTGTGGCATGGGGCCTCAGGCAACTGCCCTGCTTGCTACCTCCTAATGCTGGCCCTGGCTTTTATATGCAGAAAAAAACAGTTGTTGTAGCACAGGTGGGCAGGGGAATTTTTATAACACGAGGGGGGGGAAGCTCAGAAAGAAAAAGGTTGAGAACCCCTGCCATAGATAAACTTTAAAGTCCCTGCAACTTGTAACCCAGGATCAACTACTTAAGGAAAATGGCATCACTACAAAGTCACATAAGCCAAGATTTATTCTCCCTCTGCAAGATTTTGCAACCAGTGCTTTGCACTAGATCATATTGTGAATACCAATGTATTTATAAGAAAGTAGAGAAAAAATGTTTTGCTTACTCGGACTTCGTGTATGTGCTGAGTCCCTGAACCACTTAGATAACACAAGAATTCATAGTCTAGAGCAGGGGTCAGCAAGCTTTCAGAAGTGGTGTGCCGAGTCTTCATTTATTCACTCTAATTTAAGGTTTCGCGTGTCAGTAATACATTTTAACATTTTTAGGTCTCTTTCTATAAGTCTATAATATATAACTAAACTATTGTTGTACGTAAAGAAAATAAGGTTTTTACAATATTTAAGACGCTTCATGTAAAATTAAATTAAAATGCAGAGCCCCCCGGACTGGTGGCCGGGACCCGGGCAGTGTGAGTGCCACTGAAAAATCAGCTCGCGAGCTGCCTTTGGCACGCATGCCATAGGTTGCCTACCCCTGGTCTAGAATCATTCAGGGAAAAATACTGTCCTGACTAGCCTTAACCAACTAAGCTGGGGAAAGAAGGGTCCCAGAGCAGTGCCAGCCATGTGGCTGGCACAGAGTCAATCTGCCAGCTCAGTGCAGCATGGCTCAAGACGACAAGGAGCACACACACATGCACAACCACACAAAGGAGCAACACATCCCCAGCCTCGTTTCTGCACACAGTCCATTGCAGAAGGGGAGGAGGAAGTAGTTAAGAAGTCCTAAACAAACAGCCAGTGTGCCAACCAGGACAACTAACTGAAACACTAGTCTAGGTTTTTCAAATGAAATCAGTCCTTAGTAAACCGCCCCCCCCCCTTTTTTTTTTTTTAAATAAACATTCAGAAAGTCAAGTTGGGTCCTTTCCTTTTCACACATCCTCAATAATAAATATTATACAGGCCAAACTATGCTCTCTGCATTAGGTTGCACAAGTGTTGTGACAGGTTTGTAACTGGAATTTAATACACAATTCTACTGATACTGCACAAGTTATAGAATCCCAGCTAACACTCAGCCGTGTGCGCAGTGCTAGGCATTAAAGACAGAGTAAAAAAAATAAATGTTTACTTTTAACAGATAGAGGCCTGTATCTATTTAGAAACTGATTTAGAGTTTGTCTGTAGGGGGACACTCAAGAGAATTAATCCTAACTAAGTATAAAAGTCTGAATTTAAAGTGGATTAGTTAAAACCATATTAAATCCATGTATGGATGCTCTCATTCAGAATTAAAATGACCTTCAGCTGGTTTAGTTTCATTCACTTTAAAAAGGAATTAAGCTAAACATATTGAAAGCCACTTGAATTCTAAATACACCTCTACCCCGATATAATGCTGTCCTCGGGAGTCAAAAAAATCTTACCACGTTATAGGTGAAACTGCGTTATATCCAACTTGCTTTAATCCGCCGGAGTGCACAGCCCCGCCCCCCCAGAGCGCTGCTTTACCGCGTTATATCCAAATTCATGTTATATCGGGCCGCGTTATATCGGGGTAGAGGTGTACAAGGATCCTCACAGGGATTTTACTAACCCACTTTATATTTACACCTTTAGTTAATTCAGATCAATTTTCCTGAGGTTTCCATGTGTAAATAAGCCATTAGTTACACTGGTTCAGACCTGTGTGTGGACATACATCAGATTACAACTGGTTATATTACTTAAGCTTATGCCTATAAATTTATCAATGCATACTAAACTGATGTAAGTTAGGTTTAAGTTGATTGAAGGATGTCCGCCCATAGGCCTGGTCTACACTAGGCGTTTATTTCGAATTTAGCGCCGTTTCATCGAATTAACCCTGCACCCGTCCACACCACGAAGCTATTTAGTTCGACATAGAGCTCTCTTAAATTCGACTTCTGTACTCCTCCCCAACGAGAGGAGTAGCGCTAAATTCGAAATGGCCATATCGAATTAGGCTAGGTGTGGATGGAAATCGACGCTAATAGCTCCGGGAGCTATCCCACAGTGCACCACTCTGTTGACGCTCTGGACAGCAGTCCGAGCTCGGATGCTCTGACCAGCCACACAGGAAAAGCCCCGGGAAAATTTGAATTCCTTTTCCTGTCTGGGCAGTTTGAATCGCATTTCCTGTTTGGACATCGTGGCGAGCTCAGCAGCACTGGCAACGATGCAGAGCTCTCCAGCAGAGGTGACCGTGCAATCCCAGAATAGAAAGAGGGCCCAAGCATGGACTGATCGGGAAGTCTTGGATCTGATCGCTGTGTGGGGCGATGAGTCCGTGCTTTCCGAGCTGCGCTCCAAAAGACGGAATACAAAGATCTATGAGAAGATCTCTAAAGCCATGGCAGAGAGAGGATACAGCCGGGATGCAACGCAGTGCCGCGTGAAAATCAAGGAGCTGAAACAAGGCTACCAAAAAACCAAAGAGGCAAACGGACGCTCCGGATCCCAGCCCCACACATCCCGTTTCTACGAGGCACTGCATTCCATCCTAGGTGCGGCCGCCACCACTACCCCACCAGTGACCGTGGACTCTGAGGATGGGATATTGTCCGCGGCCGGTTCCTCGGACATGTTAGCGGACGGGGAAGATGAGGAAGGAGATGAGGAGGACGAGGCAGTCGACAGCGCTTGCACCGCTGATTTCCCCGACAGCCAGGAGCTCTTCATCACCCTTACAGAGATCCCCTACCAACCGTCCCCAGCCGTTACCCCGGACACAGAATCAGGGGAAGGATCAAACAGTAAGTGTTTTAAACAGCTAAACATTTATTTTTAACAGAACTGGAATATTAATAATATTAACAATGGGTTTTTCATGATTTGTTTGCTCTAGGCGCTTAACTATTTAGTCCCAACTATTTAAAACAAAAATCTAACAATGTCCGGTTTTTCATGATTCTGCTGCCCAAGACGCTCCACTCTTTAGTCCCTGCCAGTGCAGCTACACCAAAATCCGGTCTATATGTCCGGGGATAGAGATGAAATCCTCATGGGAGATCTCAACGAAGCTCTCCTGGAGGTAATGTCCAAGCCTGTTCATCAGGTTCCTGGGGAGAGCGGCCTTATTGGGTCCTCCGTGGTACGAAACGTTTCCGCGCCAGGAGACAATCAAGTACTCAGGGATCATTGCCCTGCAGAGCATGGCGGCATACGGCCCTGGTTTTTGCAGGCTTTCCCTAAGCATCCATTCCTTTTCGCTGTCCGAGATCCTCATCAGGGTGATGTCGCTCATGATGCCCTGCTTTGAATTAGGTAGGGGAATGTTAGTATTGGGACTGCTTTACAGCCACGCGGTGGAGGCGGGAGAGGGGCAGCATACAGGGATCTTTCCCTGGGACAGCCGCGAGGGGGTGGGACAGGGGCACAGTTCATGCTTGCCTGATTGCTGGCAGCAGAGACTGGCATTGCTTTCAATGTGAAAGGAGGCCAGTGCTACTATTAAAGTTTTAAGCAGCCACAAGTCTACGGCTTACCATGTTTGCCTGCTACACAAATTCCGGTGTCCTGCCCCGCTTCTCAGATCGCCAGTGCAAGACCACAGGCACTGAAGGCAAGGGCCGAAAATTCGACCTTGTCCTGAGTGCGCATGTGATAGGTGCAGTGCATGGTCTTGTTCTCAGAGAAAGACTATGTTCTTTGTTCACAACTTCATTTATCTGTCTCAGGAATTCACTCCCTTTTTCCCATTCCCACAGACACATCTGCGACTGTCTCCCAACCCAGCCTGGCATCACACTCCCAGAGGCTAGCGCAGATTAGGTGGAGGAAGAAGACGACGCGGGAGGACATGTTCTCAGAACTAATGTGCTGCTCCCGAGCACAGGCAGCCCAGCAGACACAGTGGAGGGAGAACTTGTCCCAAATGCACCGAGCAAACATGGAACGGGAGGAGAGGTGGCGTCAGGAAGACCAGCAGGCGACTCAAACGCTGCTTGGACTGATGAGGGAGCAAACGGACACGCTCCGGCGCCTTGTGGATGTTCTGCAGGACCAGAGGCAGGAGGAGAGAGCCCCGCTGCAGTCTATCTGTAACCACCCTCCCCCGCCACCAAGTCCCATACCCCCCTCACCCAAAGTCCAAAGAAGGAGGGGCGGCAGGGGCCGTGAAAACATTCACTCCACCCCTGCAGACTGCTCTACCACTAGAAGGCTCTCATTCCCCAAAATTGGAAAAGTCCTTTCCTACCCACCTCACACAAGCCCCCGTCCAAGTTTCACCCCCCCGTTTCATGTGTAGTTGCTAATAAAATATACGTTTCTGTTAATTA
>NW_020664561.1:8629395-8637461 GCF_002925995.2 Terrapene triunguis | reverse complement strand
AGCTGCCCAAGCGCTACCGGCTTCGGGCAGCCCCCATGCCTCCGGACCCTGCGCCGCCGGAGCCCGGGAGGCGGGCAGGGTCCTTTCCCTGTGTTAGAAAATACATATTTTTAGTAGGGCTGTCAAGCGATTAAAAAAAATAATCTCATGATTAATTGCACTGTTAAACAATAGAATACTATTTAAATATTTTTGGATTTTTTCTACATTTTCAAATATGTTGATTTCAATTGGAACACAGAATACAAAGTGTACAGTGCTCACTTTATATTTATTTTTGATTGCAAGTATTTGCACTGTAAGAAAACAAAAGAAATAGTATTTTTTCAGTTCACCTAATGCAAGTACTTTAGTGCAATCTCTTTATCGTGACAGTTGGACTTACAAATGTAGAATCATGTACAAAAAATAACTGCATTGAAAAATAAAACAATGTAAAATTTTACAGCCTGCAAGTCCACTCAGTCCTACTCCTTGTGAAGCCAATCGCTCAGACAAACAAGTTTGTTTACATTTGCAGGAGATAATGCTGCCCACTTCTTGTTTACAATGTCACCTGAAAGTGAGAACAGGCATTTACATGCACTGTTGTAGCCGGCATCGCAAGATATTTACCTGCCAGATGTGTTAAAGATTGATATGTTTCTTCATGCTTCAACCACCATTCCAGGGGACATGCAGATGACTGGTTCTGCTCGATAACAATCCAAAGCAGTGTGGACTGACACATGTTCATTTTCATTATCATTATCTCAGTCAGATGCCACCAGCAGAAGGTTGATTTTCTTTTTTGGTGGTTCAGGTTCTGTAGTTTCTGCATCGGAGTGTTGCTCTTTTAAGACTTCTGAAGGCATGCTCCACACCTCGTCCTTCTCGGATTTTGGACGGCACTTCAGATTCTTAAACCTTGGGTCGAGTGCTGTAGTTATCTTTAGAAATCTCACATTGGTACCTTCTTTGCGTTTTGTGAAATCTGCAGTGAAATTGTTCTTAAAATGAACATGTGCTGGCTCATCATCCGAGACTGCTATAAAATGAATTATGTTGCAGAATGTGGGTAAAACAGAGCAGGGGACATACAAGTCTCCCCCAAGGAGTTGAGTCACATATTTATTTAGCAAATTTTTTAAATGAGGGTCATAAACATGTCCTTTGGAGTGGTGGTTGTAGGCTCTGAAGTTTTATATTGTTTTGTTTTTGAGTGCAGTTTCTATTTCTTTTGTTTATCATTTTTACAGTGCAAATATTTGTAATAAAAGTAATATACACTTTAATTTTTTAATCACAAAATTTTTTTTGTTAGTCACGCGAGTTAACTGCGATTAATCGACAGCGCAAATTTTTAGAAAGTTTAAAACTTTTTTTAGAGATTGTGTGCTTTATAGATCTGTTATAATTGTAATTGACCAATCTTCCATCCTCCAGAGGAGAGGGATCTTTAAAGAAATTGAAACTCCTGGTCAAGTATTATCCCATAGCATAAATGCAGGTGAAAACAACACCTTGTTATATGGGAAAATTATTTACAGAGGACATGAAGTGATTTCAGGAAAGGCGGGTGGTTCAACTATAAACTAGCTGCAAAGACAATATATTAAAAAAAACAAAAAACAAAAAAACCTTAACTCCATAGAAATGAGGGGAATTGGTAATTCAAAAGGTGAATCAAGACAGAGGCTTGCTCTCATTGACCAAAGTAGCAATGATTTACTGGTATTCTAGAGCTGTTTCATTAGCATCTTCTATCCCAAAGGGACAGTCTTGTTTTCCCTCACAATCCAGAGTCTCTATACCAGGCAACATGAGTCATAGGATATTGACTTTCACAGATACATGTTCAAGTTCAAGCAGTCCTCTACTACAATCTAAGAAGTTTTCAGCTTGGAATTGTTACTCAGAATGGAAGAGATTTTTTTGGTATGAGATTGTGAGAAGGGCCTGTCACCTGATTCTGCATTAGTGTTCTCCATCTTCTCTCACTAGATTTATTGCAGTTCCTGGGGAAAAGTGCAAGAGGGATTAAGTGGATAAGGTCCTGTATTGAAACTTTTATGACATAGCTAAAATTCCCATATCTGCGGGTCTTAGGGCTCACTTAATTAGAGCTACAGTTGCTTTCATGGCTTAAGTTAAACATATCCCTGTTATAGAAATATGCAGAATAGCTGTGTGGTGGTCAGTAAGTGCATTTACTGTACATTAGCCTCTGGACTTAACATCCTTCTCTGATGCTGGATTGAGGAGAGCAATGTTCGTTTCTCTTTTAACTAAGAACTCCTCAGCCCACCTTCTCATCTGGCCAGTTCCGCTCATTAATCTCCTTTTTGAGTGGAAGTGCACAGAGGCCCTTGAACAAGTAAGAGGTTACTGGTAACTCTGGTTCCTTGGGAGTTGCTGCTGTATTCACACTCTCCACCCACCCTCCCCTTTGCCTCTGAATTCTTATATACCTTGCACTCTGAGGTTTAGGTGAGGAAACTGAAGCAGTTAAGGACTGCACTTTCCTTATGATCTCGGGTGCCAATTGTTCAGCAGCATAAGATGGAGCTCATGTAGCCCCAACGGATATAGCTTTTCAGAAAGTTCCTGGAATTCAGATGCCAGGGGCCACCTTTCCCAAGAATACGTATAAGTACAAGGCACCTCTTCAAGAATCACAGTTACTGGTAAGAAACTCTTTTTTTTTTGTTTTCTTTTTATTACACTTTCATTTTGTGATCAGTTGGCAAAACTATTGAGTTTATATGATCTACTTGAATACAAAATAGGTCAGCTTTACTAAGCAAGAGTTTGCCTGTCCTGCCCTGGTTAGCTTTGATGACAAACGTGCACATTAGGAGCTTGCTTTTGGTTGCTCTGAGAGCACAGGAAACTTACTTCCTGTTAGAAACTGTTAATGTTTTATATTGAATCATTTCTATTTCAAGAAAGGAGCAATGAGGTTAATTTCTTCTCATTCTGCTGTGGTTTTCTTTTTAGTTCATAGCACTAACATGAAAAGCTGTTTGGATCCATAAGGCAGTACTGCAATACAGTCAACATCAGGGCCCCATTGTGCTAGGCACTGTACAAATGCATAGTAAGAGACTGTCCCTTTCCCAAAGAGCTTATGCTCTTAAGTACACAACACAGAAAAAGGATTGGAGAATTGGAAGCCGCATATGAGCAAGAATTGGAAACCGAGGCCCCGAAAGATTAAGTGTCTGGCCCCAAATCACACAGGAAATCTGTGGAGGAGACAGGTAGCAATTTAATTCACATCTCCTGAGTCCAGTCCATTGCCTTAACCATCCTATCTTCTACATTGTCAGCACAATTCTTAAGACTTTCCCAATGTAGATTGTTGCATGTGGTCTTTCTATTTTAAAACTAGATAAAATGGGACACATTTAATTTTTGTGAAGTCCCAAATATGTAATCCTCTTCAAATTTAAAAACAGGACTCAGTTTTGGAGTTGAAAATGTGACCTATTTGGCAAAAAATCCATTTGGGCAATGTTTTCTGCATTCCTAGGAAGTATATTACTAGTTTATGTAATGCTAAATAGTTAAAACAAAAAATGCACTGTGTGTTTTTCTAGGGGTTTCTGCACCAGCATGTGTACTGTATCTCTGATCAAGGCTTGATGAAATAAATTTGCCCATGGGAGTGAGTGTGGCTGCCCGAGCCATTATCTTATGTAGAATTTAAATTTTTACAGTAAATATAAAGCTCTAATCTGTACAGATGTAGAGAGAACTTTCCAAATGTAAAACGGTATACTGTTGTCTTTCTGAGGCCTGGTCTACACTAACCCCCCAAGTCGACATACGTGAATAACGTAGCTGAAGTCGACATACCTTACTTCGAACTTACCGCGGTTCAGACGCGGTCCACACGCGGCAGGCAGGCTCCCTGTCGACTCCGCGGTACTCCTCTCGCCGAGCTGGAGTACCGCAGTCGACGGCGAGCACTTCCTGGTTCGACTACCAGACGCGATAAGTCGAACCCAGAACTTCGATCCCCAGCCGCCGAACTAGCGGCTGGGTGTAGACCAGCCCTGAGTCTGCAGTCAGACTGCTCCAGTGCCTCTGCTGCTGTCAGTAACTTTGATAGCAACAACAGTGAATTTAACAAGACTGTGGTCCGCGTAAGTGCTCTTATTCAGAATTTAGTAAGGAGGATGTCAATCAACAAGAATTGTCCTCATCCATAGGTGTAATTTGGGGTCATTCATATGGAAAGTGGACCTACAAAATGGAGGTTGGGGGAGGCATAGAATAATAGAGAATTCTTCTCTTAGATTTTGAGTCCAGTTGCTGACATCCATCATATTCCATTACCCAAAAGTGGAAACCAATACTTCCTGGGCTCTAGGAGTGCCTCTCTCCTAGGAAGCTGCTTCCCTATCATTACTGCAGCCATATATGTTCCAGGGAAGAGAGTTTCTAGAGCAGCATTGTGATTGTATTGTGGGTTATAACCTGTCAAACTTGAACTTGTGATATTTAGATTTAGTTTAGAATATATAAACCTGTCTGTCTGCCTGCCACATCATAACTTTGACCTTGTTCCATTAAACCAAACACATTAACGTTTCTGACATTTTAAATTGCTACGATTTAGGAAGGGAAGAATTTAAATTCAAAAATGCTGGTAGTGAGAGAGATAGGGGAAGGTGCTAATATACAAGAGTAAAACTAGCTACCAAAGAGAGAGTCCTCATAAACTTCTGTTGTCTAGAAGCGACTAGAAAGTCAGTAGGAAATGTGTCTGTTTTCTTTTGGTAATAAAAAAGCATGTTACATCATTACATTACTCTCTGTGTGCGGCCCCTGCCCCAAAAGATAGTCAGTTGCCTCATAAAGATCTTTTAATCTGAATGGATCACTTGACAGGTTTTACTAGATTATTACTATGTCACTTCATAAGTGTTCAAATGTATGATGTATCAACATCCAAATATTTATTATGTGGTATATGTGAATATTTTTTCTTATAGGCAGCTCATTAAAAAAAAATTGGGGTAACTTTTAAATTTGGTGTACATTTTGGGAGTGTTTATCATGTCTTTAGGCAGTCAATCTAATACTTGTGCTATTTGCTCTGGAATGTGACTCAAGTTGATAATTCTTAGTACCTGGTGGCTAATTTGTACAAGGTATGGGAAGCTAATTTGGCTTGTGGATGGTGTCATACTAATTTTTGTTTACAAAACTTTTGCTATCAAAATAGCACATGACTAGAATGGGCTAAAGAGATGAGAAATCAAATCACTTCTGTGGTTCATTCATGCATTTCAGCATCAGAAAAGGTACAACTGAGTAGCATGTTCATTCTGCAAGTGGTACTCTGGGGACGCCATTTTTACTTTTGTACCTCAGTGCCATCTGTCCTCACAGCACAAGACAAAAGTACTGACACCCATTTCTGTTCTATATTGTGGTACTAAAAGGTGCTGAATGACTCTCCATCTGTCTCTGAGATGAGACTGCTAAAGTTACTCTTGTGGCAGAGCAGAAATTCTATATTAGAATACAAATGCTGCTATAAAGTTGCTGTTTGCCATATGACAATATATCAAAGATCTTTAGCATCTAAAAGAGGGTATCTTGAAAAGACACCAGGCCTAGATTTTAATCTGAAATTACCCTCACATTCAGGCTGTGTCAAAATCTTTGAGTCTTTTTGCATAACATATCTAAGATATGACCAGGGCTGTCCCTACCAATTATGGTGCCCTACGCAGCCCAAGCACCTGCTCCCCCCTTCCTCCCTCCCATGGAGGGTCTGGGCTGAGCTCAAGGCCTGCGGGGCTGGGGAGGCAGGAGCTGTGGAGCGCCGCTTTGGCTACAACGTTATATATTCTGGATTTTTTTTTCTTCAACAGCAAATATTTTAACAAAACAAGCATATGAATTTTTGAATTTAGTTAAACATTCAAGTTTTTTAAAATCAGGTTTGTTTTTGTTTGTTTTTAACTAAAATAGTTAAATGAGTTTTTAAGAAAAACAAAAATTAAATTGACTCTGTCAGGCAGGTCAACATGAGAAACTTAAAATGTTGGCTTCTGCAGCCAACTCAGTCGTCTTCACCTTCATTTTCCTGTTTGTTCATAATCTGGAAAAGAAAAACAAGCTTTCCTGCTTTTTCAGGTCCCAAACGATTTCTCAATTTGGAATGAATTGGTCTAAAGGAAGAAAATATTCTTTTCTACATGGGCAGAAGTAGCCACTGCTGTTAAAAGTGAGATTATCACTTCAACAGTTTCTGAATCCAAGGGCTTACGTGACTTCCACCAGTTCACTGGTGTGACTTTCTTTAAAACATCATCAGCAAACATATATTTCTTGAATGGCTCACCCTTAGCTCTGAAGTTTATTATAGTTGGCATTACGGAGGGATGTGTGATGGGTTGGGTCACAGAGACCCCCTTGGAACTGTCACCTGATGCGCTGAGACTACCTCTGAGCCCATTTTCTCTGCCAGTTTGGGCCTCCAGAACCCTGCCTTGTTGAGCCAGACACACCAGTCTGTTCCAACACAGAGCCAGGGTCTGAACCATGTGCCCCAAAGCTGCAGATTTAACTGAAAACAGCTTAAGAAGTGCTCTTGTCTCCAGCACCCAGACACCCAGCTCCAATGGGATCCAAACCCCAAATGAATCCGTTTTACTCTGTATAAAGCGTATACAGGGTAAACTCATAAATTGTCCGCACTCTATAACACTGATAGAGAGATATGCACAGCAGTTTGCTCCCCCAAGTATTACTTACTTACTCTGGGTTAATTAATAAGCAAAAGTGATTTTATTAAATATAAAAAGTAGTATTTAAGTGGTTCCAAGTAATAACAGACAGAATAAAGTAAGTTACCAAGCAAAATAAAACAAAACAAAACATGGAAGTCTAATCCTAATACATTAAGAAACTGATTACAGATAAAATCTCACTCTCAGAGATATTCCAATAAGCTTCTTTCACAGACTGGACTCCTTCCTAGTCTGGGCCCAATCCTTTCCCCGGTACAGTTCTTGTTAGCTCCAGCTCAGGTGGTAACTAGGGGATTTCTCATGATTGGAACCCACTTTGTTCTGTTCCACCTCCTTATATAGCTTTGGGACAAGGCGGGAATCTTTTGTCTCTCTGGGTCGCCACCCCTCCTTCTAAATAGAAAAGCACCAGCTTTAAGATGGATTCCAGTACCACGTGACATGGTCACATGTCCTGTGAGACCCCAAGCCTTCATTCTTCCTGGCCTGACTCACAGGAAGGCTTGCAAGTAAACACAGCCATTTACAACTAATTGCCCTAGTTGATGGGAGCCATCAAGATTCCAAACGACCATTAATGGCCTGCACTTTGCATAATTAAAATAGGACCTTAGAGTTAAATTTTATATTTCTAGTTTCAGATAGAAGAATGATACATTTATACAAATAGGATGACCACACTTAGTAGATTATAAGCTTTGTAATGATACCTTACTAGAGACTTTTTGCATGAAGCATATTCCAGTTACATTATATTCACACTCATTAGCATATGTTCATAAAATCATATGGATTGCAACGTCACAGGATGATTGCTGGGCGTCCATGTCATAGCCAACTCCTCTTCTTCAGCAGTTAAGTTTTAATCTTGGTACCGAGTATTGAGAATATTTTCAAGAAAATGAGCGGGAGATAGCGCTTGTCCCATTCGTTTTTTTAATGCTTGTAATTTAACTCTGTCGTTGCATATTGCTCTTTTTAAGATCTCACTCAGTTCCTTCCAAATTTCAACAGCGTCAGCAATAAAACAGCTATTTCCCTGCATTTTGTTCAAGGCTACAGAAATAGGCTTCAGGGTACTCAGCATGTGTTCAACATTTCGCTTAAGCCCAATGTTGAGAACTTTGGCTGTGACAGTGCCATCTATTTTTTCATGATTTTGTTCACAAATGGTCATCAGGTTAGGCCAGTTCTTGATATAGTGCTCAAAACAGTCCACTACTGAGTTCCATCACACGTCTTGTGGGAGAGTTAGCTTGGTTCCTCCCACTTTTTTCAGAGCAGCTGCTGCTGCAAAGTGGTTGTTACGGATGT